>NC_042526.1:3065555-3377777 GCF_900963305.1 Echeneis naucrates | reverse complement strand
TCAAACTTCAAACCACTGTTTACAGTAATGGACTGAGCCGAGGAGTCTCAGATACAGCAGATGAGCAGTAGGTGGCACTGTGTGATGCAGTTGGAGAACTAACTCCCCCCGCACCCCCACCACCGCTAAGAGAAGTCCACAAAACCCCCCAAAATTGTTGTTTATATATTCATAAAAACATCCAGTGGTTTACAGGAGATCAAATTATTTCAAATGTCATTGTTGCCTTTGTGCAAATGTGAACGCTCCTGTTCAGAATACCAAACAAAGGAATAAGTTTTGCACAACACCAGAGATGTGGCTCCAAAATGTCTTCCTCTTGGGAAGTGAAGGAGAAACAGCATCATCATGTGCCACTGTGCTGTCAGTCTGAAAGGGAGTAAAAATTCTCCGCGTCAGAGAAATGACTCCAGACACTGAAAACTATTATCAAACTCCAAAATAGCCCGACGAAGACAGAAGGAGCATTTTGATCATATATGCATGTGTCCAGATGGCACCTCTCGGCCCAGATCATAGACCTCAGTCCCGTGCTTTTGAAACCCATCAGATGCATCTTCGCCATCATCTCCCGCCTGCTGACTGACAACATGTTGAAGCCAATCTATCTAATTTTCTGATTGCAGCATATAAACCAGGACTATTTTCCCCTCGCTCTCCCCGAGGGGCTCCTTGTACTCCCCTTCACCGTCGTCCATCTATCAATCCATCTAGCAGAGCAACACTTAATTTTCTCTTCTATTTTTGTATCTGTGTCCTCAGCTGGAGGCTGACTGCTTCTGACAACAAGGTGGTTTGAGAGCTTGTTAATTTGGTGTCATATCATTAACTTCCATCGCCTGCTTGCCACGAAATGCCTTCACACACGAACACACAAGAATAAGTTACTTTGGTCCAAAGGTTGTATTGTTCTGCTACTCAGTGGCTGCATTTGATACCATTTGAATTTGTTTTCTTTACTCATTTAATAATTTCTCCGGGTGACCGAGCTCGTCCTGTTAACTCTGTGTCTCACTGATATTAATCCACCTGACCTGCTTGTGTCTGGATCAAACCCATCAACCGCCAAAAACCGATGAATGCTCAACGGAACGTTAGGATTTCTTACTTTTGTCTTTTTCCAGTTACAGTCAGACTTTTCTACATTTGCACAACATAAAATGAAGATGATTCAACAGACCCAGGGCTGATGGAAGAGGTGCCATGGTGGCGCTTACGGGAGCCATTTGTTTTCGGTTTCCTGCCACAACAGCAGCAGCAGGAGCTTACCTGGAGAGAATAACAGAAGAGGAACTGCTAATTTGCATGAGCAGTGACAGATAGTAGCTACACAATGACACACAACACGCCTGCACTTTATAACTCACATCTCTTTGAAATGCAGAAAAAGGAAAATGAGAAAAAAAAAAAAAAGACCTCCAATGCTTCAGTCCCATATAATTCACCAAAGTTTAGTTCATACGGGGACAAATGACAACGTTTCTCACCTAATGGCATTTAACTGGGGCGAGAACCTGATCGGAGAAAACCCATAAACCTCCTCGGGCTTTTCAAATATCCTGAAATTTTACATTCCTGTTGATCCGAACTGCAGGGATCAACGTCTGGGACGACTTGTGGGCTAACCACACTCTTAAATTACACCATGTTCAGCCGCAGCATTTGACATGAGTCAAGTCATTAACTTGGAAAAGGTTTCTACCTCTCCCATCCATTAAACAAAAAGACAGATGTTGAAAACTGGAATTTCACTTAAACATTGTGTCTATATGTCCGTATGTATATATAATATATAGAATAACATACATATAGGTAAAGTCATTTACACACAGTTTGTCCACGGCCAAACTTTCCATCACCAACATCACAACTTCTTTGTTTTTTTTAATAAAAATCAGCCTACGTTAGTTTATCCCCACTGAAACGCATAATAAATACACAAGTCAGGAAGAAAAAATGAAATTACACCACATTGTCAGCCAGGAAATCGCAGACTTCAAACATCATTCCAGTCCTGCCGATAACTCCCATAAAGTTCGTGCAGAGTTGAAGTTTACACAGTCTCATGTTCAGGAGCAGCTGCACATCGTACTCTGTCAGATACGAGTCCCCAAAAAACAAAACAGTTTTCAGCTTTTCATCTGACATCTCAGTGACATTTGTCTCCAAATCAGGAACGCTAACTAGCAGTTTCTACAGTTTCTGTCCGAAGCACAGACGTGAACAGCGAGTGAAACCAGATTCACTATTGTCTTTTAATCAGTCTGTTTATTTGACCCATCTCAGCCTCTCCTGCTTTGATTTACTGCGGTTGTGCAGTACTGGAGCCTGTGGTGGCCGTGCCACCTGATAATTATCACCAAATTGTTTCCTCCTCAATGAAAAACCGTGACATAGCATGAAGAAAAGGGTGAGCTGCAGAAAGAGTTGTGACCGAATGTTTGGTTTTTTTTTCACGCTGATCTGAGTATTGTGGCTCCAGTTAGAATCAGTATTCCCCCCACTGTCTGTCTCCCTCCTTGTGTTTCAGTATTATGGGGCAAAAGGAGGCTCCGTGTTGTGTTTCCACAGCACAAAGCTTATAATGCAGAGCGAGGGAAACAGCGGAAACTGCCAGGACACAGCAGAGGAAAAAGAAAAACAACCGCTGCAATGAAGGAGTAATGAGGGATTTATTACAAAGGAGAATGGCTTTGTGGTGCGTGTCTGTCTGCTACATGTGTGTGCTCTAATAGTCAACAGAAGCAAACACAAACAAACATTCAGATGGATAAAGAGGGGAAACAAGGCCCCCTAATTGCAGGAAGGGGGTAAATGGATTCCTCTGGAGAGAGGAAAGTGAATTACATCCAAGTGCCACAGCTCTGAACCACATGAACTCTTCGTCTGTCCCTCCCTTTCTTCCTCCGTCCACCCCGTTGTTTCTGCACTTTTCTCTTCCTCTCTGCTTCTCAGTCTGGGTCACTGCTGGTAATTCACTTTCCACAGCTCCATCTGCACCTCTCCCCGCCCCCCCCCTTCCTCTCTGTCTATCTAATCTCCACAGCTTTCCTGGTGAGAGCACATCAATATCACTGATGTTATTACATCGGTTCATGGCGGCTTCAGAAGGCAGAATAAAATGTGGGACAGCTGCACACAGTAACAGAGAGGCAGGGACTGAAACAGGGCGTATTAATAATAATTAGAGTAAGTGCCGCGGCAAGGGAAGACATTACATTCAGAAAGCGACACCATTTATAACGGAACGGATTTTTTACATGCAAGCGTCTGCCCATCAAATGTTTGCAGTGAAGCTGAATAGTCCTGCTGACAGTGAAAAGGGCCAAACTTCCCCTTTATGTTGTTACGCTCTGCTTCTTATGCCTTTGCCTCTGACAGACACCAGTGATACTGCCAAAACTTGGCTTCTTCCTCCTTAAATATATTCTCTCTGTGGCATTTCGACAAATGGCTGCTGCAGAGAACGGACCTCTGTTACAGACCTGTGCTAAATCAAATGTAATTTTAGGACTGCATTAAAAGGCATAATGGCCATAACAGGCCCTATTTGCATATTTGTTGCATCGCTGAATTAATGTAATGTACAGAATATTCACTTATTTATGTATTTTCATATTTTATCTTTGATGTAGCTGCGTATTTATTCCTTATTAGGTGTCTTAACGTATATATTATTCCCTTAATCAGTTTCTCGCTGCTGTTCTTCACTGCTTGGGTACTTAACCCATGTTCTCCCTTATTTATTGTTTTGGCCACCTTCTTTAAAAATTACTTCACAGTTCGCCTTCATTACTTCTTACACCCACTTTTCACTTTCTTACTTGCCATCCGCTGACCGACTCCTACACCCTATAACTTCTCTGCCTACTTACCATATTTACCGTCTAAACATCCATCACTAACAGCCTTTACAACAACACGGCGCCAACTTTCTCCGAGACAGATCTCACTGTTTTTATTTGATGGCCACAATTTCTCACCGGCGCACATTAAGAATGCGGAGGTCCGTGTTGGTGGAGGTCCTGGCATCTATAATCCTTGAGGGTTATCTTGAGGTGGAGACAGGAAGGGTGCAAGATGACTGCAATCAAATAGCTGCAAGCAGGTAATCATTTTTTTTTTTAAAGGAAGCATTAAGGTGTTAACACAATAAGCTAATACCGCCTTCACAGATAAACAGACCCAGACAAAAAAAATAAAAAATAAAAATGACAGAGCGGTCGCAGTAGGAGAAGTAACCATCTCATTAACTTCCTCTGTGGTTCCATTTCCATCACAGCTTAAAAAACAGTCATGAGCTGAAAGGCTGCAGAAAATAAAACGCTACAGAAGCATTTCAGTTGTCCAATATGAATCTCTTGGATTCAGTTCCATCAGTTTTTTTTTTTTTTATTATTTTTTTTAGTAAAAGCTTATTAAATCCTGCCATTTTAGCACTAGTTGACAAAAATAGCGAAGTAGGCTTTTAACACCGCTGCGGCTCTGAATAACCTGAGAGAATTTCTTAGATATTTACAGCTATAGAAAGACTCAACTGTCTTCGTCTGCGACTGAGCACTGTTTTTTTTTTTTTCCAAATATAGATCATGCCACAGTCTAAGTATTATACACACCCACGATTTTACATCAACTAGTGCGCTGTGTGTGAGGCTGTGGGTTGAGGAAGAGAAAAGACATTACAGAGGCGCCTTTGTTTCCCAATCTTCTCCTCAGGAGGGATTTGTTATTGCTCTGTGCTAATATTTTATATCATATCTAAAATTATAACGAAGGATCAAATCAACAGCAGCACAGCTGCGTAGTGGTTAATGCTGTTGTCACACAACAAGAAGGTCACAGGTTCGGTTCCCAGCCTGTTCTCCCCCTGCCTGTGTGGGCTTCCTCCCACCGTCCAAAGACGTCATGTTTGCGTTAATCTGTGACTTTAAACTGTCTGTAGGTCTGAGTGGTTCTGCCCAGTAAAATCATCTGGAAATTCAGTCTGAATTGAACAGAAAAAGTGTCTTAGCTAAAGAAGGAGCCGCCCAGATACACGAGCTTTAGAATCAATCAATCCCTTTCTTCATCATCTCCTAATGGTGGCACTGACTTGCGTTATCTGAATGAGTCCATGTCGAGTCACGTCAAGAGCGTCCACTCCTGAAACGGGCAAGTCTGGTCTGAGTGCTGCTCTCCCAGCATTCCCTTTCACTGCCAGTTGCATGACCTGGAAACCTTTTCTGAATTTCACAAGCACATACAAGTCAGCACAAGGTGTTAGCGCGGCTGCTCCTGGGCGAGAGGAGAGAGGAAGAGCCGCATATTTCAGATATAACAGATGTGAAGAAATGAGATGGAGACGACGGATCAAAGGTAAAGGCTGGAGAGGGGAGTGAAGAGAAAAGAATGAATGAGTGAAAGAGGAGCGAAAGAGGAAGTGAACCCTGAGAGGTGACATGGATTCAGCCTCATTTCCATAACTGGAGTGTATTTTCTCACCTGATGTGATTTATGTGCTCGACAGATTTTACCATCAGGCGAAGGCCAGGTTCGGTTTTATCTGGGCTTTCTCAGCCCCCCCCCCCCCCACAGACAGAGCACACACAGAGCCTGACGCTGCAGTAAGTTTACGTGAATTAAATATGTTTCTGGGGGGGAAGACTCCAATCAACATTCAGACCACAGTACTGATATTCTGTGGAAGTGGAAGTTGTAACGTTATAGAAAAGAAGGTCCATAATACCTTTTTTAGATGCCAACAGGATTTTCAGGATAAAATGATTAGGGAGGCATTTCGCTTCATTTTGGCAAACAGAGTTCAACATAATGTCAGCTGATGTTCATTTTGTGCAGACGTGTTCAGTGCTGTGACATTTGAACTATAAATTGGCTACCAGCTGTTTGATTCGCAGCTCATCACCGTCTCTGCAGCTGCTTCAGTCCAATCACCTATATTCCAATGTTTTTTCCTCCACTCTGTCATAATTACCAACCTTTTTCAGAAAAGACACTAATCTGCAAACTCATAGCTGGTGCATAGCCTGATAGGTCAATATATTATTCGTTCATTCACCTTCAACCTGTTATCCCTTTCCGGGTCGCGGGGGGGGGATGCCAGAGCCAATCCCAGTTCATATAGGGAGAGTGCGGAGTCAGCCTGGACAGGTGAGTCCATCACAGAGACAGGCAGACCTACGGACACTTGAGAGTCACCAGTTAACCCAAACATGATGTCCCACACAGGCACAGGGAGGACATGGAAACACTGTACAGAAAGGCCCCAGGCCGGGAACTGAACCTGCGACCTTCTTATTGTGGGGCGACAGCGCTAACCACTGTACAGCTGTGCTGATCGGTGCATGTATGATGAGACAAAGTTGTAAATCCCTGACAAAAGCACGGGGACATGTCCGTGTTGTGCAATCTGCACCCATGTCATCAACAATTACCATCAGCCGGTAGGGAGGGAAAGTCTTCACAGTCGTTTTTATGACAGCTGATGCAGCAAAATAGAGAAACAAAATGCTGGTTATGGAATAAACAGTCAGTATAAAGTCAGTGAACGATCTAATAGCGAAGGCAGTGGGACGCCTTTTGCATGACAAAAGATAAAATGAGGGGTTTCCCGTGTCAGTTTAAAGGATCCGTCTTCTTGCTCGGGGGTTAAAGAAGTTTAAGGAAGAACCTACGAAATCCTTTCACAATATTAAACAGCCACAGGCAGAGAGCAAACATGAAACGCTGATGTAAATGTCAGGTTCTGGTGCAAGTCCCCCAGAATCAAAGACGGCTTGTTTACAGATTCACCGAAGAGGAATTCACCCCAGAAAAAAAAAAAAAACAAAACTCTCATCACCCACAAAGCAACACAACCTTAAGACATGCTGTTTGACAACAATTGTTGGTGCTGCAGACAAATTTTAACAAAAAGAGTTGGTCCTGATATTGAAACTACAGAGAGGAGAATTAGTCAGAAGCATCAACACAACCAACCTTTGTTGACTTCCAGTTCCCTCTGCTGTCTATTTGTTCTGTATAATTGAATAAGAGGAGCAGCAGCTCGCTCCATTATTGGCATCTTCATGACAACGTTGCGGTTGAAACTTCAGACAACTTGTGAGACTCTAATTTAGGCCTCAGAATCAACTCTTTCTCTGTTTTCTCTTTCCAAACGTCTGATGTGTAGCTGCTGTCCATGCTTCACTCTTCACTTTCTTTTCCAAACTTTAGAAAGTTGAGGAGTCGAAACCGCTGAAGAAGACAGATGTGACAGCGAGGTTTCCGAGGTGATGATGTTTGGGGGTTTCTGGCACTCTCACAACTTTCCTGGGGGATTGACAGCAAGCAGAGCGTGACAGGATTTAGCTCTGACATGAAAACAAATCTGTTAAAATTTAATAATTGCAAAAAACAGCTTGTGACGGAAGATCTTACTGTGTAGATGAGGTCTGATTGTGTACAGACACCTGGAGTATTTTGGAGCACAGAGGGAGAAAAGGACTGAGCGACACAACGGTGTGCATGGATGCAATTACGTCTGTGGTCTGCTGTCATGTCTCTGTAAGAACCTGCTGCTGGCATAGTTCAGCGTATAATTGCGGTTGTCAGAGAGGATGATGGATGATGGCAGATAGTCTGCAGTGCTGGGTTACAAGTAATGACTTGCATTAGGGCTAGTTCACTCAGCCAGGTAATAAATAACAGAGTTAATTTTAACATTTCTTTGACAAAATTAGGAATCGCTTTGTGTGGGAAGGAATTTATATGCACAAAGGCAGCGTTTTCAGTCAACTGCATTTGTTGAACAGAAGAAACAGCATACTCAAAGAAAATTCAGTGTTCCCCCATATAACCCTGCTAAAATCATTTATTTCATTGATTCCATCATTAATCTACATTTAAAATTCCATCATTTCAAAGAAAAAACTGAAATAACACACTCGTGATCCCATCATGACCAAGTGTCGCAGCAAAGAGTCTGAGTGCAGATGAATCATTTGAATGTATCAGCTCTCACTAATTAGCATTAACCCGGTGAAGCTGCTGGGAGCTTAATTTGCGTGGCAACAAATCAAAATTTGATCTAAACTCTTGTGACATCTTCACATTCTGCTTGCTCCCTCTGACCTCTGGGTCAAACACGAGCCGCCTCCACTAAACCTCGAAAATAATAGTAGGAATAAAAAATTAATTGAATTTTGAACCCCAAATATTTTTTGCCTGCCATTGATCACACACTCTGTCAGTGTCTTGTTTTTCCCTTTTCAACAGTGCAAAAAAATAAAAAATAATAACTTAATTTAATTTTGGGCACAGCTCATTTTTATAAAGCACCTCCGTGTGCCCGGGTCATTTTCGCCCCCTGGGGGACAACACGAGGGTTAAGAATCGATTCCTCTGGTTGAAAAGTCAAAAAGTTATTACAATCCATCCTTTGGGGACAGTCGGTGCCAAATTTCATATATATTGATCCCAAAGTTTCTCAAGTTTACAACACTTGAAGCAATGTCAGGGGGTCGTCAAAGTCAACTTCAGTTCCAACTGTGGAGACAGCAAAGTCCTGTGGGCAGCGTTACTATCTCCACAGAATATTTTACATTTGTTGACATATTTCAGTCTGGACCAAAGAGGTGAACTTAATGACTGACCAGGAGCCATCACTGCTAAAAATGCAGGGTTGAAGTCCACAGTGCCATTTAAATTAGTTTCTGAAGAGCACAGATGTGCTTGGCATATTCTAGGGGAACGAGCCAATTGGACTTTGAGTGCAGTGTTGACATTTAGTCATCTATAGAACATCTTTAGCTGACGGAGGCATCAACGTTTATTCTCAAAAGACCACGTCTATTATAATATTCACAGAAAATTTCTCTGACAGGTGTGGATGAAACCAAATAAACAACAGAACAAATTGTTGCCCCTTTCTCTCGGATTGTCGTCATTTGAGAATTGCTGTATATATTATGTTGTCAGTCTCGTAAAAGTAGTGTTTAGAACAGCCGCACTCTGTGTCAAAGCCTTTTTTCCCTCAGCGGACTCTCTCACACGGTAACAAAGCACTATTAGTAATGCCGGCTGCCTTTAGCCATTTGGTCTCTGGCTGGCTTTATTCACTCAATAGTGTTTCAGCAATTTCAAATGAAAAGGGACCTGGCATGCTGCTGGGGCCTCCATTATAGCCACAATAATTATTTGAATTGTTCAGTGACTGCAGCAAAGTGTCCATACTTTCCATAATAATAGCGAGCTAGGTGTTAATGGCTACAGATGGGGGAGTTTTGAAAAATGGTCGTAATAAAAAAATCACAGCGAAGCAACTGTGCATAATCTGATGGTGTTTGTGATGCTGGTGTTGGATGAAAGGAGGTAAAAGTACCAACAGGAAGTTTCATTTTCTGGTTCTGAACTCATACTGTAGGCGGTCACAGCAACGTTTCCTCCACAGATTCTGTCCAGCTGGACAATTACTGTCTGACAACTTTCTTCAAAGGCTAAAGAGAAAACTTCCAGAAGGTGAAACAACCAATCTGACGACCCGCAGGAAAGGAGGTGAAGTGTTTACTCATTTAGTTCACTGTGCGAGTTTGACCATTACTTTTCTGTGCAGGCGCTGTATCAACTCTGAAATAAGCAGCTTTTACCCGCTTCTTACTGCCCTCAGGTCCGGTTCAATACAAATTCATTTGGTCACGTCTTTAGGGTTTAGCTTGGGGCTGGCTTGTGGATCAGAGTGACACACAGACATTTTCATGGGAGGAAAGTTTTTTTTTTTCTGCACTCTGGATATGATTGGCAGCTAGATATCCATTACATCGAGATGAGTCCTGCATAACAAGCCATGACAAATCTACCAGTCAGACTGTTCACTGAATTTTCCACATTAGGGCTTCTGTTGAAAGATAATTAAACTGACGAACAAAATTCATTAGTTTGGTCTGAAAACTTTTGTTTAACACAAAACCCAATTCTTCAAACAATCAAATCACATCATGTTTGTTTGAGAAAAAGACAACACACCCAGTCTGTTTGATTATAGAAATAATATCAAGTAATATTCGAAAAATTGGCTAGTAAATTAAAGCTGGAAAAAAAAAAATTAAAAAAAATCTAATGTTGAGTCTCACTAGATTCAAATAATATTCCTCCAAACTACATATCAGTAATGAAAACCCTCCCAAACCTCAACACAACTCAGGAAGACAAGTTAATCAATGCTGTTATAAATTCAGTCTATATGCTGATGACATCATGGTGTGTATGTATATATATATACATACACACACACACACACACACACACACACACACATGAAATTAAAATAAATTCCTCACCTTCACTTCCATTAGTCCTCCAAGCCTTTTCCATTAACACACCACACTTAACTCCATTATCACACTGTACCTGGGCAGATGGAATAAACGCCTACATCCTGCAGTTTGCTTCATTTCCATTGCCAGCTTGCAAAAGTCGAAATTAAAACAGTCAAAAGCAAAACGCCTTGGTTGTATGAGTTATGGCGTTGAATAATAGGCAGGGATGTTTTTGACATGGCAGTGTGTTGGATATTAAATGTCACCTCTTCATAATTTTTTACTTTGTGTTAAATGCAGCGATAATGAGAATATCAATTTTTAAGTTACGGACAAAAATAAAAAAAAGAAGAAGTGTCTAATCAGTTTCACCTCAAGTCCTCATGAGTGTTTGTGTCAGATGTGATGAAATTCCTTCCAGCTGTTCCTGATATAAAATCTTGAAATAGGGACGACAGACAGAAGACTGGTGAGAGGATGGAGGGAACGTACAGCCACATTATGGTTGAAATATGTTTTGGCTCGTCAGCAGCCACAGAGACAAACCCATCAAGCCACTTCTGCCTGTTTTTTTGTTTCTCTCAGTGCTTCAAACTCCAGGTGGTGCATTTCGTCCCCTAACTGCGAGCAAGCAGGTTTATAGTCCACACACACAAAACCACGGTAATAGCTGGTTTTCAGGCCAAGTGTGACTCTTAAATGACACAAAATTGACTCCAACAATAGCGAGAGGCTTAAATGAACACTGGAGGGACTGAGCAGTAGGAACAAGCACGAGTCTTTGATAGATTATAAACAACAGTATAGAAGTTTGAGGGAAACGCTAAGAGAGAGAAGTTGGTCTTCTGAGAACGGCTGCTTAATGACAGTTTAACATCAGGAGGCAGCATACAGGCACAGAATCTGAGCAACAGATCCACTGCACCTCAACAACTCATCAGACAAACCACACACTAAGACGGTCCAGGTCTTAGTCCACTTTTGGGATCAGGATGCGTATCAGTGTGTATCGAGTTGTGCGTTTGTTTCTGTTTCTGTGTGTGAGCATGTCAGTTCAGAGCTCCTACCTGCTGTGTGCTGATAAATAGAGCGGCTGTGAGCTCTTCATCAGAACTCAGAGTCTGTTTGCTGCCTCCCTCTTCATCGCAGTGTTGGCTCAAAGAGGAGAGTCGCTGAGAAGGATAAATGTTTTAGCTGATTGTCACAGTTTGGAGACGGCAGAGAGACATCTGATGAGCGATGACGGGGAAAGGTTTAGTTTAGATTTTTTTTTGTGTGTGTGTTTTATGTGTGCAGGAAAAAAAATGATCCCGCCGACTAAATATATGTTTACCACAATTTGTCAAGTGAATTAATGTCGTTGGTCTTTGTGTGCGTTGGTAAAACTTTTATACTAGTAGAGCCGACAACAGCGTATGAATACAGATGATGATGATGTGAAACACACATTTGATCAGATGCTGCACGCGCACCGATAAAACCAACATCCACTCAAGCGAAGACGTGTCAGATCACGGCAGCCATTCAGTGAACCCAAAAAGCGACAACTTAGAAGATGTGCAAGCAGCCGCAGCATTCATTATACATCAGACAACAAAAAGAGTTGTTGTCGTTTATCATAGTTTTGGTACATTTAGCTGTTGGCTGTTAGATCAAACTGAGACTGGGAGGAATTCTCCCATTTATTCATATAGAACCTTTAAAAAGGCAAAGTTTACAAAGTGCATATGAATCAGAGCAGGACAGAAACAATTTAAAAAGGATTTACTCCAAAATAAAACAAGGAGCAGATACCTCACATGCACACACAGCAGCAAGCAGAGACACAGAAAGGATTTCATTAACAACAACAACAACAACAGTAGTGATAGGAGGACAAAATGGCCAAGACTAAAAGGAGGTCAGACGAAGATATTTACGAACAAATAAATGGAAATGCTCATCGATACGCATCATCAACGCGCGTTAGGCCGATGAACCGACCGACTTTTTACCATGGCAGTGAGGTCTCCCCCACACACTGGGAATATCAAACTGAATTTCAAAGTCAGGTCTTTTAAAGGTTGGATCAATAGTACAGCGGCAGTGAAGAATACATGTTTTCTAAAAAAAAAAAAAAAAGTGGAACTTGAGCGATGAGCTGCAGCTGAATGTGTTCGCATGTTTGGGCTTTTATGTGCCGATGTCATGGAATTTTAATCAGGGAGCCTTCTCCCGGCTGCCAGCGCCGATTGGAGGCGTGTTTGATCAGCCTGCTTATTCTAACGTCCAATATGTCAACAGTTGATAACATTCTCCCACCGGACAGGCCTTATCTCAATCATTATGGATCGAAAGTTTAAAAAGGGCAGCCCTCACTGCAAGAGAAACAATCGATTTCTGTCTCAGTCACAGATAAGATTAAGATCTGAGATGAGATATTCAAAGTTGGTGCAGTGGTGGACTGACATACTGATTAAATAGTGACGCGTTGTGTTTTTTTGTCCAGAGAGAGTGAAGTGTTAAAGCGTGATCTCCTCCGTCCACAGCTTTCCCACCTTTATCTGCTGCTCTGCTGCCGTCTCCATCTTTCCCACGCGTCTACACGGGGAACAAACGCTGCTTCTCCACAGCCTCGGCCACTTCATAATAAAACGGCTTCCCGGGCAGATTGTAAAATAGGATTGCACTCATCTGATAATACGTGATAACGTGACGGGCTGCTGAGTTGATTTTAGCTCCAGCAGCCACAGGAAGTCTGGGGCCTAATCAAACAAACATGACTCTGCAGAGCTCTTAGCTCCACCTCAGGTATGTTTGCGTGCCGCCGAATGACGACGCCCGTGTTTCCGCGAGAAGGTGGCGAGGTGGGGTCTGCTGCAGAGAAACTAAAAACGCATTCCCTTCAGATGTGGAAATGTTGTCGCTATCACATGTCCAACATTTGTTTTATTGCCGCCTTCCTGAACGTTGAAAAGGTTTTTATCTGACTGAAGAGCTGAAGAAGAGGAAACGTAAGACCGAAGAAACAACACGAGGGGACGAATTCACGCTCAGAATACAAACTGGCCTGTTAATAGTTGGCATTGATGCAACACTTTTAATTATAAATCATTTTCCCAGAACTGCCTGAGGATCTGAGGAGGAGGCACCAAAAACAGAGCCAATACAGCGATAAGCACAAATGATCGATGAATATCTATGCTGTTATTAAATGGTCCATCAGTTAGATATGAATGGACAGTTTTGTTTCTTTTCCAGGCCCCGCATGGTTAAACCATAAGGTTTGGAGTCACATCGATATATTGACGCATATGAATGTAGAAGGATTACATTTTCTTTGCAGTTGCTGGTGATTTCTTAAATTTTCCACTTTCAGTTAGTTGGCCGGTCAGTTATTTAACGGTCTGGCTGATGTTATAGAGACACAGGACTCTCGCTGATCAGTGTGAGGACTTGTAGCTCTACAGTAAGCTCTGGCCTGCTTTAAGCTTTCATTATTTCTGCTCCTTCGCTGACAAAAAAAAGCAAATAAATAAATAATAATAATAAAAAAAAAAAGAAAAATCTAATTTTCTCAGTGAGGCAAACACCTGTGAGCCCTCGCCGCCGTTGCTATGGAGAACAAGCCAGGTAGAGATGTGCAAATCAAAGTTGAAAGAAATTCAAAGCGCCGGCTGCTGAATATCTGATTTTAAACTGTGATTGGATATCCTCCAACAATACACCGAAGGAGATGTAGTCATTATCACCTCATGCTTTTACCTTAAAATTCTTATCAAACAGCCAGATAGTTTCTAACACAGCTTTGGTCCATCCACATCAGAACAACTTTCTGGTCCAGCCTCATAACAGTCAGCTACACTCGTTTTCTTTTGTTACGATAATAAAAAATAAAAAAAACTGTAGATTTGCTGGCAATAATGCATTTTATGTGGATAACATTGTCATATAGTTTATAAGGAGTTTGTTTGGTTGTGTTCCTCAACGCGTTTTTAGCTGTAGACGGTTCTCCTTTGAGGTTGAGTCATTTATGACTTTGATGAGGAAATACTTTCCGCGGCGTTTGTCCGGGATGACAAATGACACATTACAGTTCACACACATTCATCTGCATTACGCTCACACAAACATTGCATCATTTGTTTCCACAATCAATTATTGTGTGATCAAAACATCCGCTGTTTTAATGAAGAGCTATTGCTGCTTTCTATGCAAAGTTTCTTTTGTCTGATGCCAGAATGACGGTAATATCCAGCCCTTAAAAAAAAAATGAATCACAGCCTTTGAATCTGTTGAGTGGTTGAAATGGAAGACAAATAGCTCTAAAAAAAAAATGACAGCAGGGAAGCATAAGTCTCAGCAACTGACAAAACATGTGATTCATCACTAGGAGGAAGGTCCTCACTGTTATGAGAAAGGCAGCGCAGAAATGACGCCACATAAATCCAACTTGTACGCGCTGCTGCCTTGAGAAAAAAAACCTTTGATAAGAGCCACAAAAACATGCCGTGGACGGCCATTTCTCTATGAAGTCATCCTGTTTGTCCTCTTCCACCCTTCTCTGAGTTTCTGTCCATAATACCTGCCCATGACTTCTCACGGGTTATATTTCGTGCTCATGATTCAAATATCTGCACGGACTTCCATTTGGAGGTGTTCCAATGCCTCCCAAAAGGCCATGAAATGTACCACAATGTCAGACTCCACGTTTCACATGAATGAGTTATATTTATGCTCATTGATTCACACTCTACCTGACTGCCTTTCGGGGATATTCTGCCTTTTTCCCAAAAGGCCTTGGGAAACAACGCCCCCCCCTTAGATCACGCCTGGAAAGTTTTTCTTCGTCTTTTCAAGCCGCTTCATTTAATGAAGAGATAGAGAAAAGGAAAGAGTCCAGTGGTGCTAATAATAAAGAGGGTCACTTTCCATTTCATTCACTGACTCTTTCAAAATGCAATATTCGATCAATTTCATGGTGCTAAATTTAACAAATCAACACTGTGTTAATTATTCAGACAGGCTGCAGTTGGTGTACGCATCTTAAAGTACAATCTTGTCCTCTGAATTCCACACTGAGGTTAAAAAACCACACAGCAGTTTGGCAAATAGCTGTCTAAAGTTATAGTTTGCCTGTTGCTGCGCTGCATAATGAGTGTGTGTGTTTTGTTAGAGACTGCTGTACGTGTGTGTGTGCGACAGCGCACGTGCATCCTTCCTTCAAAACACTCCCTTTAAAGCCAAGCTACAGCGCTAGCAGGCCCAATCACGTTCCAGTTTGTTTCATACCCTGAATGTTGGAACAGCTGTGCGGGCGCTTTTTGTTGTGCGCTGATGTGCACTCGTGCCAACCTGCACATCTGCACACCTTCTGTTTTACCAAGTGGGCTGAGCTGGCATTTATGTGCCAAAACACGCCGAAGCTCCGGAGCTTCCTCAGACCGCACATTTGTCTTTTCCAGCATCTAATTAGATTAATAATGGAATAATTTAGCCGCTTTGAGCCAGGACTCTCCCGTTGTGCATGCTTGGCTCTCTGTCTTGGCACACCGAAATGGAACTGAGTCATCATCCCTGTTCCTGGTTACAGATGTACATTCACCGCCACGACATGTCGAAATATCCAAAGTGAAAGGTCTGCTGTGGGAAACCAATGACGTGCTGTCCTCACCTGCAGTTGTGATAACACCTTGGCCTGGTCCGGGCAATCAGGACAGAAAATTACTGGTACAAAATCTCTTCATGTCGCAGAAAATGATGTGCTTTGTGACTCACGTAGGGAAAAAAGTCAAACAAAACTTTTGAAGGCCCCATAATGTCAGAGTGCACTTCTATGATTTAAATACTACAGTCAGGAATAAAGAAACAGGAGCGGTGGTTTTTGTTTTGATAATTTGTCACAGTCACTTTGGATGATTGAGATTCCCGCCGTCCCTCATCGCTGTCTGACCAGACCACAGCCTTGGGAACAGGCTGGATGGCCGATGAAAATTGTTTAGTTGTGCGGATGTTATCCGTTACCAACCACTGTTGATAATCTGGCTACAAATTGCTGCATCATGCAAAAAGAAAATAATAAAACACCAGAGAGATGAAATGGTATTTTCAAAAGATAAAATAGAAACTGAAATCAGACATCAGTTTCGCTCCAGGATAAGAAAGACTGAACTAATTTTCAAACAAATGATTTGGATTTGGATGTGTAACCGTGATGCTGTGACATTGACCAGACTTTGTGTGCTTGTGTTCGTGTTGTGTTCCTGGAGACACACGATGTGTCTGGGGGTAGAGTTGGTTTCCTTATGCTGTGATTTGTGTGTTTGTTGAAAAGATCACAAACATCACAAAGACGTGCTGTCATCGTGCACTTGAACCATGAAACTGGTGTCGTCGTTTCTTAATATCTGATGAAAAACTTTTTTTTTTTTGCAACTTCAACACTAACTTCCACAGATGGCTTTTGCCAGCACTTGAGGATTTCAGCCCTCATTTCTTTGAGTACTTGAGTGTACTCAGTCCAGCAGAAAAACAAATGAATGTTAATGTTGTTAGCTTTTGTTTTTCCCCAGATCCCGATAAACTTTCTACAAACCGTAGAAGACAAAAAACAAAAAACAATAACAGGACACCTCCTCGTTCAGTACTTCACCAGAACAGTTGGTTATAGCTGTGGTGCAATGCAGCAACGCAGAAACGCACACCTGCGGGTCATATTAAACACTTTGTGGGCAAAAATATTGATGCTATAATCTGATAACCACCCAAAAATTCACTAATCATTCTCTCAGAGTATAAAAAGCCTCCAAAGTGGATGCAGGAGATTTTGTAACTCCCTCACTCCTCATGCAGTCTTTGGACATTGTGGATATTTAAAATTGATTCTGTAAAAAAGATTTTAAATCTAATCTTTTTCTTTTTTTTTTTTTAAGTTCAGCACGACCACCGTCAGTTATTATGCCCATATCGTCGTCTTCAGTTGAAAACATCACCATGAAATGATTAAGTTAATACACACTTCCTCTTACACAAACACAATATCATTGCTACAGGTTACTCCAAGCAAACAGATGTGATCTCTTCATTAAGGGACAGACTGTCTCCTCGGGCTGCAATGGAAAGATAAGCCTCACCTTTGCTAAGTGCGATAAGGGAAGTAAACAAACACACATAAAAAAAAAAGGTGGGGGATCAGAAACAGCCAAAAAATTATCACACTCACTGTTTTCATTGGAATATCAGACTGATTTGTATCTGATGCTGACGGTCAGTCAATAACACAGCTGAGCTTTCACGGCAGAAGGCAGTCAAAAAGGTTGGAGCTGCACAGACACCCCCGTAATGAAAGTTAGAGCGGCCCGATAGCGACTGTGAAAAACTCAGGAAGAGAAACTTCCCGTTAATTGATCATCTAGGATCAGATTTTCATCCACTTTATCTGCCCTTCAGAATTTTTTTGTTTGTTGCTCCCAGTTCTCCAGTACATCAAACTTACAAGAAGCAGGATTTTTAACAGTAGTCAGCGGCAGCTTGGAAAAGGATTGGAAGCTAAGATGTACGAGAATCAGTAATTCAACAAAATTAAAATACTGTGTGTGTGAGGGGAGAAGCTGCTGAGCAATCCGAACTCGACGCCAGTTGTTTACAGCGATTCAAGAACAGTTTCAACAACATCCGCAATTTCATAAACTGACCAGCAACCGTCCAGGTTCCAGGTTTTATGTTCGTCTTGTCCTCTTGGACTCAGACGTTAAGCTGCAGTCCCTCCAATGACCACTTAGGTTTGGCTCCCAAAGCAACACATTCCCATTTTTATGGCACAAAAAAAGTCACCATCTAACAAACAGCCTTCTGCGCAGCTACTTTATCTCTTTGCTGTAACTGAAGGAGGATGCGTTTCTGTCCGATACACATAATGAAGGGCGCGTTACTTCCAGTGACAGCGAGTCTCGGCTCGACACGGCTCGTTGCTGTAGTAAACAGTTTACCTGTTATAGTGTCTGCCTTTAAACTCTTCATGGACGCTGTTAATTTTAATCTGCGGGCCTTTTTATTAAATTATCAGTTCTGTGAGGTAATAAATTTGCCATCACACGCAGCAGAGTAAGTCAGTAAAGTTTTTATTTGAAACCTGACCCGTCCTGATGAGCTTTTCTGCTCACTTAAAATTGCTCGGCATTTTAGTGTAGCACTGTGTGTCATTATTGTCAGAGCTCTAAAAATCTAACTGCATGGTGAGACAGACTGCAAACAAACCATCAGCCTGCGTTGCCAGAGGGCCCCGACTGTTTACCTCCTAAAGAACGCTGATTTACCCAACACGTCAAATGTGGAGTAGTTATTAAAAACAAAGGAATCTAAATTCTGGCATTTTTGACGGCCCTCAGACACAGAAGTGGCTTGATCCGTGTACAGTGCACCGATCACAGCCTGCACACAGGCCGAAGCGACAGCTGGAGCTGAAAGGATGCCGTGCAGCACCAGTTAAAGTCCTTTAGCTGCTTTGCCTTTGTGCGGGAGCCGATCATTAACAATCGCACACATTAGCACAGTTTGCCCAAAATGAAGTGCTTATTGTGATCGCGCCATTACCCCCTATCATTACCAACATGACAAATCCAGAAAACAAAAGATTAATCATTTCCATTCAGTTCTGTCTTCAGAGCACAAATAACTCAGAGAGGAACGTGGCGAAGCAGATGAGTATTAATTGTCTGGAAACAAAGTGTGCAGGTGTCTTAGGGATGAAAATCTAAATGTTATTTGCTAGATGAATATAAATGTTTTTTTTTTTCCTCCAAAATAAATGCAACAGGCATTTTTGTACCCCCCAACAGAATCATAACACTTTTTGAAACCAGCTGCCAAAAAGAATAAATGAGGGAAACTGACATTAATTCAGAAACCAGGGGGCCACCTTTTTTTTGTGTTTTTATTCATGTGTATTTTAAGGTGAAACTTTAAGGTCTTATCTGCTCTGATGATGATGATTTATCCCGCCTGCCATCAGTTAAATTCATCTGCTGTATGACACAGAAAGGTGATATTCACAGGAAATTAAAAAAAAAAAAAAAAACGTTGATAAACTCATGTTGAGAATCGTTTTCCGTCCGAAATGTTATTTCCTCATGTAGACACGCGAGTGCTGTTGATTCTTAGACAGGAGTCATTTAGTAAATCTGCACGGCGGGCAGAGTCCTCTACGGGCTATCAATACACAAACATATGACACCACTGAAATAATGAAACATGGAGCCTTCAAGTCAGAAACTGATTTCCGTAAGTGGTGCGAAGCTTTTTAATCAACATGGCAAAACTGAATGATGAAATGGGACAAGAAATGTACCTTTGCATCATCTCCTGAACTGATTACATTTCACTATTAGCAGTATGTTTGTGCGTGTGTGTGTGTGTGTAGTAGTAGTAGTTGTGTTTGTTGCAGCTGGATCAAAACCTCAGTGCAATCAGTTTTTAATTTCCCTGAAATCAAATTACATGGAAGGCCAATAACCGGAGCACTGGACGGTGGGAAAGTCGTCTTGGCGATTATAAATCGACCCTAAAGTGAATGAGAGTAAGTGCACCGAGCCCATGAGTGTCCACATGAGGGTGTGTGTGTGTGTGTGTGTGTGTGTGTGTGTGTGTGTGTGTGTGTGTGTGTGTGTGTGTGTGTGTGTGTGTGTGTGTGTGTAACATCCACCACAGATAAATTCAGCCTCACAGGAGCAGCCTGGTAATGACATGCGTAGCAGGTTGGAATGGAAAACTAATGTCGTGGATGGATGCAGAGCAAGGAATCATCTGTTTAACAATCTGCTGACTGTTTCCTGTAAACTGCTGCGCTCACTTAATTAGGTCATTAAAAAAAGAAGAAGTAGTGGAAGGTGATACACGGCTCCATAATTTGTATTGATCTGCTACAATAAGCTTATGCATGGCGGACTCAGAGTCGCTTCTCCCACAGTAGTTTGTGACAAAGGTGGGAGCAGAATGAGAATGGACGGCTCTTTGTACTCATCTTCTTCTTCTTTTTTTGAAATTAAGTGCACTTTCCCATCTGTCATCTGACCGCCTTGTCCAGATCGAGCACATCGAGGGGAGGAGAACAAAATGTGTGTGGATTCACTATAATGTGGAAGACAAGTTCAGTTTTACAGCACTGACATATCTGTTATTCCTCATGCTCATACATAAGCATCTTTAGCATTTAAGGAGTCATTTGCAGCACAGATGACTTTAGAATTAGCAATGTGGAAAAATGTGGATTTAAAGTTGTATTGGTGCAGAACAGGCATTCAGGATCAGAGCGACAAAAAGGACTCTAAACAATACTTCACCGAGCTAAAATGCTTTTGGAGGGAGTAACCAACAACTATTAAACCTCCAACTAGTCGGCTCGCACACATATCCTGCTAAACAGAACATCTGAAAATAAAACCAAAGCTTTTCACAACAAGGAAACCATCCAACTGCACAAAGCTGGATCAGTCTGCCTCCACCTGCCTCCACCTCCAGAACTGCAACATTTGGTCTCCATCTGAAGTCTTTTTTTTTTTTTTTCCTCAACCAATCAGGTGCGAGGCTGCTCTGATTGGCTCACCCACCTGTTGTAACTAGGACTGCAGAGAGAAGGATGTAAAAACACTAATATGTGCTCTTCAGAGCGCCGGCACTTCAAATAAAACTTAGGAAAAGTGAAACGTGTGGGACCTTTAAAAAGGAAATTGATGCGTTCACAGCCAGTAAAACAGCAGCGTCTCCACTTTCCTGTCTGCACGTCTGCTGTAAAGCACCGAGCGCCACCATCTCGCCTGCCTGTCAGATAAAATGCTGAGATCGGCTTAATGAGGCTTCCTGAGTTCTGTTTCAGATCAAAGTCTTTTAGACAACAAAACTTTCTGCCGTCTATTTGTTTTGATCTGGATTTTTCTCGGAGATGTCTTTTTATTTCTGTCTTTAGTAAATAAAAAAAAAAAAAAAAAAAAAGAAAGTTACCTAATGAGTTTCTGAAAAAGGCAGCATCTTTCTTATTTACCACACAGAGCTGTTCTTCAGTGTCTGAGCGTCCAGAGCTGATGAGGCTTTTAAGGAAAGACTGTACATCAACGCTGAACTTCAGGTGGCGTTGGGGGACTCTGTATGGGATCCATTTAGAAGTGCATGCTTTGTGCAGGCAGAGGAAGAGGAGCATGAGAAAGTGGTTGAGTTCAGGCGGTTCTGAGGTTTGGAGATTTAAATCAATCAGCGTGCGCTCTGCAGGGAAATCAAAAGCAGAGAGCTGACAGATGGATTAAGACCAAGTCATGTTCTGTCAACTCTCCTCGTCTTCAAATCTACGACTTCATGCATTCACTTAGCATGATATTCATTATCTCACACACAGACACACACAGAGACACACAGACAGACAGACACAGAGACACACACACACACACACACACACACACACACACACACACACACACACACACACACACAGACACAGAGACACACACACACACACAGACAGACACACACAGACACAGACACACACACACACACACACACAGACAGACAGACACAGAGACACACACACACACACACACACACACACACACAGACACACACAGACACAGAGACACACACACACACACAGACAGACACACACAGACACAGAGACACACACACACACACAGAGACACACACACAGACACACACAGACAGACAGACACAGACAGACAGACACAGAGACACACACACACACACACACACACACACACACACACACACACACACACAGACACAGAGACACACACACACACACACACACAGACAGACACACACAGACACAGAGACACACACACACACACAGAGACACACACACAGACACACACACAGACACACGCAGAGACACACAGACAGACAAAGACACAGAGACACAGACACACACACACAGACAGACACAGAGACACAGACAGACACACACAGACAGACACAGAGACACAGACAGACACACACAGACAGACACAGAGACACAGACACACACACAGACAGACAGACAGACAGACAGACAGACAGACACACACACACACACACACACAGACAGACACAGACACAGAGACAGAGGTTTCCGTGAGTGTGTGTTTTCTTAACTAAATCCTCTGGCACACACTCCAGCCGGATTTGGTCGAACATTTAGGATGTGACTTCGTTTGAACTTGAGGAATTTTCATGCCATTGATCCTCAGCTCAGAGAAAAGCTTTTAATAAAGAAAAAAAGAGAGAGAGAGAAGAGTTTAATTGGCCTATTGGTTTCTGAGCTTAAGGAAGCTACCGTCTGGGATTAGTGGGAGACAAAGCAGACTGATTTTCACCACACAATGCTGCGAGACGTGTTTTAGACAGTAAAACAGAGACACACAAATTGAATTCTATGTTGTTGTTGCAGAGCTCATAACACAGACTTTGTTCTTAGTTTTGCTATAATTGCCGGAAACTGAGTTAAAAAAAATGTTGTTTTTTTTTTTTTAAGCACAATGTGCTTTACTAGATACGTTCAACATATTGCATCTACATCTTAATTGTGTTCCTTGTTTTAATATTTTTTTTTTATAAAAGGGATAACTGTCAGCAGTCATGCATTACCTTGATGGCCAGCTGGCAGCGATAAATCAGCCGTTAATATGCAGATTAAAACAGATGTCACGTGAGGCCGAAGGCAGCTGGTAATTTTATGACACCTCTCAGGTTAAGATCGCCGAGCAGAAATGAGTTCAGGCCTTCAGGAGCAGTATGAAGTAACCCTTACTGGGAAAGTCTACAGCCCAGTGGAAAACCGAGCTATGAAATAGAAAAGGGGAAATGTGCTGCTTTTGTTTTCGTTCCCCTCCTGAATATAAATTCAACTAATTCAGTTTGCAGCGGATTGTGAACACACGCCAATAGCTGCTGGCTCCAAAACAAAACAAAGAAAGAGTAAAAAAAAAAAAAAAAAAAATCCAACAAACTTAAAAAGAGAACACTTTAAACCAAATGCTCGTGATGAGAAACCCATTATGGCCACAACAAAAACTTGCCAGTTCTCCAGGAGCGACACCCTCATCAATACTGATCACAGGCTTCAGCAACACAAACACAAAAGAGAGCGTGAGCGTCGCTAAACTGGCTTTCTTCTGACACCAGCAGCTGTGTCGGCTATTTTCATCTTCACCAGCAGTTTTGTTTTTTTTTTTTTAAATTACAAATACGTGCCTCCATAATGCGACATGCAGAAATGCATCGAAGAAATCATAACTTCACCACCTGTTCTCTGCACAGTTGGGCGAAGCTTCGTGCTAAATGGAGTCTGCGTCGGCTGCATAAAGCTAAAAGCAGCGCTGGTTAAAGCAGCACATTTTATATGGCTTAATTATTCTTCCGACGGCGTGACAGCATCCGAGCTTTTCAAAGCTGTCCCTCAAAGTAGCTGCGCTTCTCCTGTCTCACACTTAAACACAGGAGACAACTTTGTGTTGTTTTTTTCGTTTAGTTAACGATCTTAACGTTTTTCCGTTAAGCTTGGGTTACCACGTACGTCTGTGTCGGATGTGTGAAGCATCCCAGACGTGGACGCACCCACAAAAACCTAATCATAGAACTTTAGCTGCTTTCACCGCCGGTCGTGTTCGTCTTCGTGGGTCTAGATCTATCTTTTAATTACTTCCACTACATTCCACCGCCGCACGTCACCTTGTGCAGTTTGTACTGGGAACGCCAACGATAAATCTTCTTGGTTGAAGAGAGGTTTAATTTTTGCGTGTCTCCTCTGTGTTGGTTGTGAAGGTGAAGCCTGCGTACAGTAGCTGCCTCTGGGGTGCAATATGGGGTCTATTCTCCATCACCATCTTTCCTGAGGCTCTTTTCTTCTCGCAACGCAAACGCATAATAGCACATTTCCATCACAGAGCAAAGTAACCTTGGAGCAACAAATAGAGTAGATTATGAATAGCTATAAAACCACGAGCTATGCTTCTTCACAGGTTTATGCACATGCTTGTGTTTTGTTTTTAATCATCCAGGTTGATCTTTCTGTTTCGTGGCTCTGAGCCAAACCCAAAGCGAACTAATCCTCCAACCGCATCATCACAAACGCGTGGCGCAACAATGCAACCTCTGCAAATGAAGATATGATGGTTACAAATGGCGTCTCCCTGCCTGAAGGGGCAGGAGGGTTGAATTCTTAGGTTTGAATGTGAATTGCACTCCTTTTGATCCTGTCATTCTCCTGAGTGAATTCTTCACAGGAAAAAAAAAAACAAAACACACACACGGTGTTCCCAGCGAGGCCGCCGGCTGCTGTCATACGTGGTTCATTATCTTGAAGGATCATCGCCCTTCTCTCCCTGTGGTTACCGTGCAGGCTGCAAACCTCAGCAGATGAGAGCGTGTGTATGTGTGTGCGTGAACACAAGAGTAAGTTTTGTAGTTTTAACCTGACTCATCAGTCCTCCCGTTCCAGACCTGTTGTCTGTCGAGCAGAAACAAGTTGCTCTGGAACGCCTCTTCGTTTCTCGAGGTGTTTGCTCCCGTTTCCACCTTCTCAGCGGACTCGCAGCACGCACACCACCACCTCAAAAGGCCCCGATGGTTCGAGGAACACAATACACTTTTCCCGTGTCAGCAGTCTGTGATGCTATAAAAATCATTTTGAATAGAGGGGAGGGCCGAGGTAGTCATTCATAATGGATAATGAACCTTCCCATTTATCTCTCTCACCGTCCCACACCCATCTCTGCCCTTCTTTTTCTCTCCCCCTCTTTTCCACCCCATAATGGATAAAATACAGTTGGGATGAACATTTGCAGTGTTATTCTTGTTTTATTGAGCAGAAATGGTGGAGTTGGGCTCGAATTGTGCTGCCTCAGCTCGCCGCAACACGGTGTGTAAATCAGAGCTTACAGCAGGAGGAGCTCATTAATGTGGATGAAGCGGGACAGATACACTACATGATGCCAGAAGAATGCGGAGACGGAGACAAAGCACAAGAACTTGTTAACCGAAGCTGTTACTAAGCATGAAAATGCAATTTGGTGAGCTGGAATGAAATAAAGTACTTTTTTTTTTTTTTTAAACTGCACTTTTCCAGTTTCAGTGTTCTGACTGCTTCCTGAAAGTGGACAAATATTATTTAAGATAAACCACAAACCAGTAAAGCGATAAAGTATACGACGTATTTACACTTTGTAAGTGTGTTGAGCACACACATTTACTGTGGTGGTTAATGTGATTAATAATTTAGTTGTGCTGAAATTGTCACCATCTTCAATATTGAATTCGGTAAAACTAATATGAATAAACAAAAATGTTCAGTTGCATGAAAATAATAAATTCCATGGAAGTAACCATTTATTAAAAACACACACGTTTTGGGGCCACTGTTGACCAAGCTGTAAAAAACACTGACATTAATAACAGCTTATGAAGGCGTTGTTGGAAAACAACATCAAATGATTTCTACCAGAAACAGCAGTGCAATATTTGCTTTTATTTGGAGCTGCGTGTCGGCCAACACGATGTCCAACACAAAGCCCTGGGGGAAATATCTGGTTTTATGCTCCATACTGTACGGCAGATTTATCAGAGGTTCTTTAGTGAAAACAACAAAAGGTCAGGAGAGCAGCAAGAGTTAAGTTGCGAGGCGTCTAAACTAAATTAAAGTTTGTGCTCTCACACCTCGGACGTTAAGAACTGAGAGGTAAAGGTCTCCTGTTTGACCAAACAGAGAGAGAGAGATGAGTGAATGTACGACGCAAATTCGTTCTCCTTTTTAAAAAATAAAAATGTAAGCTGATGTAAAAATAATACAGCCTTTTTCAAAGTCAGGTTTAACAGTCAGCTTGGTGATTTGTAGCCCAAAAAGAGTGATTCCTCAGAGGCCTGAAATCTGAGTGAGGTTTAGATAAACCTTTATTAAAAGCAGATATAGAAGTGAGAGAAGTTTTTTCTATCACAGTCACTGAAGCCGTGTGGATTTAGCAGAGCTCTTTTCCCGTCAGTACATTTCTACACTTCTGATGTGACAGATCTTTAAGAAGGGATGAGACCACTGGATATCCACTAAACTCTGCAACCTCGCATGATCAATGCTGGAGCACTGTGACACGTTGACTGATGACATCATCACTCACGCTGGTGAACTGCGGACGTCAGCTGACGTCCCTCAGCGTTCAGCATCCAGGAGGTCAGTGACACAGCTTCTCTCAGAAAAGTCCTTCTCATACAGGAGGGGCTGCGTTTCTGGTTTGTCACTGTATGAAACACGGCAGCTTCCCAACATAACAACGGATTAAACCAGCCAAGCTCTTTTATTGTGCTGCTGCTGCGCTCTAAGAAGCATCATTACAGTCAGCAGAAATAACACCGGAGCGCAGACGCACATACAGTATGTGTGTTTTTATTCCACTGACAGGCCGCTGACTGGGGAGGCTCGGTCTTTGTGTCTGTGGATGTTTTTAAAAGAAACGAATGCGACTGCAGCTAGTCTGTTTTTTTTTTTTAACCTGTTTGTTTCGTTACTTTGACAGGAATACACAGTCAGATGTGACAAACAGCTGTCTTTTCCAAAGCAAACAAAAATGAGAACTGAAATTAACATTGTCATTGTGCGTCTGGGGCAACTAGGTCGAATTTGCTCAGTCACACACGTATCATTCATTTTTTGGACAGCAGTTAACTAGTTAGAAATATGACTTGAGATTCATTAAAGTTAAAGAAATTGGAAAACGTGAGGCAGTGGGGCTGTGTAACCCCCCCCCCCCACGCACACACACACACACTGATAGTCTACATTGTGGCTTATAAAAGTGATTTATGGCAAGCCAGCATAAGAAAAAAAAAAAAAAAACAACAAGAAAAACAAAAACCCTTTTCTACTGACACTTCCCCGAGTTTGGTACGAGTCTGATCTACAGCGGGTCATTATGCTTTCAGGAATTAGCCATAGCCTCTCTCTCTCTCTCCCACTTTCTCTGCTGTTAAATATTAAAGCGGCCGGTGATTGAAATGTAGCCATTCACATGATACACAACCAAATAAGAGTGAAACATCTCTCCAGTTCTCCGCTGATTCTGTTATTAAGGTTTGCCCTGCAGATGTTTACAGACAAGAGTCAAGGTACTGGCTGAATTTCATAAGTAACATCCATCACTTTGACCTCGGAGCCCTGAAGGGTTCTTTATTACTGACAGACCGGGTTTACCTCCACCACATGGTCAGAGCCGACGCCACGCGACTCAGCCAGAAGACTTTCAGCTGAGGCAGATGATGCCAACTATATTCTCTGCATGAACACACAGTAATGTAATTCTCACTCCACTTTTGATTCACTTACATTTGCAATTTCTGCACTGTGGAACAAGTGAAGAAATTTGAAGTTTTATTTTATCCCCCCCGCCGCCGCTGCCTATTTTCAGCACAAATGTAATGACTATGATGATGAGGCACCGCAAACTGAAACACATCAGCATGCATGTCATACAAAATGTACTAAAACATTGGAAATAGGGAGACTGTGGACAGAAGCTTGGTTAAAAAAAAATAAAATAAATAAACTTCAAATTCAAGAATGTCATAAAGCAGCGCTGACATTTTCTAAATCCTTGATGCAAAAATGCCACCAGATCTATCTGTGGAAAAAAGGGCACTTGATGAATGGATGATGGAACAGACTGACAGACGCAGGCTGTTCGTAATCCCTCCTCCAAATATGTTGCAGACAGAGAACAGAAGTAGGAAAAGTCCTTTGTCAGCTCGTTTCTCCATCAGCCTAAACAAAGAAGTCCTGATACCGATTCCCGCTGCAGCAATCCTCAAATCAAATCTTTTGTCTTTGGACGGCGAATGTGCACGTCCATCTGTAGCAACGTAAAACCCCCGAATCATTGTCAAACACTTGCTTAGTCTGATGCTTTTGAATTGGCATGAGTACCAGCAGCTGTACGGCAGGATATGATGCCATGAGTAAAGACAAAAGCTTTCTGGAGGGGATTGAGAGAGGATTCTGTTCGACGGCTGTGGTTGCTCACAAACAATCACTTAATCAAGCTGAAGTAATTTCCTGCCTTGTGCTTCTTCTTCTTTTTTTTTTTTTTTTATGCCCTCTCCTTTTCCTGCCGTGTTTGTCACCAGTAAAAAGAAAGCACCAGTACGAGGCTCCTGCATTTAAAACGCCCCGAACTGGAGCCATTTCTGTTGGCTGTTGATCAGGACTGGCGAACGCAGTGATAACAGGGGAAAGACAAGGAAGCAAGCTCGTTTAAAATCACTGCAGTCAGAAAGAAATGCACCTGCAGCGTCTGTAGAATGAATAAATAAATAAATAAATAAATAAATCTGCCGTTAGGCAGGTAAACTTCTCATCTGGGTACGTTTCAGCAGCAGCTTGCTTTGAATGGTTGCGCTCTCATTGTCCTGCATCACTTTGCTGCATTCTCAGTTAGACAGAAAATCCAGCCCAATCATGTGACATCTGCTGCGGATGCAGCCGGGCCCAACTGTGACATGTGGCTCTTTTCCGCTCAGCTGGCTTTGCATGCAAAGATCTATTTCTGCCAGAGTCACAGAAAATTGATTAACGGTGCATTTTGTTTCTTTCTTGTACACGGACAAACACAAATTTTCTGTGTTTATGGTGAGCTGCCAGTTTCCAGCTTTCATACCTGTTCTGGTTAACACATCTCTGTGAAATGGAGACTGACACCCAAAGCGTTTCGCTATAGAGGCCACGTCGCCCACACACTCACTCATACAGCACTTTTATAGCCCTACATTTACATATTGATGACACATGAAAAAAAAAAAAAAACAAAAAAAACCCAACAGTCTTCCAGTTAATGGACAACTCACTTTAGCTCCTGAGCTGGATTCACGCTCATGAGACTGTCAGACAACAAAGACGGCTGACGATCAGCTGAATGAAGCAAAGAAGGGCGTCAAACCAGAAAGTATCTTTTACCAACAAGCTTGTATGTTAGAACATTTTGTTGATAAAGACCGGAAATGTAGATTTAAATTTGATATCAAATCAAATCTAAGGTGAAATATATGCTGAGGGAAGTGCAGGCGGCTCATGCTTTGTCTCTATTCATTTGAAGAAATGGTAGCATATGGTATCGATCAGTGCACCTTTAATGCACTCGTGCGACGCTCCTCGACCTGCAACGTTGAACATGTCCACTTTAGAGCTGCAGGCCTTTGATATGATTTATGTCTGCGGTCTAATGAGTTGGTTCCTGGTGTAGTCAGAGGACGCTATTGAAATGTGCCACGTACAGCAATGCCTTGCTGGCTGCATCCATATGAATGCATGAAATGACAAAGCTTTATTTCTGCGCTCAAAACTTCCCTCCGAAACTTTTTCTTCACTGAGCGATAAGATGACAATGTGCTTAGCAAGCATTATGCAGAATCCACCGCTCGGTGTCAGGTGTCAGTCACTTTGCAGACAAAGCTCAAACACCGGCAAGTCTGTGATAATCTCCATCCATTTACCCACCGTCTCTCTCACACACACACACACACACACACACACACACACACAGAAAAGCCACACACAGCAGCAGACCATCCGTCTTAAAATAAAATAAGAACGACAACAACATGAGAACGGTACAGAAAGGGGGAAACACTCATTCAGAACCTCTGGTCTCTGAACTCCCCTGCTGCTGAGGCAGTGATTCATTCACATAAGGGATGTCTGCTCACCAGTGTCGAAGATTTGACTTTAAAACTCGAAGGCTCTGGCAGGTCTGTGCATGAGCGCATTATTGAGTGTTCACAGAAATGAGACGAGGAGTCCCCGTTTGTCCTTCATACCGCATTCTCATGGAAAGTGGTCCTTTCATTTTACAAGTGTGTCAGGTGGATTTAGAAACACAACACATGCAGCAAAAAGGATGAGCCGGCATCAGGCAATTTAGAGCTCAGCACTTACTGCAACCGATAAATGTGATCCGAAAGGATACTTTAAAATACACCAGCATCTGAGTATACAACTGCTGTGACACATCAGGAATGATTTCAGGTCAGTTTTTTTACATTCAGAATGAGATTAGCCACTAAAACCAATACTCTGAAAAACATCAAGCAACAGTCATATGCATGTTAAATAATTATTTTCAACTCTTAACTGGCTAAAAATCAAAAGTCCCATAATGTCCCATTGACTTCAACATGAAAGTATCTCCACTGTACCATTTTAACACAAAGGGATTTTGTTTCATGAAAACAGGTTAACTGTCATCCGCACTGCATTTGTGTGAAATCCAAGTTGCGTTGTGTACTGCCATGTTTATGCAAGCGAAAATTCTGCTAAAGAAGTACAAATAAATACAAATGAGTAATAATTAAAAGGACAGACGAATCCATCGTCTGGGATTTAAGACTGTACCACATTCCATGATGTTTCAGCTAGTAGACGTCACCGTGGTTCAAATCACTGGACAGACAATATTGCATTTCTTAGAGTTGTAGTATAAAAGCAACTGAAGATCAGTTTAATAAAATGTAAATTAAAGTAATGTACAATTTGCTGCCAGATCACGAACAAAGTAGGGAGTTATTTCTGTAATTAGTGAGCAAATCTGGCGCTGGATGCTGGTGGGGATGTGTTAGTTGGCCACTCAGAATATTCAGTGATTTTAAAATTTGTCATTAGAAAGAAAAAAGGATAAAGGAGGGAAACGTCTGAAGTGACAAGCCTTTGTAAGAGAAGTGATGAATGTAGGGGTGCCAATCTGGTTTGTGTCTACATTTAGCCGAGCCACTCAATTTCATCAACAAAGACAGCAGCAGTATCAAAGCAAACACATCCAACCATCTGCTGCAACCACAACAAAACCAACAACAACAACAACATCATCATCACCTGTAGGCAATGCTTGGCTGTCAGCGTCAAACAGGTGTCCTTTAATCAAGGTGAAGGACTGCCAATTAATGGCCTTGTGAGAGCGTAATGGCTGACAGCGAGGGAGGCAACAGCTGGTGTCAAACCGAGACAAGGCTAAACCCCCGATAGCGTCGCCCTCGAGCCCCGTTCATTACAGAAAGTGAACAAACAGCATCAATCAGTTGATTTATGAGAAATCTTGTGTGGAAAGGTGTTGTTTCAACCTGATGGATAGTTAAGTGGGAAAAAAGGCAAAGTTCATACAGCCAGAGGCAACAATGTGGTCAGTGCAGGTCCATGATAAAGTGTTGGTCCAAAACCCGATAAGACCTGGAGGTCCCAAATTAAATCATAAGATTAATCATGAAATTCTGAGTAAATTTCACTGACAGTAAACACCAAAATTGTTTGCAACGAGGAGCTTCTGAGTGTGCAGAGTAATAATTACCGTACAGGTCAATCCATTTTATGTCCCTCATAATTTGTTCACCGGTGTATTTGTGCATGAATAGTTTCAAACCCAGTCAGTGTTTCACTCAAACAGGAGATCAGTTTACAGATTCCTTTTCTGAGTAACTTTTACAAGCATCGGCCCCCCAGAATCCCCCGACTCACCCACCGCTGCTGCAACGTTTGTCTGATCGAAAGGCTCAGCCTAACTCTGCAACCAGGGATTGTTAAAAATCCTAAACTTAGTTTCTCCAATAGCATGCAGTAATTAACAACGAAACAGAGGTTGTTGTTTTATAAATGACAACTTTAAACATCAGCTTGCAAACTTTGCAACAATCATACAAATGACTCCTAAAGTTTAAAAAAAAAAAAAAAGCTACTGTTCTACTGTTCTTCAGATACCCTCAATGTTTAGTTTTGAAGTTTCTTCTTTACACAACCAACTTTTCGTTTCTCTAAAGAAGCAATTTTTCCCTCCATTCATCATGTAACGATCCCAGCCAGGCTGAAGAAATTTCTGCCATTCCTGTAACAATGCTTTATGAAACCTTTCACTGAACTGCAACAAACATGACCTTGAATCCCATAAACCAATTATGTGCTGTTAGCAGCAAAATCTTTACATGCACTCTTGCAGGAAACGTATATTATAAACTCATGACCGGGCAGACAGAAACGCAACTTGGCATTCAATTTTTAAGCGAGACGTTTAGCAACGACTGCAGTGCTAAATGTGTGTGTTCTTTTTGGAGAAAACGTTCAGTGAATGCGTGTCCACACAGATCTCGCTGCGAGTCTACTGGCCTGCTGACGAGACGGCATCGTGAACTTTTATGGTTTTAAGTCACGTCAGTTCTCACCGGATGGACTCGCCTCACTTTGCTCCACAGAAAAATGCACCGCCCCACCTGTTGAGCAGCTTCCTCTCCCCTCAGACCGTGTTCAGCCATTCATTGTATCACTTCACACAGCCCAAAGATCAAAAGTCCATCTGATAGTCTGAGACAACAAAAGCACTCCCAATGTGGGTCATTTGTGTTACTGGCAAAAAGGATTTTCTTTTTTTGTCATTGTCTCTCTGTCCGTCTTTCTTCTGGGCTCAGAAACGATGCCACACTTTAAAGAACAGAAGAAACGGAGAAAAGTGAGGTGATGATTTTGACTGTCTAATATTTTGTTATGATCCAACATAAGAAATAGAACACATCATCACCTCAGGCAGAGCAGTGATGATGAACTTACAGCTGATTTTCATTTTCACTCATATGTCACAGTAAGTGTCGCAGTCTGTTGTCCAGATGATTGCTGACATCAAATCACAGATTTACAGCCCATGTTTCCATTTGAATCCAGAGGTTTGCCTCTTTCCTTATTTCATGACAACACCAAGCATCTCAAATATTGCAAAGGTGGTGTTTCATTCAGACGTTCTCCCTACTCACCTCCATGTATGTGCATTTTTCCAAACATTTACAGAGTATAATAGATTTCAGAAGATCTGATGAGATGACTAACAAGGCACAAAACATCCCTGTTTCAGACCGCAAAGATGGGAGAGGATGAAGAGATGAAGAGTGAAGAGGAGGCTCCAAAAGAGAAGTAAATGAAAAAGAAAAGTGGAAAATAAAGTTAAAAAAGGATCAAAAGCAGCAGAAAAAAAAAAAAAAAAAACCAACACATTTTCATTGGCTCCGATTCATTCAGTCAGCTTTTTGTTATGAAGTAACGTCTCACCACAGCCACTGAATGAAACAGCTTCGCTGTATCCAAAGTTATATTCACACAGTCAGTCCTGAAGAAACTGACAGAGGATCATTCATTCAGGTGTGATTGCATGAAAACTAAATTAATTGTGCAGCAGCTGCTTTAACAATATTCAAACTCATGAATATACACATTGTTATCCCGTTGAAGTAATGATGATGTTACATACTTCCAAAATCAGCTAGTACACGAGTTTCTTTATACTAAAACGTAATCTTCATCTCTCATAATCATCCAAATCAAACAAATCAAACAGACCATTTTACTAACAAAAACACCTCTGAGGCACCCGGATGCAGGACAACACATCTGACTTTTTTCAGCTAACAATCGTGACATTCTTGTGTGGCGGCGATGGAAAGTTTTGCCGATCAGCCAGCCAGACAGTTAGTTTTGTTTGTCAGTGGCCAAAGAGAAATCAACACAAACGATCACAGCTCCAGAAAGTCGCTCAACACATCTACAATTCTGCGAAGTGAGATTGGCTGTAGTTGGAAACAAACTAATAAAATTTGCCTTTGGATGGATTTTGTGTAGACGCCGTGATCTTACTGACGCTGACGCTCCGGATTTCTTTCTCGGGCCTGTTTAAAGCTCACAGCTTAAAGTTGCATTTTCAAGTGAGGACAACAAAGAATTCACCTGCTGAGGAAACTAAAAGTTTTGGTGTCAGTGAGATCATTTTATGTAACTTTTATCAAGAGCCTCTTAATATTTCCACTCATGTGCCGGTCCGGAGGCTTTTGTGTGACAGACAGAAAGCGTCTGACATTGTTAAGGTCTGCTCTGAGATCACAGGAGTCCCACCGTCTGACCCATGCTCTCTGTGGAAGAAGCGAGCGCACCAGAAAGCAAAGGGAATAACTGGCCAACCTGATCGTGTGCTTCTTGGAGAATTTTCTGTTATACCTTCAGGTCGGCAGGATTATGTGCCAGTCGGAAAAACCAATTGCTGCTCCGATTCATTTATTCCTTCTGCTATCAGGCTTCTAAATGCTGGCAGCAGCCACCCTGAAGGCACGTAGCACAAACCTGGCCTCTGCACTGCTGTCCTTCTTTCTTTTTCCTCCCCCTGTTGATCTGCGCACCCACACTGTTGTTGTTGTTGATGATGATGTGAGCGTAGATGTCTGTTGTCGTGTATTTTAAAAATGGGAAGGCTGTAAAAATAGTAATGTAACGGCTGCTGAACGGTGGATGTACACAGATGGATCGACTAAAACACTGCCGTCCACACGGCAGAAGCTTCAAATGAACAAGCAGCTAGAACAGATGAGTTGGAGGTAAAACATGACGGCCAGAACTGCGCCAAGCTGATCGTCTTCTCCGCCAAATGCCGCCTTATTTATTCCCTCCTGCGTTGTGGAGATACAGAAATCAAACCGGTTTATGGTTTCACGAGCTTCAGGTGCCTTTGGCACCTTTTTTCTTTTTTTCCTCTCCCACTTTTAACATTTATGAGCGAGTGAGTCAATTATGCTGTCATTTGCTCATGGACATCCTTAATTGGCGAGCGCGAGGTTTGGATGGCCGTGCATGAAGCACTCCATTAACCAAACAGGGAACATGAGCATGTTGTCAATATAAACAGCTCTGCATGCGGTTACTTAAATTCAGCTCCTTGTCAACAACCCCCCGCCCGCTGTAGTCTCTCCCAATTTATGACTTGTTAAATTTGATTGACAGAACGGGATATTGGTCACGAGTGTCAGGACAGCCAGGGTCTGGAAATGGAACAGAGATGTCCCTGCATGGGGACAGCATGAAAGTAATATCCATGTACGTGCTTTCACATTATTACATCTTCAGTTTGTCATGAATGATTTATTAAGCTTCGGGAGGTACGCAAAGTATTCTTCAAACTTTAAAATAATTTCGTCTAAGTGCAGCAGGCTGACGGTGTTATAATAAATGTTTAGACCCTGTAATCTGTTGGCAGACGCCCTGTTGCATGGCCATCAGATGATTTCCACTGGGCCTGAGAAGAAACGGCAGGCAGCGAAAGAAAACTGACTGTGTGGGACTGTGGGACTGTGTGCATCTGGTGTTTTCAGCGGAACAGACTCGTATTTCTGTCAGTCAGCTCTGAGTCATCTGCATTCGTTTTCTTTCAATCTTATTTCTGAAACCTATTGAAGTTTGTGCAGCCCTTTGAGATATTAATAAACCCAGATCACAATTGCAAACTCGGCTTTGAGAATGTGAGCCAATTACATCACGCGCACATTAGCAGTATCCTCTAACCTCCGCAGATTTCGTCGGGGGATGGTTGGCTTTAACGACTTTAAGTGCAGTATCCACTCCAAAGTGTTGGGCCCTGGTGAGGTTTACAGTCCTTTGTGTTTTCATGTTCTCACTGTGCACTGGGTTCCTCCCACACCCCAAAAACACGCAGGTTCAGGTTAATTGGTGGCTCTAAATTGCCCCCCAGCACAAATGGCTGTTTGTCTCCATGACAGCCCTGCAGCAGACCAGACTGGGGCTCAGGATTATTGAAGCCGTGTATAGTTGTGCTTTCCACAGACCTCTGCGCAGCATTTGACCCCGATCATAACGGTATTCGATTGGAAAGACAGTGTTTGAATGGACTATGCAACCATTCCCTGTAAAGTCGCCTTTGTGCTTCTCCCTCCTCCTTCAAACCTTTTCTTTTTGTATCAGTGCCCTGCACTTCATCACAGATTATTCTTTCCCACCTGCCTTTGCATCAAAATACCACAAGCTGGTACGGTACTCTTATTATTTTTAAGGAAATAACGATACCCAATCTGACATGTGTGAATAAAACTTTTTTTTTCTTTTTTTAAAGTAAACATACCTGATGAAAATATTGCAGAGTGCATCTCACAGTTTATTTTGGTGCCAAACCTGCTCTGAGAGTGATGAAAACCAAACCAAACCAAAACACAGAAGGTAAAAGATAGCTGATTCTGTCAGGCTGCGCTGTAACAATCAGTCCCTGTGTAGCTTCATCAGTACAAACATCTTCCACGTCCCTCAGTCAGTTCAAAAATACTGATTAAAGCAGCTTTAGATTCTTCTTCTGTGCTGGTTTAAGGTCTGTATGTCTTCCAGCAAAGCTATTCTCGGACCATGGAATGATATAATTACTGCACAAGCACGCACACACACGCAAGCACTTACATAATTTTATGAGGCACAACTACACACATACACACACCCACAGCTGTAATTATGAGTGCACCTGTTAAATGTTTTCTCATCAGCTATTCTTTGCCAGCGTGACGGAGCCGTGAACGGTGAACTCGTGTGAGTTTTAACAGCTTTCGGTCCCTGAAAAGAAACGACACTGCCTCGTGTTTGCGGCTCAACTTGGCGGCCAAAAAGTTTCAAGTGACATATCAACGAACTTAATACAAGAGAACCAAGAAACTCTCCCAGGTTCCAGTTTTCTTTTTACTTAAGTCAGGTTTTACCAATTTGGGTTCAGCGTTTCATACACTGGATCTCATTAAATGCTTTCATTCATATAGATCTCATTTTTCTGTAGTGGCTCAGAGCCCTCGGGTTTAATGGTTAACACAACGAGTCTGTTTCCGATATTACAGTAAGGAAGGTCATTAAAATACTGTACTCAAGTTCAAATAGCAAGCAGCCCCCTGCACTTCTTTAGAAGCTACAAAAAAAAAAACAAAAAAACCAAACAGCAGCAGGGTTGTGTGTTTTCTGACAGGCAGCTCGGGGAATGTCCCAAAGCTGCCCACAAATCTTAAAACAAATAAGCAAAATAAATGCAAGGAGGAGTCAGTGAAGGGAATTAAAAAAAAAAAAAACTTTTTCCACATTCAACTCACAAAAACCACAGCGACAGGCAGTGCTACACAACCTCCATATACACCCTCACAATCGGGATGATTAGCCCCAGCTAAGGGCAAATTACTGGTGGCAACGACAGCATTTACATTTTATCTCTGCAGTGTATTTTTAGGCACGATCACTGAAAAGAACCAACATGGCTGATCAGCGGAAGTTGTTTACATTACCTCCACAATGTCAGTGTCGTATTTGTTTTCTTTCTGGCCATCTTCATGCCTAAAAGTCACTAAATATGACAGAGGACTTACCTGTGGGCAGGTACTGGCTCAGGTCCGTCTGCTCCAGATTTCCACTTCTCCTCCTCACCGTCCTGCTTTCACACACTTCCCCTTCACCCTTCGGTGAAAGTTCACTTTAAGTCCACTTGGGTTTTGTTTTCTTTTTAAACTCCTTTCCTTTACATCCTCCTCCGGGTCTCTTTGTTTGTGTTTCCCTCCTCCACCTATCAGTTCCCAGGTGTGCCACACTTACAATTTCCCTTCCCCCTCCTTATCAGTGAGGTCATTTCCTGTTTCCTGCTACACCATGATGTCACTGGTGACACCAAACAGGGGAAACAATGTCTCCATCATCTCCTTACTGTCTCGAGCACTTGCTAAAAATAAAACACATAAAACATAATCTAACAATAATTGTGTATGAAGCTCTTTTGCGATCAACATAACAAGAAACATTTTGATTTCTCTCTGTGAGAACAGAAGAACTTTAGATATATTAACGGCAGTTAAAGTGCCCGTAAGCCTTGTCAGTGGCATTAATACTGGCACACTTAGATGGAACATACGAGATACAATACTATGGGAATCTTTAAATTTCAGGTTTTGCATGTGAGAGCTGGATTTATTCCTTCGATCTCCTTCGTCAGGTCTTTCAGATTAAAAATGAATTGTTACTCCGTCTTAGTGATGCCAGCATCCCCATTTTCTCTCTTTCAGGTGCTCTCACCGTGGGCAGTCGCTGTTCCTGGTTTGGAGCTGATGGACTACAGCTCGGCCTGCTTGCTGAGTTCATGTGTATTCATTAAACTGTGACGGCACAAAAGCACGGTCTTGGCAATTCTGGCACACAAGGAAGATTTTTTTTTGTGAGATGAAACGAGCAAAAAAAAAAAAGCAGGTCTGTGCAAGCAGAGCCCTGCACTATTGGAGCTGAGATAGATTAATATCACCACCTAGACTTCAGCTCCAGCGCCGAGCTCACCCGGACCGGTTGGGCCTCTGTACTGAACATGTACGGACCTGCCATCCGCCCCACCCGACATCTGGTGGGACATCAGACGAGCTTTGTGTTTGTGGTGTAAACACACGTCTGCGTGGACCTTGAACACAAAACCAAGCTGGGCCTTCAGAGCACTCATCTGGTCACGCAAGTGAACCATCAGCCTTAAAGCACTTAACTCCATTTGAAGTCTCTCCTGCTGTGTTTATCTTTTACGCTCTTATTTGAGTAAAAACTACAAAATATGTAGTTGTGGCACTTCTGCCTCAGCGAAATACGTCTCCTTCATGGAAATTAATTAAAGAAAATACAAGACAAAGCGTATGTTCCTTCAGAAATGGGCACTTTGCTTATTCAAGTCAATACATTCAATCTATCTCTATTAGCTGAGAGGAAAAAAAAAAACCTAAATGAAGCAAATGCCTTCTATGAAGAAAATGAAAAAGAGTCTTGTAAAATGATTAAAAATTCTATTACACACTTGAGCACAATATCTGGGGCTTTTTTTGGACCTTTATTGTCCATTAGAGGAAATGACTTCCACACACTAAGATCGGAGCAGTTTTCATATTTAATACACCCTTTTGGCTGATGCCTCCTGCATCAGAACCTTATTACCCTCATGAAAGTCTTATTTAGACAGGCGAGTTGACTAAAGACGAAGGCATAGATCATTGGAGCGGCTGCAGGTCGTGGGAAAAAAATAAAAAAGCAGATGAACATTCTCACGCGTCAACATCATCCTGGTCTTCCGGTTAAGTCCTGCAAAATGTATGAAAGCCTGAGAACAAGTTCAGCTGGTGATCATTTCACAGGAAGTTCAGCAGAACAGACTTGAAGATGTCACGCTGATTTCACTTTCAAGCTGGAGTGAAAAAGAAAAAACAAAAAAAGTTGAATGTTTTAATGCAGGAATGTTGCTGGCTGGTGTGCAAACAGGTTGTTTTCATTTTGGAAAGGTCAGCGGGTTGTTTCTGACTCCGTGTCTCGGTCAAGGGTGCGCTCCAGACGTCAGCCATCCGTCAGACAGTTTATAGCGCAGAGTCACTCCAGATGGGATCTATCACGCTGTGACATCCAGGCTGATGTTGTTTAGTTTAACCAGCTCCAGCCTTGAGAGGCGCTTTCAGCTTACGCCCAGGTAACACTTCCCAGCCCAGGCACGCACACACGAAAACCTTGAACAAATCAAGGGATTTTATATTTACACACATTTCCCAAAGGCTGACATTGGTCATAACTGTGCTGCTTTAAATAAACAAAGGAAGCTGGTTCCTCATGTTTTTGTTTTTGTTTTTTTTAAGAGTTCAGACAGAATAACAGGAAGCTTACAAAATGCTGTGAAGGAAGGCAAATTCAAAAAAAAAAAAGTGAAATGGATGAATATATCATCAAACTTCAACTCATTGCGTCGGCTGAGTCCAAACTACACATTTAATGTGAGACCTTAAACCTCCAAATTTCCATAATCCCTCTTACTTTTCTGTTTGCTATAATAAAACATGAGGAGATGGAAGAGGAGAGAGGCAAGAGTGACGAATTTACTAAGTAGCTGCTGAGGACTTGACGGTGCGAACGCCCTTTGGCGACACCTTCTGTCCAACAGTCCCTGTCCTCTGGAGTGCCTTCTTAAAGTGTGTGTGAGACAGAGACTGTCCACAGGAAGAACATCAGAAGAACAATATCAAATACATGTGCAGTAAAACTGCGCTGACAGAGTCGAGTTCTTACAGTCTCCCCTTTTCTTGGATTTATCGAGTTTGAAGGTGAGAAAATCGGTTCGATTCATCAGTGTCAGACGCTGTTCGGTCGTTGTTTAGACAGAAAAGTCCTTCTCAGATGTCTCTTAAGTGTGTTGCATCCCAAAGTGCGCCTGTTCCTACACTGTGGTTCAGTTATTGCTTGTGGCTGAGAGATATTTGTCGACGATCGTCACTCACAGAAAGCACCAGAAAGAGCGCACAGGACAGACAAATAAATAAATAAATAAATAAATAAATAAATAAATAAATAAATAAATAAATAAATGAGGTGACAGTCAAACCGCGTTGGTCATTGTGGAGGTCACGCTGACGTCATCGAAGTTTGTTGTGCGTTTTGAAGGCAGCGACATTGTGGTTTTGTGTTGTATTTGTTTGGCGGCGAATTTAAACGTAATCAGTGTGCGTAAATGCGCACAGGGGGGGCGGACGGGAGGAGGACGGGGATGTGTTCAGCCAGTCTGGGAACTCTCTCAGCTCTCCTCTGCGGCGCACAGAGAATTTACAAACGTGTTGTGTTGTTTGAACAGCAGGCACAGAATTTGTGTGCCCCCCCCCCCGCCTCATCCTTCCTCCTCCTCCTCCTCCTCCTCCTCCCACTACCTTCCCAGCCTGCAAGTGGCAGCTCCGTGTGTGAGGTTCCCGCACACAGTGTGTGTGTGTAGATGTGTGTGTTGGCGGAGGGCTGGCTCTTAAAACACATTAAAGCGCGGAGCTCCAGTCCGGACCTTCCCTCGCCTCCAGTGAGACAGACAGACAGACAGACAGACAGACAGGCAGGCAGGCAGGGAGACAGCAGCGCTCGGTTGTTTGCCCCCCCCCCCCCCCCCCCCTCCCAGACTGTCAACACGGAGGACCGATCCGGAAACGGCAGCAGTTCCTCTCTCTCTCTCTCTCTCTCTCTCGGTGCGCCCCAGACGCGCTCCTTCCACTTCAGGATGGACTCGTCTCCTTCTCTTCGCCTGTAGCAGCGACGGTGCCGCCGTAGTTTGGTGGGAGTTTGTTGGAAGGAGCCGATCTCTCTCTCTCTCTCTCTCTCTCTCTTTCTCTTGGATCGGACTGTTTCTGGACTCTCATCTCCGGGCTGCAGCACCAAGATGGGAATGTATTTGCATCTGCTGCTTTTGCAGTATTATTTCGTCACTAGTTTTGTGTGCAACGCCGTCGCCTTCGTGGAGGAACCCTCCGGAGGCAGGTCGGACGGGTACTGCGGGCGGATCCTCCGGGCGCCGACCCACGGGACCCGGAAGGATGGGCACCACGAGTTCAGGCTGAGAGTGGAGGGGGACCCGGAAACCTACCAACCCGGCAGGACCTACAGAGGTACGGTTTGTTTGCAGCCTTCATTTTGCGCAATCCGTGCGTAAACCTGAGCAAATGAAACCAGCGGGCTGTTTATTCTGATTGAAAACAACAACAGCGACGAGGTGTACTCTGAAATTAGCTCCCACAAACCTTAAACATGTCCGTTAACTTATTAAGAGGAAGTCGTTTTTTTTAGTTTTTATCAGAGATCTGCAGGGACAGCAGTGGCTGAGTGTTGAACTCTCTGACCTGTAATCACCTGCTACCCTTTTTCCTGTAAGCAAGTGGACACACACACACACACACACACAGATGACCCCTCCAAATTTAATCCCTATCCCCTCTGGATTTGACCTCACAGAAAAACCTTGGCCCACTCATCCTGATGAGTTAAGAATTGAGTACTTGAGTAAAAGAGTTTTTACTCAAAATCAGAACTGTATTCATAAAGATTGAAATAAATCCAGCACAAGCGTGATGGGATTGAGCAACATTTGGTACAGGCGTCAGAAGGATCAAATTCAAAGGTCACCTTGTCTTTAAGTCTTCCTGAAATAAAACTCCTGATCTTGCAATTTTTTTTTTTTTTTTGCAGTGAAACTACATTTTCACAAACCAGGGCTAAATTATAATCAGGGACCTGTGAAGGACAGCGCTTCAGAAAAAAGAGAACTTACTTCCAAAGCATTCATAGCCTTTATATGATGAATATGTTTTATTTTTTTTTAAACCGGTTAAGATTGAATCTGCTGGCGTCTTTCTACTCTGTGCTCGGGGAGGGAGGGAGCAAGTTTTAAGATAAATGGGCTGGTATGAAAATACAAGGTGAGGCATGAAGGGGAGTGGAATAAAATTCTCCCCACATCTCATTATGTGTGTCCCATCCCTGGCCTGTTCCCCACATTAAACTCAAAGCGTGTGATTTATGGCCTCCCTTTGAATCCGCTGTTAGACGCTCAGCCTTTTGTTTACAGCCCTCACTCTTCATCACGCTGACGCTGAAGAGGCTTGCAGCTTTGACACGTGTTTCTCCGGCGGTGTCTCAGGTGACCCTCCGTGTCAGTGTAAAGCCTCTTCAGCAGTCCATGTCTCTTTGGAGTAAATGCACACACTCCCCTCCTCCTCCTCCTCCTCCTCCTCTACAGTGGTCCTGCTGGCAGCCAGCCCCGCTTATTTCAGAGGATTCACCCTCATCGCGCTGAAGGAGGGCAGAGAGGGCACCACAGACGACGACTACGCCGGCCAGTTCCAGGTAAGGATGAGCAAGTGTGAAGGGAAGGGTAAAGAGAAGAGACTGATACTTTGCATACTGAACGTGCCACGAGCTTTCTGGGAAAAGCTTGAAAAAGATGAGCTCATTTGCATGCTTTAACCCACATGGGATTCGACTGAGCTGCTCCCCCGCCGTCATCTGATATGGAGGTTAAAAGAGGTGTTGCTGACGGATGTGACGCAGCTCCCCTCCATGAAGTTGTATGAAAATGAGCTCTCCTGTTGTGGCGGAGAGGAAAAGATAGAATGTAGCTGCCTCTTCGGCTCAGCTCCTCCAGGTGGGGAGGCTGACATGGCATCGCCCCCCCGCTCAGAGGGATGAAGGTGAAAGGGATGGACAGACACAGAGGAGCCATGGGAGATGTTCAGTTCTGTGGTCGTGGAGGGAGCGAGCCCGCTCAATGTAAACAAAAAACACAACATCTGTAGCTGCGTTTTCTGCACACTCATCCGACCCAAGCTCTTACCAAACACACCAACAGAGAGGATTTTTGTCCCCGACTTCGAAAAAAAAAATCATCAAATCATCCCAACTGGCAAGATTTTATTTGACCTCTTCCTCTTAAATCAAAGCCACCTTTTTCATGTCAGTGACTTTGGTCTGACTGGCCAAACATCATTTCACAATATCACCTCATACTTTCTGCACCCATGAGAGGCCTGTTCTGAGCACGGACTTGTTATTTAAGTTCATTTACTGAAAAGGCTGATGCAGTCTTGATGTTGCTCAACAAAAACAACAACCAAGGTGTTATAATGAGCTCAAGTGACCAAACCGAATTCAAATCGTCACCTCCTCAAAACTGTTTCAACAATCTGACCTTCATCCGTCAAGATTTGTTGCCGAACCACATTAGACCACATTAGTCAGAGTAGAATCAACCATATGTGTCCAAAAGTATGTGGACAGCTTCACAAAGGGTGAGGATAGCATCCTCTTCAACACTGCTGCTGTAAAATCCTCCAGCGTTCATTCAGCCTGTGGAGCAGAGAGGTTGTGTGAAGAAAAAGAACCCTTCCCAATCGTTTTTTTAAGACCTGAAGTTTAGCTTCAGGGCAGCAGGACACTTTGGTTTAACGTTGTCTAGTCAAGCTGAGGAAATCCACCAGAAGTGCATTTTGGCTGCGGTTTCAGACGAGGAGCCGAAATGTGACTAAGTCAGTTAAAGTTTTTTCTGACTCAGCAAGAAAACAGCCTTTTTTTGGGACCAGATGTTGGTAACGTTATTAATTCCGCTTGTGATTTAAAAAGAAAAACAAAAGAGGCTGTTTATTTCAATTTCAATGTAAATCTCAGCCCGGGGTATGTTTATCCAAATCCAGATTTAGTTTTATTATAAAAGCCACCAAGATGAGGGATTGTTGAAGAGGCGTTTCAGCATCCAGATGTTTTTACTCGTGTTTTCTGAAGTGATTTGGTTCTGCCAGTCACGCTGAATGTTCTCCTGCAAATGTATCACTCCTTCATTTGTGAAAGCGCTGTGATCGTATTCAGTCTGGCTGACCTTTGACCTCTCACTGCAGCGTCGCCTCGGGGTCGGATCAAAGTTTCCAAATGCTGAATCATAATGAAGAGTCTTTGAATGTTTGCACCACGATTTATAATAATGCAAATAAGAGCTACAGGACAGAGAATTAAAAGAATGAAGCATGAATTAACCATCGCAACACAGAAGAATAAACACCAGCAGTTAAAACAAATTGGGTGTCCAGCTAATAAAATTTTTACAAGTCGAGCGTGAGGGTTGAGCTCTTTGGGCAGATTAAAGAAAAAAAGATCTTTTTTGACTTTAAGTAGTTTAGAGTAAAGAGCGTGATCCAGCCTGAAAATAGATTCGATTCTCAGGGCAGGTGTGCTTGTGTGCGCGAACACAAACACACCAGAGTAATCACATTGTTTTGTAGCTCACAGGACGACTTTGGCTTTCTGGTGACATTTGGTGACATCGGAGTCAGTGGAAGCCAGCCGGATAGTCACGCGGTGCGTCGAACCTGCTTTTGGTTTTTTAACAGTTCGAACAAAAAACGTCTCCGTTCGCTCTCCTCTATTTAATTTCTGCTCCTCGCACAATAAGCACCTCTCAGTCTGAAGCTCAGCGTCCCAGCAGAGTCTGGAGCGAGGCTGAGACCAGGGAGCAGAAACTGGAACAGGTTGTGCTGAGCTCGAACAAAATTAAATTTGACAACCAGGCTCTGAAATCTCTTAACACATATTGGCAAATCCATCAATTTCCTGCTCAGTAATTTGCGGTTATAATTGACGTGTTTATGCCCATTGAGATGTCGAAACACAGTCGAGCAGGAGAAGGATTTATCTGAAAGGGTGATTATAAAAGTCCCCCATTGTTTGTTTGCATAATATGATGGCCACACTTTGTTAATCTGCTCAAAAACTTTACTTTGGATTCATTTAATGTCAGAAATTACCTTTGGAATGATTTCCCTTATTAAATATGGCATCCTTTGAGTCCCATATTACATTAGAGGGTCGATAAGAGAAGATACAGCACGACAGTGATTCTCAACTAGATGACCTCAATCCATCAAACTCATCTTTTTACACAACAATGCTTATTCAAAATTAAGTTGCAACACATCAATTCATATTCCTGTCAGTTTACTTTCCACAAGTTAATTATGCGGCCGGTTTTGCAATGTCACAGTTGTTATTGTGCAGGGGAAGGGGAGCCAAATGAGCACAGTTGTGGTTCCCCATACTGCCGTTCTCTCTCCGTGCTCTCTGGTACTCGGTTGTTTCTGGCAGCCGTCCTGGAATGTGCCCGCCTGCTGCTTTGCTAAAGCACCACAACGGAGCTCATTGCTTTTTCCTTAAGCAATAATCTGCTGTTTGTCCCTGTTACTGCCATTAAAAGACTTCTGCCTTAATGTGTCAGGCCTTAGAGAGTATATCTGTGAGTGTGCAAACGTGTGAATACGAGACGCTCGCTATCCCGCTGCAGCCATTGTGTGTCTTTGTGCTTATATATGCACCAAATGGGCATGTGGGTATACATGTGGGTTTGCATGTGTGTTTTTCCCAGCCCTCCTTGTGTTAGTGTGGGACGTGGGTCATATTTATCTAGGCCAGCTATGTGTTATGGCTCAGGGAGACAAACGGAGCTTGTTTGGATAAGAGAAGAGATGAGCAGACATGAGATATTATCTTCTTTTTCTCCACACAGATTATCAAAGGTTCTGCGTTTACCCGGGGATAAACAAACCCAATTGGTTTGAAGTCAGGTTTTAGATCGAGGCAATTACATAAACCAGACAGAGCTTAGAGGGCTCTAAAGAAAAGGACATATAGGACATGTGGAGGGTGGTAACGATGGCGACCTGATATGCAGCGTAATCACACTGAAATGTGATCCTAAAGTAATTATTGTCCCTCTTAAGTACCAAGCGATAGATGCTCCCAGTTTACTGATTAACGGGAGTTTACAAGGACAACTCTAAGCTTGTTTACTTCCAGCGGTGCCACATAAGCGCTTACACAACTTTTTTTTTTTTTTAAATTATGCTTGACAAGCTGGCTGGCTCAGATGCTTGAGGTTTGCACAAATAATGTCGTAGTATGTGCTGATTACGGCCTAATAAAGTCTGATTCTTCAAGCGTCCCAGAAAGGGTGATAAATCACTCTGTATTGTGAAGAAATGTGAGCAAAATGGATGTTCACAGTCACCCAAAGCCCTTTTATACAGACAAATGCTCATTATGCAAATCTGTATCAGAGCAAATCAATCAAACATGTTTGTACAAATCATTCTTTTTTGCTGTTTTCTCTGAGCTGTGGCTAACAGAAGATGGTTTCACGCTGTGCCGGCAGGCGCTGACACCTTCACGTTGCGGAGGCTTATCCCCCACCAACTTCCCAACCACGATCATTAATTTTCAAAGCCGGGGTGACTCCATCAGTAATTCAGCCGTGGGTTTCTGAATTGAACCCAAAAAAGACACCCCCCATGTAGCTCATCCACATTCCCGCTCACGCTGTTTGACTGACAGCTGATATGTGGGCAAAAACGCCATCAGCACAGAAGACAATGATAGCTTGGAGCAGTGATGTCCTCCATTAACATCTAATTACAAACATCAGGAGGAAACGTAATAAATAAAAGCTTAATAGTGTTGTTTTATGTTAAAATGTCAATACCTGCTACTGGAACAATAGGGCAAGGAAAGGATTTACCAACGCTGGGTGTCACAGAAAATGGCACCGTTTGTGTTTTAGTTTTTTGGGAGCTGAAAGTGATTGAGTGTGAATGCTGCAGCCGCGACAGCTCAGTGAGTCAGCTTTGGTCTGAGCCGGAGCCTGTCTAGTTTATTCATGCTGTTTCTCATTGAAAATAGCCTAAACAAACCGAGTTGGCCAAAGAGTGTGGAAGATGTCGGCGTACACAAAGTCAGCTGTTTTCATACGCTCATGCGGTTGAATACACAACGGCCATGTCTCTTTGTTCAGAGGAATATTGGCTCTTTGGTTGAAGTTAAATTCTGAACATGAAGTCCCATACCTTCAGAGTAAAGCTCCCGGGTCCTCCTAAAATATGAATGAAGCCGGTTCAAGCTGCGCACTTTGTCTCTGGTTCGGCCCGACCAAGGTGAACCGCTCAGAAACCGACAGAGACAGATTAGTGTACAAAGTGTAGAGTTGTGTTTTCAAATTGGACCTAAAATGGCATGTGTTCTACCCTCTTACCCCTGACCCTTAGAAAGGTTTCCAGAAACAGCAGCGAGGATGAAAAACGGTGAATTAAAGGAGCTATTTGTAGCTTTGGCCAGCATTAGCATCGTCAGCTATCTAAAAGTGACAAACTCATTAACAGCTGTCTCCTATTGTGGAAACAACTCACCACCGGTTCCTGGCAAGATACAACGTTTAGCTGCTTGATTAGTTCAAGTACGACCTTTGCCATCATGGTTACAATTAGAAACACGGGCTAAGGTTATAAAGCCATCGCTGTCGCGGTCAAAAGAAATCTGACTGTTTCTCGCCTCGTGTTAGAGGCCAGTGTTTTATCGTCCCGTCACTCTGCCCACAGTTCCTCTGCTGCTCCTTTAATAATCGTCTCGTTAATAAGGGCGTTCGCTGAAACGACTCACTGCTGTGTCATCATGAACTGCCTGTTTTTTTTACGGTAGGCCGGCGTCTGATCCACGTCGGAACTTATATTTGATTTACCTGTACGTTCATACGGCGGATGATTCATGTCAGAAGCTGAATGCTCAGAGCTCGTAAGTAGCTGGTCGGTGTCACGGAAGCTGTTTTATATCTCCGTGTCGTCTGTTCCCTGAGTGCGCTCTTAAGTCAAGGTGACAGACTTGTCTGCTGTTGTCAGAGCTTTTCACACCAAAGCCCAACAACGTCACAGCTTTCACACAAGAAAAAGACATGACTGACATAAAAGAGGGCTGGAAAGAAATCACCTGAGCTCCATTTTATAAATAAGACAGACTGTTCATTTACACATTTAGTCCAGACAAACACTCCTCAGCTTGACAGCTACGATGGCAATACATACATCACATAGAAATGCCTTTACCTTTCTATTAAATTGATTTCTGAATTGAAATGTAGCACTAAAAATGTAGATATAGCTGAAAAAAGTAGATTTAAAAAAAAAAAAAAGAGCTTTGGGGTCATTTTTATATGAAACAGACCGAATGAGCAATACGCTCCTGCTTCTCTGACATTGTTTTGTGTAATTGAATGCCAGAAGCCACAGAATCAACTCCATTTGCTAGGAAATAACCTACACACACACACACGCACAGTCAGTTTTTTCACTGAGTAGCTGTTTGGATACGTGACAATGCTGATTTGGGCGGGAAACTCAGGCACAAAAATGTAATATGATGCAATGGCGGCGATGGCCCAAAGAGCTCAGCGGTATTCTGCCGTAATAGTACGGCTTTGATTGATGGAAAGCTCAAGGCAAAATGTCGGCACCTCCGAGATCTTCACCCAGACACGGGGACTTTGTTACTCTCTGAAATAAGCTCATCTTCAAGACCCGACGTGACATTTCAATCTATCCGTTTGTCCGCCTGTGTTGTTTTTTTGTTGTTGTTTTGGTATTTTTTCCTCTGACAAAGTTCCCTCTCTGCACTCGAGGTCCCGGAGGTTTAAACTGTCTGCACTTCTTTGTAACTGCTTTGCATTTAATTCCAAACCTGCAATCTGTATGTACACAATGACAAACACACACACACACACACACACACACACATTTCACTCTTATTGTCGGTTTTCTCCAGGGACCCCGGGTGTTTGTTAAGTCCTGGGTTTGCCTAGTGTGTCTGTCACTCTGTCTCTTTGTGTGTGTGTGTGTGTGTGTGTTTGAACAGGGTTCTTCAGGGTTTGCTTGTGGAGGCACTCTGAAGCATCTGTGTTTACCGTCTCAACAGAGAGAGCGAGGGATTGAGAGAGAGAGATTGAGACAGACAAACCGTGGACACACACAGACATGCCAGCCTCTGCAGTGAAAACAAACGCTCCTTTGCCAGCCTTCCCACAGTCGCTGTCTCTCTGTCTGTCTCGCCGTCTGTCTTCGCGTCTCTCACGCCTTCCCTCGTTACATGGCTTTTTAAACTTCTGCCCAACTTGTTCCCAGTTTGACTGTTTCAACAGAAATCATAACTTTGCCTGTCATCAGGTTGGATTTAAAGCCGCGGTCAGCACTTGTCCTGACTTGACCGCCGCAAAAAGGGGCGATAAATCACTGTGTTGTCCACACACACCTTCACCCAGCTGGGTTTGGACTTGGAGCTTGTCTGTGCTCAATGTGACCGTTAATGGTGACAATAAAAAACTCGGGACTTTCTTGTCTTTTGATTTTGGGCTGCAAGTAACGGCTCATTTCGCACACTTTACCGCTCACAAGATCACAAATTCATGTGAACTTTCTTCAGCCAAAACCAGAATAATCCTCCATAGTGAGTAATAATATCTGTGGCAGCCAGCTAATGAGCACACAAATTAGCTGAAGGAAGAGTTTCACAAAATCCAAATTTAAAAAGACGTATTTTCTCTAACTTGTATAGAACATGAAACAAATCAATACCTCCAAACTCGGCCGTGTTGAATTTGGACTTAATGCGTCTTAACTGTGTTTGGACTGGACTGTCATTAATCAGATTGTGGTTTTGGACTTCATCGTGTTGTCATTGTTTTAGCGAAAATAACTCCCAGAGACAAATGGAGCCTGAGTGAACACCACTGATGGACACACACTCTGTCTCTGTTGTGTGATTACTCTGAATGCGAAGTGTGTACCTACACATCTGAGCTGCCGGCATCACTGCAGAAAATAGGCTGTATTTTTTTCATGTACAGACAGAAGATCTGTGTCTAAGCATTATTCTTGTGCGATTTGTTGCAATTTATCTCACCGGTCCTAATCCATCTCCGTACTCACCTCTTTTACTGAAGACTTTACTTTTCCTTGTCTTTTATGTTCCTCCTTTTATCTATATCTTATGCCTCCCTCTCCGCTCTGTCTCCCTTTCTCTTCCTGTCTTTTAGGTCGTTGTTTGTGTCTGCTTTTGACTGACAGAACTTTAGTCTTTGTGACAGAAGGTAAACAAAATGGTGAATAAGACAGAAAAACAGAGGGGGGGGGGGGGGGAAGGGAAAGATCGCTCTGTAACTTTGTACCCATCTTAATATCCTATCAAGTGTCTTGGTCTCGTTGTTATTGTTGAGCCGAGGCAGCCGGAGAACAAGAGCTATGGTCGTAGGATGTGGGTGCATATGTGTGTGTTTAGTCTTTAAAATGTCTGTCAAGGGTCCGGCACTGAGGGGACCGGGCCAGACACGTCGTGAAAACACAACACTGTTATTATCCAAAGCCTCACTTAGGGACTTGGAGAGTTGTCCTCTTTCTCACAATTTATCTGTAGGCCCGAGTGAAAAACAAAGAAAAGCAAAAAGTAATTTGCGATGGAATTAAATCGCAAAGATCAATCATGTCACTCTCACCGCCGGCTTTGATATTAAACACAGTTAATTTCAGAGGTGATTGTCCAATTTCATACAATATTATAATAGACACGCACGGTGCCCTCATCTCCACAATCTGCAGCTTCCACCGCTGCACAGTAGATAAAACACTGATGGAGTCGACTCCCTCCGCGCATACTTATGAGGAAGTTCTCAATCCTTTAAGTACTAGTTGGAGATGTTCTTGTCTCAGAAAAGCCTGCAATTCTTCACCGAGCTCGGGAACGGTTCCTTTGCTGGAGGAAAACAGGATATTTCCTGGGTATCATGTGTTTGGTTTGGTTTAATGTTTTAAAACAAACTAGATGAGCAAAGGTGAGCAGAATTGTTTTTTTTTTTCCAACAAAGAGAATCAATATTAAATATACAGTAAGAGCCATTAGCCAGTGGGACTATGAAACACAGGGCTGCTGTCAACGTGTATTTGTGTCTGCGAGAGAGCGAGAGAGAGAATCAATACTCTCTGCTCAGCTCTACGGTGAAATGAGATTTTAACAGTTTGAAATAAAATAAGAAAATAGAAAGTCAATACGTGGAGGTCAATGTTGATGCCGAGCCACAATATATACGTACGTATAGGAGACGCTGTGGAAATATTAGGGGCTCGTTACGAAGCTGTGGCAGAAGATATCGGGCCGGCAGAGGATGACGAAAACAGCGTCATACGCAGCGCAGACTCACAGCTGCACTTTGTGTTTGGCATTGATGCTTGTTCTGATCGGGGAGCTTTTGTATTCTACGAAAGTGAAAGAATCGAGTCTCACCTCTGCGGGTCAGCCAGTCGCCTCTTAGGTCACACTCAAATACCCCAATTACGACGTAATGAATTGCTTTTGGCATCCCGGGTTCCCAGTGGATTCGTCTCTATTGCATTTGCGATCCCCTGATTTTTCCTGGAGTACCAAGAGCGTGTTTCCCAATTACAAGTTGGAGTAAAATAGCTTGGCAAATATTAATTTGCTGGCACAAAAATGCGACGCTCATTATTCAGTCTCTGAGGGAGGAATACTGGTGATCTGCTTTTTCTTTTTTACAGTTCCCAAGTTGAAGTTTTATCCAGTGAGAGTAAAAATCATGCACAGCACAGACGACATTTACTCATCCACTGAATCTTCCATCCAGCTCCTCCAGCAGCACGATCCCATCAGTCTCCGTTTCCTTTCAGTTCATAAACTCTAAGCTTCCACGTTTCCTCCTTTTTCAAAGTCTTGTTTTTCATATGCTACTTGAAATAACATCAAACTAGGAAGTTTTCTGTTTGGAGTGCTAATGGAAATGCCCGATTCTTTTGATTTGTAGATCATCGATGAGGACGACACACAGTTCATGACCAACTGTGCCCCTGCAGTGACGGAGAGCACGCCGCGCAGACGCACCAGGATACAGGTGTTCTGGACGGCGCCGCCAACCGGGACCGGCTGCGTCATCCTGAAGTGAGTGAACAGGTTTTTTTTTTTGTTTTTTTTTTCTGTCAAATTATGCTCCTATATTGAAATTAGATGATACCTTTGACATTTAAAGTGCCAATCTGCCCCATTAGGTTTTATTTCTTTGGATGAACTCACCTCACACATGCAGGTGCAGAAAGGGGCATTTTGGAAACATGAACATCTTCAAAAGCTTTTAAAGTCACTCGCTAAGAATCACGACACTAATGAGGTATTTTCATGAAGAGAGGAAATAAATAGCTGCCTAAAAGAAATGAAATCCATCCAATAAACCATAGAGTGGGCTTTAAATAGCCGATAAGATTAAAAACGCAGGCTCAATCTGTGCAGTTATATTCCACAGCTTGAGCTGCCGTTTTCACTTTTTACTGGCACAAAGCAACAAGACTTCCACACCGCCACTGAAAAGTGCACTCAGCCACAGTCATTGTTTTTTTTTTTTTTCTGCAGATAGTCTTTACTGGTTATAGGAAACACAATGAGCTATTCCCAGGTGTTCCTCAAGATGCTATTACACACTGTGTGGCTGGGACCAGACTCACAACAAAGGGACGGATGATGATTACTGAGGAGCAATTTGTGGTTTAAAGCAGGTGTGACTCCAAACACTGTTAATGCACTGTTATTTCAAGAGCGCTGGCGTGTGTGTGTCTGTGACCTTAGTTCCTTTTGTCGCTGTGTAAAATGGCAGTAAATGCATTAGACTGCATTCAAGTTTTAAGGTTGTGCATTTTAATTTATTAACTGCTGGATTTTTCAGTGATTCCTTGTTAGGCTGAGTGATACGAACGTGAACTGAGCACAGAATGGACGTGAGTTTGAGTCTGGGCAGCAGAAAACTTTAAAAAGATTTCTCGTTTGTCACCCTGAGAGGGCTGACAGGATGGTACACACCCACTGTAGTCTTTGTGTTGTGCTGCGACACCTACAGGACACTCATGCCAACATGTTGACATCCTGTATTCCGATAACAAAAAGAGAGTCGGCTGATTTTTCTGAAGCTTTCTGACATTGTGTTTTTCTGTCCAGCTGTCACTTCTGTTTGGGTCTCCACCACCTCCTGAGATAACGATCTGTCTGTTTAGCAGATAAATGAGCCACTATGTTCACCAGCTAATTGAAAACTGTGGTCTGGTTTTTTTTTTTGTTTTTTTTTTTCCATCTTTTGGTCCACTGTTGATTTTAAATAATACTTTCTGCAGCTTTATTGCTCAAATATCAACAAGAGAATCAGCTCCATGTAAATGACAATGTAGGACTACATTGGTAGAAGACCACGATCTTTCTGTCCCCAATTATCTTTTATCCCAGGCATCAACGCAGCAGGATGTCAATTTGTCTTTTAGTGTTCATGTTCCTGCTGCAAACCACAAACCGACCTCCGTCATATCCTCCTAAAGACCTGCAGATCCTGCAGAATTATCAGAACAGAACTCAGTGGATGCAACTTTAGCTTTTAATGGCCAAGAGTACAAAAAAATGTTTTATAAATCTTTCTTTTTGTTGTTTTTTTTTTGCGATGAATACACGAAAACTTTCCTCGTACAGTCTGTCGGAATGATAAATGCCAGACATTATACTGGTGGTGCAAAAAATATGCGGCAGACTTCTGAGGCAGATGCGTTAATTATCTCTAATGCACAACATATAGTCAACTTTAAATGATGTGAAGCTCCTCTGGAGCTGCTGCGAGACAAGCTTGATGATTATCTTGTGACGTTAATGATGTTTCGCTTCATCTCTAACTGCCCTCTCAGACTCCAAGACGTTGAAATGTTGAATATCCCTCCAGTAAGAAACAAAACTTTGAACAAAGGAAAGCATTTTTTTTTTTTTTAACATCTTCAAAACAAAGGTGCTTTCAAAATTTCTTTGTACTGCTGCAGACATTTTCTGTGCATTATATTTACAGTAGCTGTTGGTGGCTGACAACAGTTTGAATTTGATTGATCTCTCTGCAGTGAAGTCTTTGTTTAGCTCCTGGATTAAAACACGTTCACAGTCATTGTTGATGATGTTCTTGCAATCGCTGCACGTTACAGTAGAATTACAAGGAAATGTTTGGTCAGAGAGCCAGAGAGAATAGCGACGACTGACTGAAGTGGAAATAAAGGAGTAATTGTTATTCCTGACTGTGATTTATGCCGCCACAAAAAAGTTGTATGAAAACAAACAGCTTCGACAATTAATACATGATGAAGTGTGAAGTATAACTCATGCCGCCCGCGTTAGCACAAACAAGTCTGAAGTTGGCTCATAAAGCAAAAGTGACTTATGGCGTTACGTAGCTGCGAGTCACTTCTTGACAAATGGAGAATACGAATGACAAATGGCCGATAACTCGGAGTGAGCGCGGCTATGAAAACGTTTCTCCCTCTGTCTGCCTCAGATTTCCTCCCCCTCGCCTCCATCTCCATCCCCAACGAGCGTCTCTTCCTTCCTCTGAGCAAGACGCTGTAACTTGCCCTCACCTCCACAGAAGACTCACAGCTGTTACTTTTAATTTATCTGCTGCTGCTGTGTGATGGATGGCACGTAGCCATTGCAGTGTTTGCTCGTTCAATAAATCCAAACCCCGCGTACGGGAACATCTGCTATGCAAATTCGCCTCGTATTACTGTCACTTTTGTCCGTCAGTGGCGAGATAGAGATTTAGCATTACCTCATCTGCCATGCATGCCTCTCCGTCTTCCCCCTTAACTGCCTTCTATCAGAATCAGAATTTTATTGCCAGGTGTGTGTAAACATACTACGAATTTGACTCTGGTGTTTCAGTCTTGGGCACGTTGAGGGGAAGAAAAAAGAAAAATGTATAAACATATACACTGACATCGGAAACATTTGTTGTGGAGTATTGTGCAGTAATGTGCATGAGGTTGAGTTGGATATTTGCTGTTGCAACTCGCTCAGACCGAGATATTTAACAGCAGGCCTGTGCTATAAAACCCGATTTTAGCAGACAGCATTAGCGAGAATCTCTCTGGAATCTCTTTGTAATGACCGGTGTTTAGATGAAAGACAGAAAATGGAGCTTAACAATGACACGCCAAATTTACAAATTTTCCCTCATCATGCTGCACAACAAGAATATTTTTCTTCTGCTCTGTCTATCTTGAAGAGTCTCTAAAAGCTGTTGTGGGCTGCATCTCTCCAGTCCAGGATGTCAGGCACATTTCTCTCAGCTCATTTCAAGAGGCTTTATGAAACAAGCCCTTAGAATTGGGAGCGTTCCAGAGCTTTTCCTGCTTCCCGGGAATCTCGTAGGCCCTTTCAGTACTGGAGCAGGCCTTCGGGATAGTTCTCTTCAATTTGATGCCAACTTCAACACCTGTTATTTCAAAATCAGTGCGGTTATATTTCGGGAAGGAGGGGCCATAAAGCTCTCAGTGACAGCTGCTGAAACAGAAGGACTAGATTTTAATTAAAAAAGATTTTCTTTTTTTTTTTAATGTTTGTTAAAGCTTTTAATGCACTTTGGTTCTTACCTCTGCAGTATCTCTGTGAAAAAGGCGCACAGCCTTAAAGACCAACGAGGTGAAGGAGCTCATGTGTCTTGGTACCAGGTTAATAAACCTTCCTGTTATGGCCTGCCTGAAGACCGGGCCAGCTGCTGCTGGTTCGCTGCTGCATTCACAATAGTTTTTCGACGTGACTCCTATCTCAGTTCATCGTGGTTTCTACAGTCGTAGGTCGACGCCCAGTTGTTTGGAAATGATGCAGCTGACTTTAAATATATATATATATATATATATATATATATAAAACTTGTTGGTGATGGCGTGACAAGCAAGCCCTGATGATCAAATCTCCCCAAATGACGCAGAATAATTCAAGATTTACGCAATTATTAAGAATCATTTAAGCAAAAATCTCAAAATTCAGCTTTTTTTGGGATAGTTAATCTTGTGTCTTGCTGTTTTGGCTTGCTGGTTGAACAAAAAATGATTCTGTCAGCCATCGTGGGGAAAATACAATACTTTTCAAGCCTAATAGTTGCCCGTGACTCTATTTAAGACTTTCACGTTCTCGTCCTCTGCCGATACACTCCGGGCTGACTTTTCTCTTTTGAAAGTCTACACTGCAAAAATGAAAAGCTGATCACCTGAAAGGAGTCAGCTGTTAAACACGCTCATCAGTTTCTTGGCAAGCAGAACATGTCAGCCACATTTAAATAGCACCACCAAGCATGTGCTATCTCTGCTCGTCTCAGCCGTTACTGGCACTGGAACTAAGAACAACCCAAGATACGATGTGCAACTTTTCTCCTCCAGGCAGGAAGTGTACTGTCAGGCCTGTCCACCTCCTCCTCCTCACTTAGTAAAGTTTTCACCCCAACGCTCGTCTTTCACCCTGCAGAGCTGTCTGCCTTGAAAAAAACATATCGCCTGAGGCAGAGGGAAACAGCAACTATGAAGCCTCCACAAGCACTGAAGGCGGCCACACCGACGTTGGCCATCTTTTTCACTGTTTGAACACATTTAACTTTGCCATATTTATTTTTAATACCGCATTTCTCCATTCTTACCACACAGGTAATCATAATGTATTGTTTTATACAACACTGTGATCTACGTGTCCAATGCCCATCTTTTTTTTTTTTTTAAAGATCTGCCAGTTACCCCTTGTGGTCCACAAGTAGATCAGTTAAAGCTTTGTGTGTCTGTGAATAACCATAAAGCCCAGCGAGAAGCGTAAATGTGTTGTTTTCAGTATGAACTCTGCTCTCTGAACGGACTCATTTGTAGCGTGACACCAACCGTTCTGAGACTTTGCCATTTATGTTTTATGGTGAAATGATCAGCATGACATTTGAAAGGAAATGAGCATGACGCTCATATTTACCCTGCTCCGGGATGGGAGTAAATTTCAGCACTTATGAGCAGCCTGTTAATGATGAAGCACGGACAAGGTCACTGGCGGGTTGTTCTCGTCCAGCTCAATTAGAAGTCGAGGGTTTTTGCTTTTTTTTTTTTTTTTTTTTTTTTTTTTTATTGGTGGGCTGAAAATGTTTGAAACTAAATCTTTAAAACTAAATTTTTCACACCTGATTGCGGTAGTAGAGTCAGACTTTCAGCAGGACAGGTCACAGTTCAGAGGGCGTGTCTTTTGACGCTGCATTTGAAGAACGTGTTCTTCCTTTCCTGGGAAACAAAGGCTCTGCAGCAGGAAAAAAAAAAAAAAAAAAAGACATATAAGACAAAAGGGCTTCATTTAATGTTGAGAAACTGTTAAAACAAAGGGCCTTAAGGCTACAGCTTTTTCTGAGCTGTGCCTCGAGTCTCAGATAGAAACAACACGTCGCTGCAGCTTTTTATAATTTATTGTTTCTCCTTTAGGAGCAACTAATCCTCTTTTTTCTTTTTTTCTTTTTTTTTTTCAAAAATAAAAGGTTTGCAGCTTCACTCCGGACATTTACGCAATTTCAAGAAAAAAGCAACTCACTCACACAGACAAATCTTTGAAATTGTTTTCCAGCCTCTGCAGAGAAACAGTTGATTGAAAACTTAAGATCATAAAGTCAGAAGAGGTTGATTACATTCCTTTTGAAAACTGTCATAGTTGCTTTAATAACGGTGAGTCACACACACGACCTTCCCTCCATCCTCCATCTTCAAAGCGTCGCGCGGCTGCCACATGTTAGGAGGAGGATTTTCGGAAGAAAGGTTCTTATATTTCTGCCTTGTTTTGACTTTTATCTTCGGTGAGAGTGACGTGACGTCTCCGGCTGTGACGGGCTGCACGTCCATGTGAGACTGCTGTTTGTGTCAGCGCATGAAAGATTGTGTGTTTGCGTGTTTTCCACCTCGGGTCACCGAGGTCCCTGTGGTTGTTCTGATGAGCTTGGCCCAAATCTGTCCTTTAATCTCCCAAAAGTCCTGAGAAAGAAAAAAAATCTTTTGGTTTCTGGAAACGTTTGAACTTGAAGCTGTGAAGTGAACAGAGAGAGACTGTCATCCAATCCAAGTTTTGCTTTCCTTGATTGCCTCTCATCTCGTTATCAAGTTTACTTTTAGGCCCTCTGGCCGTCTGTTCAATCCCGTCCACTGACAGAACCAAGTGTGACAATGTGCCGTCTCATACGAACTTTGACTCGAGCAAGCAGCACGTTTTTAGAAACGCGTAACACATTTTGACGCCGCTGAGCCTTTTCAATGGCGAGTCCGTTCACTCGCTGGTGTCTCACAGGATGATTTTCACAGCATCGCCTTGTATTTTCTATTTGCGCCGTTCAGGCTGTTCTGTTCTTGGTCTTGCTCTTTTTTTCTATTCAGACTCAAATTCAGTTTTAAAATGGCAGCGGCTGTCGTGGCAGAATGTGAATGTGATGTATCAGGGAACGCCTGGAGGGAATGTCATTACACCTGGCTGCATCCTTCCAAGGACGGGCTGGATGAACGTGCTTGGCTTCGTAGCCATTGATCCAAAATGACACAGCCTGGTCTTTGGAAGATTTCCTGTTTATATTCAGCCCTGTTTTACTTGTAATTCATCACTGGGATGCAATAAATCTTCAGATATCTTCAAAATTGTTTTCAGTAGATATTGCTCTTCCGTCACCCATAAAAAAGGACCAGTGGTTAGAATTTGACAGAGAAAGGTGAGCTTGGCTTTGTTAAAAAGATTTTAAAAAGGCAGAAAGAGGGAATGCAGCTTGACTGGTTTACCCAGAGAAGAGCAAGAGGGCTTTGGAAAAAACATCTTCTAATACATACGGTTCAATATATCCTTAGTCATCAGATCCCCAAGTTAACCTTTTAAACGATAAGTGTTTGATTATTTTATGTTTACATTTTTTATTTAAATAGTTGTGTGTTGGTCAGAATTGATTTCTGCCTTTTGTTTGTAAGACAATGTTTTAATTGTTTACGAGCAAACTGTGGAATCGATTCACTTTTTTCAAACCCCCGTGGACGTTTTGGTCTAATTCTCATTCAGGCAGGGAGGAAATATTCCATGGAGTTTATCTTTTCCTAAAAGGGGAGGAATCATTCCAGTCAACCGGTGGACAGTTTCCCAGCTGTAAACATCAGTATCCCTGTTCAGTTTTTTGTTACTGGCCGGTCCTTCTGTATGTTTTTCTGTGTCGTATGTTTCTTCAACAGACTCAATTGGTGGATGAGTGCAAATACACAAACATGAGTTGTGAATCGGATTCCTCTCGCTTCCTCGATGTCGTGTTAACTGTTGCAGTCAGGAAACATTATTATATGAACAGTCGCAGGTTGCGTGTGCAGCGCGTTGCTCTCGGGGAACTCCCCGCTTGAATCCAAACAGCAGGCTGAGGACTCAGCAGGGAGCATCATCTGAGCCAGCAGGATACACCGAGAAGTCAGACATGACACAGATGTGGAATATTCATAATGCATGAGGCCTGAGATGCCGTTGGAAGCATGATTAATAGGAAACCTGAATAATAGAAGAAAAATAGCTGAGTTGAGGGAATAAGAAAAATACGGTAGCAGTATGGGGAAATTGAAAACAAATGGAAATGTTGATTCTAGTTTTGTAATCAGGAATATGCCGTTGGCAGTGTGGCCAGGGATTTTTACGTTTTCAAAGTTTCCTTGTAGGCATCTACTTCTTCCAAGCACCTCCAGTGTCAGAGGGATACAACAACAGAGGCTTCCTGGGCGCGCTGTTTGACCGAGGAGACAAAGACAGACGACTGATGCGCTCAGCGAGAAGGCCGGGCCCAATCCCACACCTGGGATTCAGATTTGGGATTCGATGGCAAATGAAACATCACAGCTTAAGGGAACGGTCGGGTGTGCAGGCCGTAGTTTTTCACAAGAAGTGATGTTAAAGTTGGTAAGCCACCTTTACATCCCGTCCACGAAGAAGTCGATGCTCAAGGTTAAGAGAACTTTAGAAACGGAAAGGTATCGAACACAATAATAGTTTCGGTCGACATGTTCTTAAAATGATAACACGTGAAATGCCATGAAGTTGGTTTTAGAAAGTGAGCTACATTTTGTTTTTGTTTGTTTGTTTGTTTTTTTTCCTCTCCTCCAACTTTCACTGCTGGAAATATTACATTAAGCACTCTTTTTCGGACCAGAGGGAAATACAGCAGGAGTACAAGAACTTGTTTCCTCCTACGCAAGTCTCTAGTGTACTCAGGCCTATCTGAGGTCTGCCAGAAGCAGCAGCCTGTAATTGACAAATTTTCAAAATAGAGATGAGTAAACTCGCAAATCGATGCACAGATAGGAGAGAGACATATAGGGGGAGAGGGGCCATCCTAAAGGAAGAAATGGAACAAGTACAGCTGTAGTTTTGAATAGTTTTTGCTTCAAGTCGACAAAGATGGGAGATAGCAAGAAGCTCCAAACAAAGTGATTTATTCAGATTTGATCAATAATCCAGTTTACCATTAGCGGCGTTGAAACTATTAGAAAATTTACCTAGCAACTATGAAGGACAGCTCAGTAATAGTCTGTATATTTCACTTTTGTTTTTCAATTTCATGCCCAAGCAGTCAACCCATGTTGCAGGGTATATTGCACCATTCGGTCTGTGTAAGATTTATAGGAGCAATATAACCACTAACTCCTACTTAATGTCACCAGTCCCTCCTCTGTCTCCACGCTCAGTGTCATTCAGCTCACTTTCTGGGTTTTATCTGCCTCCACTGGATGAGGGGAATACACAAGGCGAGCCCTTCAGCTTTGTATATTTCCATTTATATCGTATAAATATGTTACAATTTGGGGAATATTTTTCTGAAGCAAGTGTATTTTAACCGTCCTGTGAACATTTGCGATCTTGAAATATGAATCGGGGCTTCGTAGCTCTCCAAGTTGGGCTGTTTGTGTCCAAAATCTGTCTCGACTAAATGTGTGATATAATGCGGGGATGAACCGTACATTGCCTTGAAAAAAAAATGCAATGAAAAAGGAGATTACCTGAAGCCAGTGTGAGATAAGAGGCTCATGCTGAGGCACAATATGAAAATTACAATAAGGCCAAGTGCAATATCCAAATTGCAAGGGTAGCGTGTTTTTTTTTTTTTTTTTTTTCCTTGCTCGAGATAAAATGCGTCACAACATGCTATAAATGCTGAAGTAAAGATGGCTGAGCCCACAAACATGTCCTCCAACAGTTGAAAAACCAGGAACTACAATGCAGTGCAAAGGACTATTCCAATTGAAATGAAGACTCGGATCCCAATTTGCAATATCTGTCAAAATATTAGCAAAATGATTCTTTTGCATCTTGTTTAGCCTCATTAACCAATAGGCCACAGTTGGCAATTACAGAGGCAATTAATTCGCACCATTGCTGCATTTAGCATCACAATCTCCCTCCTTCAAGTAGCAATTTAGCCAAATTACAAATTACTCCAAGCTGAATATGTGGACACGAAAGACGTAATGTGTCATTCAGAATCTCTTACGCTTTCTGTGGCTGTTGGGAGATTTATTAGAAACACAAGCTGCCAGGAATCTGCTCAGATCCTGTAAAAGAAAAAAAGATATTCATCAGTCTTTCTTATATTTTGAAGGGAAACTTTTTAATTCTGTGAAGTTTTTCTGCGGCGGTCTTTACAAACGGTCCCTGTGAGCTCTAAATTGCCCGTCAATCACCTTCCTGATTGATATCAGCGGCGCCACAGCCAGTTGTGAGTTACATTCAAACGACCGAATGTTCACATTTGTTTATTCTTTCTTGCCAGCGCAACAGCTTTTTCTCCATAATGTCCACAGGAATAAACAAAAACCAATTCTATCACAGTAATCAAACATAACTGAGTCTTATTATTTATATATGCACATAAATATTCACATGCATACATAAGTATGATAAATAGGATAAAGTGCAGTAAGAGCCTGCAATATAATCAGCAGTGCTGGAGCACTCTCCCTTCATATTATAACAAACTATAAGCTCCTCCATCTGTCTATATCTACATTTACATCTGCATTTGTTCATCTCTATAAATCAATATATGATTCAATGCTCTTTAGCTGCTTTTAAAAAGTAACCTGAAGGAATTACAGATAAATTATTATGTTATTATGGTGATTATTATTTAAGAGCTGTGTGTTTTTTGGAATGAGGCTTGTTTTTGTTTTTGTAAAAGCTATTCTGTAGATGAGAAAGTGTTGCTGTTTGATGACGCTCGACCATCAGCTCCCTGTCTGGAAGAAAAAGTCTGCACCTGAAACCCTTTTAGCGCTGCGCTGCGTCGTGCCACAGGTGTCGACACGTGTTAACACGTGTTAACACGTGTGTGTTAAAGTTTTCAGATTATGTCAGAATGGAAAATGTGATGTGAAATGATTCACTCCAGATCTTTAAATTAGACAATCACTGGGAAAATTTCAAGGCTTAATAGAAATTATGCATTCATGAGCTCGGGTCCCTGTGGCAGACTAATTTTCTGTTTAAGTTTCGCAGTTTACAAAGTTTTAGAATCTCTTTCCGTCGGCCTCATCGGGGTAAACTTTATCGGGCTTCCATGTGTTTGTGGATCGATGGCGTATTTATCAGTTTGAGTTTCCAAGTATCCAACGGCTTATAGCAGCACAGTAGTGAGGAGACTTATTTGAAAAATGCAGAAACCTGCAAAAATAACCAAAGAAAACGTGAATGAATGCAGCTCTTTTGTGATGGAATATAAAGCCACTACAAATCTAATCTAAGTGTTGAAGGCCAGCAGACCCTTTTGTATCGCTGACATTTTTTTTTACCCTCTCTGTCACTCGAGATTTCCATAAAAGGTGACTCACATTGAGCTTTATGTGTGCAATAAGAGGGAAGGAATTCATTTTTCACTGAAGGGGGGGATGTAAATGGCTCTGGTAAAACAACTTATTTTCATTGGGACAGTTTCATTTTCAGCCAATATTAACTCATAAGTTAGAATCTGGCTCAGTCCGCGGCCTGCGCAAAGATCTATATTCTCACTCTCCGACTGTAATTCCAGCTTTGTCTTCCTCATGTCCGTGGGCATGATTGCTCTGTTAAATTTCACATTGCAGCAGTGTGATTGTGTTGGGATGTTTGGAGAATGCGGTAGTCTCTGTGAAACGATGTGTACTCTGTGCCCATTATGAAACCCCAGGGTACCCATTACCTTCCCCTTCCACTGAGGATTACATAGATCTGATGCTGGAGAACAAAAAAAGCTGTACTGTTATTCATCTAATGTCCTTGTTGCACCCCTTTTACTTTCAGACTTTCTCCATTGTCTCACTTTTTTCTTTCCCTTTTTCACACCTCCCTGTCTTCGTGTCCTCAGGGCCAGCATCGTCCAGAAGAAAATCATCTATTTCCAGGAAGAGGGTTCGCTCACCATTCGGCTTTGTGAGAAAGGTAATGACAGCTGCCCATCATCTCCTCCTCTCCCTCCTTGGCAGCTCATCTTTTTCATCCCCGGCCACTCATCATGGGGCCATTACGGCTGCTCTATCTGTTTTTGTTTTTTAACCTTCCCTTTGCAGCAGAAAGAACCCCAGTCTTTTATTCCACCTTTAAAAAAAAAAAAAACATACGATGCCAGCTGAGGCAGCAGGGGAAAACTATGTGGACATTGATTTATAGATCTCATGGGAGTCTGTGCAGAATTTAAATATTCCTTTGTATGTCACCACAGAGCAGTGCCGTAGCTTTTATGTTACCTGACATTTCACTGCAGAGAAAAATAGCGAGCTGCTTTTTTTTGGGGGGGGAAATCTGTCAGCACCCCAAATAAACACGAAAGCCTTGTGAGACAGTGAGGAGTCGGGACTATCGCAGCTCTGATGCACACGTTTATTGTGCAATAAAAATCAGAGTCTGAACAAATGGCTTCCCAAACTTTATCTCAGGGGAATTTCACTTTCATGAAATCTTCCCTCCGTCAACAAAATCTAATTTTCTAGACTATTATGCAAGCCAATCAAGTCACACCATTTCAATTTGCTGACATACGTTCGGCGTCTTCCCGCTATAACTTAGATGTCAAGTGTGGATTTCTTCCGAGTAATTTGGCAACTCATAAATATTCAAATACTCCCTCTGACCTATCTTTGCAAAACACTGGTAAGGTGCAATATCTGAATATTAATAAGTCTGTGTCAAGGCTAATGTGTTATTTTAAATATCAGTTTATTCCACGGATGACATTATCTCAGTTCAAGTCGCAGTCATTCATCTGGTAATTTATGCGGGTGTCCATTTGTGTCAGAGCTTACACGCCGGCTGGTCTCTATTTGTCTGTTAAATCAACACTGTATGACTTATTAGCTCTGATCTTCTGAGTGTATGTGCATCACGCCCCCGTCTCCCCGCAGAGCGAGCGTTCGGTGAAGCTACAGTGACTCCCGCCATGGAGTGCTGCGCCTGTGGAACGGCCAAGTACAGACTCACCTTCTACGGCAACTGGTCAGAGAAAGTGCATCCCAAAGACTACCCGAGTGAGTGCAACGCGTTTATCCAGCATGAAGATCGTTATCGTTAAAGAGTTTTGGCAGAAAATTACAAAGAAAAGGAGATAACTTACTGAGAGTTAGCTCGAAACCTGTTTCAGTGAAGTAAGAAATAATTATAAAACCACAAGTTACTTCTTAACCTTCGAGGGTAGAAGCAACACACTTTTTAAAATGAGCACAATGTCTGGCTCATTATATATAATTATTGTTATGTATTAACTAATTAAAGAACGAAGCCATTAGGCTTTGTTAAACTGTGAAAACTATAATAGGCACAGAATGAGTGATGAGAGTTGACGATGTAAAAAATATTATTCATATCCAAAGTGAGTCAGCCAGCTGGTATTCATTTAAAGTAAAGTGAGATTTCTTTTTTTTTTGGCAGGACGGGCCAACCACTGGTCGGCTTTGATCGGAGCCTCCCACTCCAAAGGCTACGTGCTGTGGGAGTACGGAGGCTACGCCAGCGAGGGAGTCCGTCAGGTCGCAGAGTTCGGATCCCCGATCAAGATGGAGGAGGAGATTCGGCAGAAGGTACAACTGATGTCAGATGCCGGTCCATTTCTGACATAACGGCACCATTTCCATGACTTTCTGTTTGCTGCTGAACAAACAAATTGTACTAAAACTACATTTTTAGTCATGAGTATCCAAAACATGAAAAAAAAAAAAAAAAAAAAAAAGGAACTGTGGGTTCGCTGCAGCATTTGTCAGGGTCCATTACAACATGCTTGCTTATCTGAAATGACGCACACAAACTCATTTTTCCTCTGTCAAAATGGCAGCTGATAAATTTGCAACACGGCAAAATTCACAGACATGTTTACACAGCGACGCCATGTTTACCCTCTCATCACGCCGGACTCTGCATGAATCAGATTCCTTTGGAAAACATCAGCACGCCGCCTTTGAGGGAAAATGGAGCCTTCAGGGGATCGGATATTTTTGGAAGGCATCTATTGGAGAGCACCCCAAGAGGACAAACTGTTGCGTCAGCTCGACATAGCTTGTGTGTGTGTGAGAAGGGGGGGGGTGAAACATAGCAGACAGGAAGGAGCGCCTGAATGGACACAGCTGAAAGTCGTGCTTCAGCAGCATATTCATGTGTGTATGCGTCTTTAGTCGACTCTTTGATGTACGAATCTAAAATCACAGAAACCGGCTGATCTTCCTGCTTATTATTAATTTAAACAACAATCATACGCAGCTTTAGCTTGGACCGGCCTTCGCCTGTCCCCCACATCTGCTGACAGAGCCCCCCCCCAGAAACGGTCCTGGCTTTAAGGTTCAGAAAGATGAAAAACGAACATATAATTCATTCGGATGTATTCAAACACAGCAGAACGCTGCAGATTGGAAGAAAATGAGCGCACTCAGAATATTCATCTGTAATTATTGTTATGGGCTGAGGAGAATTTGCGCGCGGCTGTATGAACTTGGAGGGCTTTATCCGTGTGGATTAGCCGTGTCGCTCCCGTGTGCAGGGTTGACTCAGGCCTACAGTATCTGGCTGTCTTCTCGCTCTGAAAGTTGTGTCCTGGCCATTTGCGGGGGAACAATGGCGTGTTGTTAGTGGGCTGTCATTGTGGTGTGTGCCTGTCAGTTTGGGTTTGGGCTGTTGTGTGGAGACATTAGAGGCTGACGGACAGCCCTAACTCCTCTCTTGGCTGGCTCTGCCTGTCTCTGGGGGTAATAACTACCCTGACACAATGGAGACTTCAGCCTGTTCCATAGACGAATGAGATGGCTTGATTGTGTACTGTACGCTGGAATGTCTGCTATTGAGCTTTAGGATTTTGTAACAGGGACTCTTCAAACTTTCCCTAATCCACCAAAGCAAAACATTCTGTGCTCACCACTAAATGAAAGATAAGATCCTGGCAGTACAGTATATTCAAATTTGACAGGCGAGGCGGATTCAAGAAAATAAACAAGGATCAGCCATCAGATGGTTTTGCAGCCGATGAGCTGTTTGTGGATGTTCACTTTACCGCCATTACGTTTTGATTAATGGACGACATAATCTGCATCCCTTGATTTAATTTCAATTTGTAGTTTTGTCCAATTGTAAATAATGCAAAACAGCACATCGTCAGCAAATCCTGACACTTAAGAAGCAAGAGCAGATAAATGGTTATAAGGAATGGACTAAAAAAGTCCACGGACATGAACTGAACTTTCCTCTGCTGAACTGCTCTGGAGATCAGACAGTGATTGCATGTTGTGCGAAGAGTGACACTATTGTCAAAGTTGTGTGTGAAGATTCAGCCGGTTGGTTTAGTTCATTATAAAGAATAGAGATGGGGGAAACACGGTGGCGCGGGTGGTTGAGTGGTTAGTGCGCCACTTCCTGGGTTCAATTCCAACCCCAGGCTGCAGGTCAATCCCCTCTCCTGTTTCCTGTCAGCCTAAAATAAAGGCATTAAAAGAATTTCATTTAACAGAAACAGCTAAGTTTGCTCTGATAGAAACGTAAAAACAATCTGCCGTAAAGATCCAGTAAAGCTTTGTGCTTCTCCAGGGGCCGTTACGAGCACATTATCTGTGCGTTATAAAGAAAATGAGCGTAAACAATTAAGTATTGAAGTAATTCACAGGCAAGCAGATTACAGACAGGATTAAATAAAGTACAGCAACTCAATATTTTAAAATATTTAGTCTCATGAGATGTTCAACACTCCAATTGAGGTGTAATTGCGTGGGGCAAGAAGTGAGGTGACACCGTGCCAGATGGGCTGTGAGAGTGAAATCACCTTCATATCATCATCAGCAGCCTTTCACATGAATGAGAGCAGAGTGTTTTCACTGGTGACGCTTCCTTCACTTCAGTGTTTGAGTCCTCGTGCTTTCGATGAGCTATTTCGATGTTAAAACATCAAAAACATGAAAGTTATCTTTGTCAGGTTTTAGATTCAAACTAAAGTGCACGCACACGCCGCCCATCTCCATCCTCTGTGGTAGCAGTTCAGACAGGGTGCACGTCCGAGTGGCGGCTGTAAAGGTGGGAGGCTGGCATGGGTCAGTAATCCCTGTCTTAGCTGAGAATCCCAACCATCCAGAGGAGCAATCAGCTGTGGTGATGTGTGGACAAAGACTTAAGGCCGACCTGCGCGCCTCTTACGCACACAGACGACAGGCTGGCTGCCAGACCGGGATGCAGGCAGGCAGGCAGGCAGGGAAGATGAGACCTGAGAGCTCTCGCTGCGATGATTTGAGTACAAGCCAGAACATTTCTGTCAGGACTTGTGCGCCGCAGGAAGACATCATGATGTTGGGAAAGTCACGAGGCAGCATTTAATAATCAGAAAAGACAGACGAGTTTGCTCTGCATGCAAATATTTAGAGTGGATGTTGAGACCACGGCCTGCTCGCTCTCACTGGTGTCGACCCGCTGAAAACAACAATCAGAATTGGTAATTGCTGCTGCGTGCGTGATACAATCATGAGCTGCATTTAAATCTCTTCGGCTGTTTGTTGTTGTTGTTGTTGTTGAAGTTCAACTTGGCCATCCGGCCGTCCATTAGATGCTCCCTGCTAAGCATGTGAACGCAAAGACTCGCCGGGCAGGAGCTGACATGCATGAGCCCGTGGAAAATATGTGTGATAAAGCTCATTTTGGAAAGCTTCAGGCACATGTGAGCACAGCGGCACGCTGAGCTGAGACTCCCAGCTACCGTCTGAAAACGGGTCTCACTGAATTCTGGCACCTCTCGCTTAACCGCCTTCAGTAACAGGTTAAAACGTGCCGAGGTCCTGAAGCTGTCAAAATAAGGTACAGATGATCAGCGCCGCGTGCTGAGAAAAGTGACGTGACAAGAAAATGTGTGTTTTCATCACCCATCATCAGCAGTTTGGGCTTCAGCACAGAAAAACAGAACAAAAAGGGTTAGAGCTCCTGAAATATCCAGGCCGGCTGCTCTCCTCGTTTCCGGTCTTTATGTGGTTTTTATTTTTTTAAACTTCATTTTTTTATTGCTAAGCTAATCAGGCACTAGCTCCTGTTTTTTAAAATACACGCACCTGACACTGCTTCATTTTCTGGTCTTCATTAAGTGAGTGAAAGTTGACTGATTCTGAACTCAAGCTGCTCGTGTCGGAAGGGTGAGATCAGACAGATAGGACTCCTTTTAATGCCACCGCTCTCTCTCATGCCAGAAACAGAACGGTGCATCTAATTAGTGATTACTTTTGAAATGTCACATTCACCTGAGAGTGTCTAATGATTGTACAAGTGGAGGTTGCAAAATGTGAAGAGCTGCGGCCCAGGAGTAAATCCTCAACCTTTTCAATGCCACAGCGTGGTGACATGGGTTGAAATAAATAATACAAAAAAAAAGAAGCTAGCTACCTCATTATTACGTCCTGTGAAATGCCACGTGCTTCCTACCAGGTGTGATCACGCTGAGATCACACAGGGAAATGTCAAGAGCTGCTGGCCAACGAGCCATTTGTATTAAATTTAAAAGAGGAAAAGTGTGATCCCACGCCGAGTCAATTACATTTTAATGAAGTTAATACAATTCTCTGCCTCCTTAGCGACTCCCACATCCGAAAAAGCTCGCCCCCACCGTGCACTCCTGCTCACCTCTAAAAAGGATTTGTCTGTTGTGTTCTCCCTCTCACTGCACGCAGTCGCTCTGCAGGCACTTCAGGGCATTGCATGTCACGGATACATCTGCTTTCAAAAACGACTTGACGTGCGACTCTTTTATGTGGGAGCTTAACATGTTTTTAAAACCCGGCTCAGCCATCAGCGCTGGTGGGAGCAGTCAGCAGCTCACCTTTTCCTTTTGAAACAGACGCACAAAAAAAAAAAATGGAGGCGTTAGTATAAAGGCAGGCGGACACACAGCCCCAGATTCTCCCCCCAAACGGCGCCTTGAGCCAAAAGCTGGGCTGCCGTGGGCCATCACCTATCAGGCCTCCCCGGGGAAGCTGCTGATATTTCCTCTGCGCAAAGCCGCACTTCTCTCCATTACAAAGCATCAGTCTGACTAAGAAAAGTTTGGAATACGTCTCTGTGTCTGCAGACATCAGTCAAGGCCACAGCAGCATTTTGCCGTTTTCTGCTTCGCTCACACAACCATCTTCTCTGCGGTCGTTTTGCGTGTGTGTTGTCTTTATTAATATTTTTTTAGAAATGTCCCCGCTCTTTCTGGACTTTCCTCCTCTTTTTTTCTCAATATTCCTTCTCAGCTCCTGTTTGTCTGTGCACAGTTCCCTCTCTCACTCTCCCTTCCTTTCTTTCTAACTTATGCTATTCCTACTCCAATCTATTTATTTCCTTCTTTTCATCCTCCTTCTGTCTTCCATGCGAATCCATAATTTTGTATGAAAGAATATTTTTAGCGACAGGAAACTTCTTGTTGCAGCTGTCTTTCTTCCATTGCCTGCATTTTCTCCTTATTTCTTTATTCCGTATTTGCATCATTTCCCTCCACCCATCTGTGCTTCCTCTCCCCTCCCTGACTAACTGACATTTTCCTTTTCTCCTCATGCTCTTGTGATCATATCAGTTTCCATCTTTTTTTTGTCCGTCTCATTTTTCCACCACCCCATTCTCTTTCTTTTTCCCCTCCTTTCTGTTTTCTTATAGTGTTTATCCCACAATTGTGTCTCTCTTTTGAAAGTCTTCATTTCAGAAAAGAGTTAGTGGGGTGCAGATGACGCAGAGAAGACGAGGAGGACAGACAACTATCCCTCACTTTCACTGGTCTCCTCAAAACACTGCAACAGGAAATTGCTGCAGATAGACATCATAAAGACACACACACACACACACACACACACACACACACCCACAACCCTCTCCCGACATCTTTATTGCTCTTCGTAGATGTCCGGATTGCACCGACAAAGAAAACAAGCTGCTCAGAGAGCACTGCTCCAAAGTTTCTGTACAGTTCCTTTCTTACGGGTGACACCTGTCAGATTAAGAGTGAAGAAAGTAATGCTAATTGATGTACTTTCTCTTCCTGAGTGTCTGTCTGCGCTCGTGTTCACAAACCGTCACTGCTTCCCCGAGATGTTTTGTCAAGCCGTCACAGCGTCTCCCCTCTGCTGAGAGAAATGTTCTTGTGCTGCTGCTCAAAAATGCCTCAGCGGGGCAATTCTTTCTCTCTCTGTGTCGGGTTGGTAGTTAGCCTGAATCGTTGTTCGACATGTGAGCAGTGAAGGGAAGCAGCTCCAGACTCTGCAGCCCCCCTTCTCTTTGTATATAAAGTGAGCTTCGCTTTGACTAAAAAAAAGGAGATGTGTAGTTTTATTTTTACTGTGTAAAATGCCTCCCAACAGTACATTATAACCTGTTTTCAGCCTGTTTGCCGCCAGGATTTAGAAACCCTTTTAGTTTTCTGATGTAAATATGGCCCATTAGTTTAAGTGAGATTTAATTAGTCTTCGCTAATGTTAATGCTAGTTTACATTTTCTGTTTTGTTGCGGCTTCTTGTTCAATGCTTTCAGTCCATAAACTGATGGGAACTAAATTGAATCAGACGCATGAAATGTTACGGAAACTTAAATATAATTCTAAAAAAATAAATAAATAAATAACAGTCTCTTCTGGCTCACAGGAAAATAATTGAAAACTGTAATGTGTTCTGTCATGATTTGTCTTGTTTTGTTATGAAAAACTGATTTTCAGAAAAAATAGTGCTCCTCATTAACTTCACGCACAAACAGCTCAACTGAATCAAAAGGAAATAGAAAGTAAAAAAAAAAAAAGGGGGGGGGGGTGTTTGTTGAGCGTCTACCATTCAAACACTCACAGGTGGACATAATTACCAGGACACGGTAGCTGCGTCATGTCGTCCGTCTGGGAAACAGCAGGTGGAAACTTTTTTATGAATAATGACACTGGCAGCAACAGCGTTTCTTGACGGAAACATGAGGAATTATTTTATTTTCATTGTGTGCTTGTTATTCATCATGTCTGATATTTATTGGTCGGAGGCGCCTTGATGCCTTACATCAGACTGACACCGCGTACTTCTCTGCCTCCAGGCGTCTACTTTTAATCAGATACACGTCATCTCAGATAAACACTGAGTAGAATTTCTTTCTTTTTTCACGGTTGCGTCAAAGACTCCCTCATTTACGTGGCTCACAGATTTTATTGTGTACATTTCGACACGTCTTGCCCTGATGTGATACGGCGGCATTTGTCAAGCAGGTCAAATACAGCAAGTAATGTGAGGGTGTTGTCCGACCACACTATATTTGGACTTCACTTGTCTCCAAGAGCGAGAGGTGGGCGGGAAATGAGAGACAGCTCAGCCCGGTGCTGGCTTCGTATGTGCGTGCGTGTCTCTAAGTGTGTTTGTGTCTTTTCTTTTGTGTACTTTGTGTGTGCACGTAGGAGTGGTTTTATGTAGCACTATCTTGGGTTCTCGCTGTGAGAGAGTGAGAGGTAGTTAAGTCAGAGAGCAGTTGATGACAATGGGACACACACACACACACAAAAATGGTCCTGGGGGATATTTGGAAAGCTTCTGGCGGCTGACAGACTGACAGCGTCTCACAACTGACTCTAATTGGCTGCAAGTTTCAGGAGGGAGACAACTGGACGAATGAATCAGAGGATGAAGACGGAGACAGCCTGTCTCTCCTTTTAAAGATCATTACTTTTCATTTCTCCCTCACACCTCAGCTTTCTAGTTCTAATTAATGGCTCTCTCCTGCTTCTGTGGGAAAGGAGAACAAATCACAGTGAAAAGAAATCTGTTGTTCGTTGAATTCAGACGTTTAATGCTGCAGCCTTATAGATATCGAGGCCTGAAAGCTCCGTCAGGAGGAATATTTGAGGCGGCATCGCTGCGAGCGCAATCGATGAAAACCTGCAAGAGCGGATGGGAAATATTGTAAATTCAAATAAAGACACAATTGTGTGAGTGCGGAACGATCCGCTGCGAGATGAAAAGCAGACCTAAAACTTTCCCAGAGGTTGATCGAGCATGAACTGAAGTTAATGCAGAGAGAGAAACAGCCTTTCACATGGCCAACATTTAGCAGATTCTTTTGGTACTTCGATCTTTTTTTTTTTTTTTTGCTTGTTTTGTGTTTTTCTTGTTCAGATGCGATGTAATTGGTGCCCCACGTGGTTGTGATCTGAAAAGAGATTAGAGACCACTTGCACAAATGAATTACATCATCTCAGATGTCGTGCACACTGATTAGACGAATTACTGGTGATTGCTGATGATTCTGTAGTAAACGTCTGTTCTTCATGCTTTACTGAGGAAATGGAACCTATTGGTTATTGTGACCCGTAGCTCCGTTTTGTTGATAAGTGGCTGTCATTTTAAATCAAAGTAGCAGTTTATGACAAACCTGAACATAAGTGGGCTTTCCTGTGGTAACTACGGCAACAATGGTGGAATTGCCGCTGTAGGTGCAGTTCCCGCGTTTGTTATGGCTCCCGTGACGATCTGGGTCCGATGCAGCGGCCGTCCATGCAGGTGCTCGGTTGCTCCAAGGACAGAAATCTTAAGTTTATGTTTTTTTGGATAATGTGCTTTCATGAGACACCACCTAGCAGCGCTTACATAAACATGGCCGCATGGTTATTTCCATTTAGGGTAAAGCTGAGACAGTAAAACGCTCTTCGCTGATCAAGAGAAAGAAAGAAATTTAAAACTGTACTCTTTTATTTATTTTTTTTGCCACAGAAAGACTCAATACTCCTGAGAAAACCGGGTCTTATTGCTGATAAACGACTTTTTCTTCAGCAGCTGACAGCTAACATTAACTTTTACCATGTTTTTCTTAGAAGGAGACGTACAGTTTTCTTTTGAAGCTTTTTACAGAATAATGCCTCATACTTCATATACAGCAAAAGACATAGCTGTTGACTAAAAGCTACCAAGTCGTGGAGCTGGATCACTCTCAGTGGGTTTAGAAATTTTAGACACGAAACTTTGTCTCAGTGGTTTGTGAGACAGACCTGGAAGCAATAACTACAAATGGGAGTTATAGCCGGCAGCGTCTACCAGAGCCATGGGGACGCTACGAACTGATGTGCCTCCCTCCAACACTCCCGGGCTAAATTACAAAATATCATTTGGACTATTCATGATAAGATATTTTCAAGGATATATAGGAGCTAACATAAATGGGATTTATTTCTTATCTATGGTGATCATAAGCAATGCATCCTAATGTTTTCTTCCGAATCACTGCGAGTCAGTTCTGCATTTGTTTTCGAAAACATTATCATATCTCTGCATGAATATTTTAGCGGTTATAATCACTGTGAGATTGATGCCAAATGTCATTTCAAAATTAGTGCAGTTAGTTGATTTTTGTCAAAGGAAAGTAAATGAAGACGTTTTTACCGCTTTTTATTGCTTTGTTACTGATTATTACTGAGTAACCTTACATCTTCCACGCTGAGAACATAAACGTCACATGGCCATGAGAATATATGAGATATAGGAGGGAAAGTACGCTGTGTATTAATTAAATTCCTCCCTTTAAATGGCAACATCTTGGCCCCGGTGCATGTGTGGGCGTGTAATTACGTTGACAGTGATAACCAAAACTGCAATCTCCTTAATGTAGCTTCTCTGAGATGCAGAAAGATTCTTTTTTATTTTTTTTTTTTAGATCTTTTTTTTCCGCCTGTAACATTCAGCCTCTCTGTTTCCCTGTCGATCATTAACGTGCTTGGCCTGGTGTGGCCATTAATGCAAGCTGCTGCGACATTTAGTTAAAAAAAAAAAGACATACATAGTTAAAAAAAAACATGATCAAAACAGGAAGGAAAAAACAGGCAGCTGGTGGAGAAGAAACAGATTGGTGTGTATGTCGGGCGCTAATGAGGGAAAGAACAGGTGAACGTCGGGGAGGAGAAGCAGCAGCCACATTTCTGCTGACGTGTGTGAGAGCATGAATTAGAACAACTGAATGGGACGCACAAAGGACGCAGGTGAGGAAGGGAAGATGGCCGCCGTGCAAAGAGTCAGAGTGACAGGTTTATCGAGCCGCCTTAATGAGTCGTGGCCAAAGCCGTAAGTCTGGCAACGGAAAGCTTTTTCCTTCAGCTGGAAGAATAAATTAAGGTGTGTTTTTCTGGAAATATTGAAAAATAAAAAATAAATAAAAAACAAACAAAAGATCTGCTCAAAGCAAACACATGTATTCATCACACAACAGCAGGAGTGATGCATCTGGGGTTTTGCTGCCGTGTGTGTAATTTTACACGTAGATGACATAGCTGCATAAATAATTTAAACCCCCAGACAGAAACAGTGGTCTCTGTAAACATCAGTCTGGAGTTTTATTCCACGCTGCTCAAAGTGCGACCTGACACCTAAACTCCAGAGAGTTCTTTGTTTTTTTTTTTTTATCTTTTATCTAAATGGTATTGAAACGATCTGCTGTGAAGAGCGTGTTCCTCAGAATGCTTTTAAATTGCACATCTGAGGCAGTTTTCCTTCACCGCTCCAATTTGTAAATGTGCACCATCCGATGGATCAGCGGGGCCCATCTGTTCCCTGCAGGTAGCTCCAAGTCGACGCCGCACCTGACTCAGATAATACGTGGGGCGGCCCGAGCCACGCTGAAAAACAAAAGAAAAAGAAGTGAAGGCTCGGGATAAAAGAGGCACTAAAAAAAATGATGAGTCTGAATAAAAACACGCTCAGTGACTTCAGTAGATTGTGTTAACCCGATTTTCTTTTGGCTCAGAACAGCTCAGCTCCCCTCTGATACTGCGCACACTGACGGGACTTCTTTAAATTATACATATATATAAAAAGTTTAACTGTTTGCAGCAGCATGAGTGTAATTTGCCTTTTTGCAGCTAATCTTGGTTTTCTACGACGTCCCAGCAGGTGCTGCACCAACGTCAGCTCCATTTTGGAGGCCACCTGTAGTGATGGTCTTAATTGGAGGGGTGGAGGTTTACGTTTGTGGAGACCACGACTCTCCTCCCTGCTGCTTTTAAAAGGGATGAACGGAGCTCAAGTGATTGCTCATTAAGAAGTTCACCTTAACGTCACCTGCTGACACCACACACCCCCCACCCCCCGTTTTTTTTTTTTTTTTTTTTTTTAACTCTGCTCCTTCTGCGCCCAAATTGAATCCTGATGGGGGAACGATTCCCCCTGCGGAAAGAACAGACGGATCAAAACTTGAAAAGTGAAACACAAACTTTTTTTTTTTTTTTTTTTTTTTAAACAGCTGTACTCACCGACATGAGATATTTCTTTCCTTTATCCTCCTTCAGAGTAAAGCAGCACGCATCAGAGGAGGTTGGAAAGCTTTCATGTGCAGCTTATGGATATCACCACTCCGGCTTTTGGCTGCTGAAATTCAGACTTGTTACTTATCGCTTTCCTAACTGCTGGATGAAGCTTCCAGCAGGAATAGTTTTCTGTAAAGCTTTAAAATGCTTTCGGTGCAGAATCCTGAGACTACCTGAGACATGTTTATCTTATTTTCAGGCAGATTACTAGAATGTCCAAATAGGACCAAGAGGGTTTAGAACTCCATCATGCCGTCAGACTGGATGATGACATCTCTTATTATTACTCATCTCATGTCTCGGTCCAGCTTTCATGGAGGGACTTCATTTAACCTCAGATGCTTTCAAAGTTCAGCAGCCGTCGCCTCTTCGCAGCGGAGGGATTACTGTTGGCTCTGTAGCGGCACCCCTTAATGACACATGCATCCGTTGAATTATTCGCCATCACGTATTGTAATGCTGTCTTTGACTATATAGATTCGACTTAACTGATCTTATAAAAGCCACAATGAAATTCTGTCCGTGAAGAGAATGCGATAGCAGAGTCAAACGAACAAACCGGGGGAAGTGATGAATTAGATGAACAGAATTGTGGTTGTAATACGTCTTGCCCAGTCATAAATGTTTAATAAGGTATTTCAGAATGCACAGCGCTGACAGAAAGTGGTGTCCAGAATGGATCGGTTTTACTCTGGGCTAAAGATCCCCTGTCAGCAAATCAATGGAGGAGATTGAGGCTGTAGCAAGGCAGTTTGTTTGGCTGGCTGGCACCGCGGGGCCTGTCTTGTCCTTGGCATGCCTTACTTTGTTTTATTTATTTATTTATTTATTTTTTTTTTTTTGGGGGGGGGGGGGGTCATTTTACTTCTCTCACAGGATTTCCTTTTCCTTCTTTGGAGTGAAGGGTGATGAAAGGATCTTGCTGAAAAACGGAAAAAGTTGAAGACAAAAGAGAAGGGGAACAGAGGTCGCTGAATTTTCGAGTTTGCCGACTTGATAATGAAATGGAGACAATTCTGCTTGACAGGAGAGTAAACAGAAAGCAGTTTTCTCCTAACTCCCCTAAGATGCTGACTGGACAGGAGGGCATCATTTTCAAAACCCTTGCTTTGTCTCTCCATTTACCTTTTCATTCATTTGATATATTTTTTACGGTCCTTTCCTAGTTGTGCTGTCATAACAAATATTTTTTAATCTCAGAGTTTCTCCAGAGGTGGTGCAGTTATCAGGGCTCCTTTCAGTTGTTCCTCTTTCAGTCACGCAGAAAAATGTTTGAAAGTTGAGCTCAGTCAGAAAAAAAAAGAAGAGATTTTTGCGTCATAGAGAAACATCAATCGTGCTTTGTGACTGTTTCACATACTCAGTGGGTTCTGACTGATTGCTCAACAGGAAGTCCAGCTCTCGTTCCTCCAATTCTTTTTTTGCCGCTTGTGGTTGTGTATAGAATTGATAAGATGCATCGATGTGTGGAAATCGTGTGCCTCCATTTCAACAGCTTTTAATTTATATCCTGGAGAAAGTGGCATCATTCCATTGGCTGCGCGTTGTAACTCGTCTCAAGTAGCCTCAACAGAAGGCAGACGGACAATAAAGAGTGTTTTTATAAACCCAATAAAGATCCCAAATGAAATCTTCGGAGCACTGGGGTGTGGTAACAAGTGTCATAATGCGGGTGAAGGGTGCCAATGTGGCAGTTGTGAGGTGCATAACTAAAAATCAAGATCGAACCAAGAGAGAAGGAGGGGGGTTCACCTATGAATCCTGAATCGCAGGCCTACTGGGATCCACAGCAGCTGCAGATCTACAGGACACGGCTTCCTGTAAAAGTTCTGCTCGGTCTAAATGTGCGTGTCTGCTGTGCACCGAAGTAAAAGTTCAACTTATGTTGTCCTATTGAAGGATTTGTATTTTTTTGTTGTTGTTGCTTTAATTCGTCACGTCTCCAGGTCAGATCGGAGGCCGCGGCTAGCCTCACAGGAGGAAAAGAGGTGGCAGGGACGAGTGCGTTTCCACCTCCGGAGGCAGCTGTTGATGTGTAAATAAAAGCTTCTGGAGTGATAAGCTAAGCGCTGCTAATGAAAAGGTTATTCAGCAATACACAAAACACACGAAGAGCGACTTTAAATGGTTTATTCGGTGAAATCTCAGAGTCAGCTTTCACAACTGCGTGACAAACTAATAAGCAAATAACACAATTGACAGCTCCAGATCGGCTTCTGCTGGCGTTTTGATTGTTTTATGAAGAATGTGTTTCTAAGGTGAAGAATAAAGCGCTCAGTCTCAGCTACCATCTTTCTTCTGAGTCCACTTGTGATATCACATCTACGTTTTCCATAGTTAGTATTGATCCTGCGTGAATAAATAGAGAAATGACTGCGTGCCTTCACTCCCTCTTTGTCAATACAGCACACCGCTCACTGTTCCCTTCCCACGGGGAACGCCATTGCGGTTCTCCATCTGTTTCTACGTGTGTGTGTGTTGATCAGAAGCCCCGGCTGAGCTCTAAGAAGCGAGCCTACACCTGTTGTTTATGTCGGCTCGTGGCGGCTCATTTGGAGTTGGGTCAGGATTATGTGGCCCGCCATCCCTTCTACCCGCTCATCAAAAATCCAAATCTCGTCCCCAACTATCTCTGGATCCGATCCGATTCTGTCTTTCAGTTTTAAAAGAATAAGAAGATTGTGTCTTTGCTTCCCAACGGTGATTTTTGGATCTCATTAGAGTAGAAGAGGAGAGATTAAGCGTTGGCCTAAAGGGGCGTGTTCGCGTTCTGTCGGCTGTCACATGGACGAGAGATACCAAGATGGAAATATTACCTTGGTTCTCGCTGGAAACACAAATAAACACGCCCTGTTCAGTAGCTTGTTAACTTCTAACGCATACCAGGTGGCCATGTTTGGGAGCTTTATAACGAGGCTGCTTTTTTAATGCTCACCGGACCTTTAATCCCCCAAATGCTCGTCAATTACACACAATCTGTTTTGTTCGTATCCTCCTCACTTTTCTCATCTCCTTTCCTCTCCACGCCTCCCTGCTCTCTTTCCTTCCTTCCTAACCTGGCCGTCAGCACTTTTTAGACCCCGTCTGCTCATTCTTTCCTCGGTTCAGGCGTAAACACCTAATGAAGTGTACGAAGAGCGGCATCTGGCTTCGATTGCTGCTGTGTTAGGAGTTGCCCGGCAGTCTTGTTCGCCAGCTTCGTGAACGCTCCCACCTACCAGTCAGTTGGCTTTCTTCTCAGAGTCGTTTCCATCTAAATGTCTCATCCCATCGTCCAGGAAGCTCGGATGTTGTGTCAGGAACAGATTTACTGTCCGCCACCCTGGAGACTCTGGAGATTGTGTTATTTGCTCAGCTCAGGCGATTAAGAGATTCCTCACTCTGCTCACAGTTACGGCAGAATTTTTATTTCCATATATGTCCATAATTACGAAGTTCACATATTTTGTAAGAAAATCCTCCACTTCAGAACACTTGGTGTTAACATACGGTGCAGAGCATAATTTCTTATTAAATCTTTCTGTGTTTCTTCCCCTTTATATGACCAAACATTTTATGCTTGTGTCTAGAATACAGCTACGTATTACCTTCATTGTCAACAAATAAAATGAAGTCATGTTTTATGTAACTAAAGATTGATTCTTGGAGAGATATTAATACACTCTTTTATTGCTGCCAAAGTAATTGAAGAGGGGGGCAGAATTTGTTTCCACTGAATTATATCTTGATCAGTAATGGACTATGAAAAGACTACAGATCAGCCGCAGCAGCTTTCTTTGTCCTGATGTGCTGTGAATTTATGTTATTATTAACATTTGTATCACCTGCTGCTGCCTGAACTGCTGCTACGCTCTCTCTCTCTTTGCCTTGTGGGCGTTGTCGTGTGCTTTCTGTGCATCCATAATGATATTTCTCATATCGCTTCATCTCCCTTCGCTGGGCAGGAACAAATTTAATGCCTCCTACTGGATATTTTGCATTGAAAATATTTTGACTAATAGCGGCGCTTTTCTCAGATTAAGTAAAAAAAAAATGTGCAGTGAACATTTTCCAAGATCAATATATTGTTTTTTACTTTAGATTTTTTTTTTATTATTATTATTTTTTTGGCTTGAACTGTACCAGTGGACTCTAATCCAACACCAGAATGCTGTCCAGACGCAGACCAAATCCTGACTGTACAATGAGCTGATGCCTTATTAAATCAGGAGCTAAATGCATGTAGAACACAATAGCAAAGTCAATAAAAACTTTGATGCACTGCACCATTTTCTTCATACATTTGTGCTGAAGAATCTACAGCTCTCAGCAGCTCTGTGAGGCACAGGAGAGCCATCCAACAATTTTATGCCAGTTGTCTCAGCACTACCTCGTTTGGCGTCATGGCCAAGCGAGGTAGTGCAGATGTTCCAATCTCCAGAGTATAAGAGAGACATTTTTCGGTCTTCGGGCTCTGCGCGTCAGCACATTTAATTTAAAATAAAATAATGGATGCTACAGTGAAGCACCAAGTCTCAGACTAAACTTACATCAGCAAGAGCAAGAAATATGTTGGAGGTATAGCCCTTCAAATACATATTACCCCGAGTTTCAGCATTCAGAATTTATTTTACCGACCTATGTCGAACGAAATCGGATAATTTACATTATGTGGAAAAGCTTTGTGTCAGTGACTGAAGTCTACACATCACCACACGCTTTGTTTCTCCCCTGCTGATTCCTTCTCAGGTCACGCTCAGGTCTTTGTTATGAGTTTCTCTGCCTTTAGTCTGGCCTTTAATGTGTGTCTGCATCCTTTGTTGGACTGCAATAAGTTGAACGACTTTGAATCCAATCAAAGATCTCTGGAAAGACCTGAACGTGGCCGTCCGCTGATTGAGCCCAACCAGCCTCATAAAGCTTAATGGGGTTTGCAGAAATGAAAGCAGGAGAACTTTCTCACGGTGTCTTTCTTTTGGTTACTATCAACACGGGTTACAGCGCAGATCAATCAGTATATCCGTCTTCTCCGCTGAAGCTGGAGTAACGAGTCTGGTTGGGTTGATATTTTCAAAGCACCGTTGAGTATATCACATATACGCTCTTTGACATACAACACGGAGCTGTGCCATCAGGATGGAGGTCGACTGTTTTTGTTCCTGTTTTCATCATCAGGATTCCTCTGGTGCAGAAAATCGCTGCTTAATCATTTCATGAAAACAATTCTCGGAAACTTTGGATGGAACTACAGAAACAGTCGAACCAAAGGCAGCAGAATTCAACATTTGTGAAACAAGAGTGTTTGCATAAAACTTTATGCAGCAATCCATCCAAGTGTTGCCGTTTCAGCCTGCGTAAACTCGGGAGCCGCCTGACGGTGTCATTTCACTGTCAGCTGGAGCTCTCCACCACTGCGGCGGGCAAAAAGGGAAGCAGAGCCACCAGTGGTCACTTTGGCAAACCCAACACAGCCTCAAACCCAGCACACAAATTTATTATATATATTTATTTTGCTTCTTTTGGCCAATTCTCACCCAAAAAAAAAAAAAAAATGTCATTCTGCCCTTCGTCCTCCTGTGCTTTCTTTCTCCAGCCTTCTGCTCCTTTTGCTGTTATTCTTCTGATAAACACTTAACCAAGCGGATGTTGGATGATGGGGTGTAATCAGCCCCCCCCCCCCCCCCCCACGAGCTCCACCTCAGCACCAGGTATCACTGCTGCATTTACCGTGCGACAAGCAGCTTGACACCGTTTCACGTCCCTCTTCATCAGGGACGCTGGAGCTGGTTATACTTTGGTGTAATCAGTTGTGTTCAACACACCAATTGAGCCCCGTGACAAGACAATTACCACGAGCTCCCCGGGGAGACGTGCAGCGCTCCCCACTACACGTCTCCACGCAAAGGTTGTAGCTGCAGTTGCCCCGATGGGACACAGATTCTTATTACTGTCAATCTCATAATCAGAGATTCTCTCTGACTGTTATTAGAGACGTGGGTGTGGATGCAGAGGGGAGGGCTCATAAACATCATAAACAGAACCATCATCAGTCCGCACTGCATTAGCTCAATTCTTAGATGTGATATAAATCATTTGTATGTGAGATAATGATTATGACAGATGTTGCAGTTAATTTGAACAGTCAGGCTTAAAATAATGTCAGAGCGCGATTGGTTAGTTTAACAATCAGCTGATAAATATTCAAAGTTAAATAACCCTGCTTTTCCCGTCAATACAAAAACAAACTAAACACACGAAGAGAAACCTGTCAACTCTAAAGACCAAAAAAAAAAAAAAAAAAAACAGCCTCATAAATTTGTCCCCTCTAATATTTCACTCATCGGTCCGTCCATACAACACGGCGCTCATTAAACTGCCATGTTTGTTAAGTGGGCGAACGTGGATCAGCAGCTCATCACTCCTGTGTGTCATGTTCATTTTTACACTTCGCACAACTGCGCCTACATGAGCCAAAATAAGCAGGTGCACTCGGAGACGCCCACGCACACGCTCGCACAACACATGCCACGCACTTGCCGTCATAAGCGCATAAATCAAATCCTAATTTCACCTCAAAGGATCTACATATTTCTTCTACCACTGGAAACTAAGTGACATGTTTTTGAGGCCCAAAATCAGCATCAGAAAAATAAAAGGAGAGGCTCGCATTAGATCATTTTCGGTGGAGTGGGTTTCACGGCGAAAGCCATTTTGAGAATATGACATATTTTCCTGTAGCTGCTACGAGCCTTATGAAAGTTTAATGAGCAGGAAAAACCTGTTAATGTATTCTTAGCTGGAAAACTCCCGAGCTGCTGCAACCTAATAGAGAAGAGTACAAAGAACGGCAGTGTGAGTGCTTCCCTGCCTGAGTCAGTCTCCAGCATTCAGTCTATCAGCGGTCATAAATATCATCCAGCTGACGGGTCACAGAGACCAGAATCTATCCGCCTCAGCTGTGTTACAAATATTTCTACTGCAGTCCCCCTTGTTCCTCCGGCCCTTAAGGATCCCCTCAAGCTCACCTTTTTCCATTTAACGGTTTCTTTTGGAGGTTGAGAAACCCGCCTGTCCCAGACTCTCCTTTAGCCAATCTTCTCTCTGCCCTCCACCCTCTTTTTTTTTTTTCCCAACGTTCATAAACCAAAAAAATCCCTCCAAGCAGTGACTTTATTCCTGCAACAGGACCGAGGGCAGGGAATTCATCACTCGCTTTGACTGAGTTACACCTCGGCTCAGCTCAAGGTCAATGCAATTACTGGACTTTCACTCACACTCTGACCCCCCCCCACCCCCTTTACCCCGGCTCTTCTCTTCACTGTATGTTTTCCTTCGGCCCCCTGACCCCACTTCTTACTCCCTCACAACCTGTGCTTTTTCTCTCTGAACTTGTTTGTCTTGTTTGTCTTTCTACTTCAAAACTTGCTCATTTTCCTTCTTCTTAAAATGATTTGTGTCTATTATTGTGTCGCACACTTTGAATAGTAAACCCCGCCGGCCAATCAGTAACGGTAACCCGGTGACCTGAGTGAGCGGAAATCTGTCTGTGATTTGATCTGAACATCACTGCAACACAGGATTTCCACACTCTGTGGTTTCAAAATGAGTCTGCTACTCTGATTATCTTCACATAAAACCCGTCGTTATCATTAGAGTTAGAGCGAAGAGCTAATTCAAGTGTTGACGGGGGACAGGTAGCATCGCAAGAGGATGCTGAACCGGTAAGATGCTGCTTTATTAGCCCGATAACGTGAGTTATTAAGTTTTACTTCATTAAATAAATGAACGAACAGGTTCTGTGTGTGACGGGCAGCTGCAGACAAGCTAACATTGGACGAGGAAAGGGTCGATCACGTGCGTAGGGAGTTGTCAGGTCTCTTTAACAACCACATAAACTGTTTGTTCTGGACCTGCTCTAAATAGAAAGTGTCATGATGCAACTCTGCTATAATTAGTTGTTATATAAATAAATTTTGATTTGATTAGATACCTAACATACCACCAGGTCCGAGCTCGAACCTAGAACCGTGATCTGTCTTACATATGGTCCTTCAAGACAAAACACAAAGTTGTTTAAAACCAAAGTGTCTGCTTCATCAACAGCGTCCTTTGGCACTTTTTCACTTGTTATACTGAAGACGGTCTTGGATGCTTCCCCACACAAAGATGCGCTGGTGTTTTTCTTTCTTTTATCCTTTTGATCAACGCTGATATTGTCAACAAAAGGATATGTGACATAAAAGAGAGGGGCACTAGACAATACAAAGACACATGATGAGGTCTATAAAAAGCAAGAGCCCTTTAGAGAGAGTGGAGACAAACAATAATAGTCACAATTGCATTGTTTTCCCTGACAATAGTCTGGGATTTTCAGTCTCTCAAGTATTTCCCTGAAGACAGGAGGCCCTACGTGCTGCTTCTTTATTGGAAATGGGGAAGTTTATGAGTCACAAAGCAGTCACCGTACTGTAAATCTCCCTTTAGTGGGACTTCTTCAACAAAGTCTTCAGGTGCAGTGTCCTTCGTGTCCAATTTTTTGCATTTTGCCAAACTGGAATAGAGATTATCTCCCCACAGCGAGGGAAATGGTGTCTGTGTTCATTAGTACAATCAAACAGCGTGGACCGGATTATCTCAGCTCAGTTAGTCAGTTTTTCTAATTTGTCCCTGCAGACGGACAGCTGTCTGTCTGTCTGCGATGTCGGATGACTGAAAGTCACCTTCAGGATAAACCAGAGCCAGTTTCACTTTGGCTGTACTGACGACTCAGCTCAGGGTGACATTGTCTTGGTTTTAAAATGTGCCGTCCAAAATCCGGCGTCCTCCAAAAGTCTCTCGCCGACGGCATCTTGACATTTAAGAAAGACGCTCTTGCTAAACGTTAAAATGTTAATTACCAACATATGTCAACGTCAAGACTTAATCCCTTTGGTAATTATCAAGGAATTTACCCTAATGCCAAAAATACTGCTACTGCTGGATGAGAGGGAAGGCCGACTGATTCTCTGCGCTGCTGTGGCTCCTCGGGTAGTTCTGTCTGGACCTTTGGACCTTTGTGTTGTGGACTGAGCAACATTTCTATTTTCTGTTGTCTAGTGTCGTGTCTTCCTAGTTAAAGAATGACTGAAACATTAAGTTATTTCATTCATTCATTCATCCATACACAGAGACAGACAGTGACCAACAACCACTCAGACCTACAGACCAGGCGACCCAAACATGACGTCTTTGGACGGAGGAAACCCACACAGGCACAGAAAGTCCCCAGGCCAGGAACCGAACCCGCGACCTCATTGTGAGGCAACAGCGCTAACCACTTTGCAGCCGTGCTGCCTTCTCTATCTCGTAAAATATAATTCAAAATGAAACTGCCAGAAGCAATTTCAAAATCATCACCTCAGCTCCCAGAGGCGACGAACCTGCACTCAGCTGAGCACATAATGACCTGTGCCTTCTTTCTAAATTGCAGCTAAGAAAAGGTTCAAGACTGCAGTATGATCAGTTATCTGTAGAAAAGACTACATTCATAACCTGGGCAAAACGGCCTTCTCCCAAATGTCTAAATAACAGAGACGATTGAGGTTTACCTGACCTGAGCTGATTGCAAGGACATGGAAGGAAATGAGAATCACAACAGGACCTGAATTGCACAGAGAAAGGGACAGATAGGGAACAGGAGGAGACACAAAGATGGCCCTCATAACGTTACACAGGTACTAAGATTAAATGATCTCTCCTCTCCTCTCTTCACTTCTCCCCTCACTTCCTCGTGAAGATCTCAATGACGTTTGGTATTCAGACCCGAGCGCCGGGTCCAAAAGTCTTTGAGGTGTCGTGGATGAGTGGCTTCAGTCTTCAGGATGGCGGTCTGTAAAACATCATCTCCATTTCCAGATCCACTTCAAACGGGGAACTCAAAAGGCTTACTGCCGAAGCTTCCACATCTCTTCAATAGCTGAAACCTTGGTTTTCAAAAGGGCTTTCATGCCGGTTGATTCATTTTCATTGTAATGGCACCGTGTAATTTCTTATCGCAGTTTGAAAGGATTCTTCTTCTGTTTTTCCTTTCATGTGTCATCACATGTTTTGATAGTTTCCTCTTTTTTTTTTTTTCCTTAGATCAAATTACTCATTAAAATGACTTCTTTGCTTATTCAGTGGAGTCATCCATTTTCCCCCAAACTACCTCAGAGTGAAATGAAATGGTAAACAGATAAACAAAAAAAAAAAAAAAAAAAAGAATCATTGCTGGGTTTGCTTTGGCTCACATTTTTTCACATAAAAACAAATGGACCACTTATCTATATGCAGACCTGCTGTATATTCACCATGTTTCTAACCAACAGAAAGGTTTGATCCACACTGACTAACACCGCCATGTCTCCTCAGGTGAATGTGTTACATATTATGCTTGAGTGGTGTGATGGATTACGATCCCTCAGGCTATAATATGAAACGGCCACACATGGTTTTCGTGCTGAAAGACTCACAGTAAGGTCCTACATCAGCACATTTACTGCCAAAGTTATTTTGATGACTTGATGATTTGTGTATTTCCTTTTGTTTGTATCCTTCGTGGTTGTTTTTGGTGGTTTGGAAAAGGGAGACATTATCATCGACTTCCTGACGTTGACAGCTGCCGGTTGTCTCTTTGAGGGTCAGTAAAGACAGAAACATGCTGGGATGCGTTCATCCTTTCAGTTTCTTTCAGTTTCTGTGACAAAAATCTTTGTGGTCAGTAGAAGAAGATACTCTGTATTTGATCTCGTCGTAACCAGAAACAAACAAACAAACAAACAAAGCAAACAAACCGAAGATGTACAGAGATGGAAGCTCGTGTCAGAGAAGCTTCGGTGATTCATTATAATAATATTATACGTAGGATGTGGTGCAGCCCCCTTCGTTGGTGAGAGACCCAAAGCACCTGGTTTTCCATGCAGTCTTGTTCTGGTATGTCCTACGAGACATCTGATTCCAGGAGACTGCCTGCCCTGATGTTTTTAACATCGGGACCACGTCTGGCCTGAATCTCCTCGACGCAGTCGTGTCTGGGAACTCGAGCTGTTTCTGAGGTCGACCTTCAGCTGCCTGCTCCCCTTTGTCACTCCCCACCGCAGACGAGGGACTCTGGTGCTTCTCCTTTTCCCGGACAACAACGTGGGATACATTCAAGACCTCCCTGACAAAGTGAGCGAACTATTGAACAGAATTTCACAAACCAACCGGATCAGACTTAATTTGATCCGCAGTGGCTTGAAATAATGAACCAGACCTGTTCTCTCAGTCGTGGAGTCCCGTTGCTCCAAGCTACATCCACTTGAACCTCTGCCTTCACTTCCTCCCAGTCACGACCCATGAATACCTAATACTGTAAGAAATGCCGACGCCAAGAAAGTTTTCTGGAGCTTTAATGAGAATTGGGATTAAAAAACAGTAGGTGTGTGCGTGTTGCTGTTGAAACAGATATCATACCTATAACTCCTAAACCATCAAGGAATTCCTCTTCAAACTGCAGGACTTCATTTGGCCATATTCAATAAAGCAGCATGTTTTTATATCCTAATATTGCTACTTTTGCCACCAGCATTGTCGCTGCTATCATTAAAACAGGAAACAGAGTCATGAAAGTCTCATAAAAGCTAAATTCGAAATGTTGTGCAGCTGAATTGGGCCGGACACTGCAGGTCTAAGTGTGTGTTTAATTTGAAGTGTTACGGTTTTTCACAAACTGCAGGTAGACGAGCTATCCTGGGCCACATTAGGACAGAAATAAACACCATATTTCCTCTCTGCTGTCAGCTTTTATCAGATAACTTGAAATTACGTATACTTATATAAATTACATTATTGAATATTAGATTTTGAGTTTAAACTCGCATGCTTTCAGTTGAAAGAAGACACGGGCCTTTCATATATCAAATCAGTTGCATCTGTTTTGCTATAGGGGAACACAGGTTGTTATTTTGTACAGTGCAATTTCAGCAGCCAGCTTGAGGGACAAGTAAATTACAATGTAATTGGACAGATGATAGTACCGCTGCTCTTGGCTTCGTATCCACGTCACAGGTGGTTGATAAATAATCTGCCGAGAAATAACATCAGACATCTTGCTAGATGATGGAAGTTACGGGATTTTTTTCCACGTAGTTTCATCGCGTCACCTTTTAGAAGAGCCTTTTGGGTTTACCTGCTTGTCAAGTCCGTACTTAGATGTGGATATATGTGTGCGAGCCCACAGTTTGACCCGAGCTGAGGATTTTATCCGACTGAGTTACAACGTATTGGCCCAGTCATCCGTCTGTTCCACGGCCCCTGTGCAATTGTAATTGCATCAGTGCAGAGTTGATTTTTTATTAGACACCTTTTCCCAAAGTCCCCAGGCTCATTTTCCTTTATTAGACCGAGTCTGGAAAGACAATGCAGAGCCTCATGCCACCACATGCAGAGTCCCTCCAGGCGAAACTTCATTCCAAAGTGAGCGAGTGATAAGTGGGCAGAGCTGAGACCACTGAGGGGATTTGGCTGCTCGTGTCCGCCTCTGTCCTGTTCACACAAGTATTTCCACGAAGCTGTGAGGAAAAATGTCCTCCAAAGCCTGCAAAAAGCAACACGGGGTCGCCCCATCATGTAAAATATGAGGTGTTTGTGAGTTTGATGATGTTCACCTCTCCTGCACACGAAGATGAAGAAATGTATATCTAATACAGGACACGGCCTCCTAGAAAAGGGAGCAGAAGTGTGTTTTTGAGCATTAAAGTTTATTCTCGACTTTGGAAGTTGTTGTAATCAATTCCTTTAGTGAGAACTGAACCAACAGTTATCAGGAATGTGAAAAAGGTCACCTGTAGCGATGAAAAAAAGATTTATTGCAGACCGATTCTGCAGTTCCACTCTTCATTACATCTCTCAGCTAAAGGTTTTCTCAAGTGTTTCTGTTCCCGTCTCTGTCATGTCAAGGCCGCAAACTCGTCTTGATTCACTTTGAGGAAACGAGCGTGGCTCTGCGTCAACTTGATTCATCTGCCCAAACGGCCGAGTTATCAGCCGATGGTTCTTTTCGAGGCATTTCAGCAGCAGCTTTTTAGGAATATCTCAGTTCCAACTCCAAAGTAGTACCGAGGACAACGATGATGAAATGAAGGTCTCAAATCGACTGTCAGCAACTTCTACAATTCACAGCAAACCTTTCAACTCTTTAGGATCCCAGCTGGTACAAACACCGTCTGTCCCCCGAAGATCTTGTTCTCACTTTACATAACAAGTACAGTGATGAAGACCATGAACTGTGGTAGAGCTGGTCTGTCTCAGGCTCTGCTTCGCTGTTTGTCCGTCGTCGTTGGGCCTCACATGCCAACGTGAAGTCTGACGGCAGATGTCGGACAGGAAGTCTATCTCACCGTAGACTGAAGCAGCAGCTGCAACACATCCAGCAGCGTAAAGAAAAGTCTGTGGATAACTGAAAGCCTAAGAGGATATTGTTAGCAGCCACTTCACTGGAGTAGAACTGGACTCATGACTGCAGCTGTTTTATTTGCAGTTATTCATAGGCCCCTTTATTTTAAGCTTTCCCAGCCTTCCATTTATTATCCATAAGATGATAAATTTGTGTTTTTTTTTTTAAGAACCAAATCTCATCTCAGTGCATCTGTTGCTGTCTTTGCATCGTGTTTCTCGTGTTGTTTATGCCAGTTTTAAGCCGACGTGGGCCTTAACTTCAATTAGCTGCTGCAGATAATGTTTAACGCAGGTTGTCACTTCTAATTCCGTCGATTTGAATCCAGCCTCAGCAGCTTGGGTCACACCAGTGAGGGCTGGAAACACGTCTTAGCCTGACACATGGACGCTGCGTTATGGATTTTTCCTGATGACCAGGACGATTATGGAGCCGTCTGTAGCGCAAACAACAATAAAACCAGAAGCACATTTTCGCTCCTTTGACAATATCCTTTTTATTTTCATGTTGACAGCACCTTGTAAATATTGAAGTAAGTGTTTTTGCTCACTGGTGGTATCGTGGTATTGAAGGGGGGGGGGGGGGTTTATTCTGGTCCAGACTTGCTCAGACTGCTGGTAGCGTCCTTTAGTTGAGTGGTGGGGCTCATAAATCTGCACATTGCAAACACTCACACACCACCAAGCCGGTTCGTATTCGCTTTGTATCCAGCGTTGTTTGTCTTACCTGACCGTCTTCTCTCCCTCCTTCTCTTCTTCATTCATGAAAATGTAATGTACCTTTAAACATTGGTAAATCACAGTGATTTTTCTGCCATTACAATAATTACCATAAACAAACAAACCCATTACAGGAAGATTTGCATCTGGCCTCCGCGAAGCATTGTGTATTATCTGATACAGGCTGAAGGCTGCCATAAAATGTGGAGGGGCTGTTTCTCCGGAATAAGATGCTTTTCTTTTACCTTAAATTGAACCAAAGTGCTGAGAGCCGCCGGTGATGGCAGATGGTGAATGGAGTGGAAGAATCATACAGAAAATTACCCCTAATGTGTTTATCTTTTCAACATGTTTACCTGGAAACGTGTAACAATCGGCCACCCTGCGTTTTTATTTATGAAAGCTGGAAAAACATGAGAAATTGCAGCTAAAATCGAGTCCAGCTGCAATGTTGTGTATCACTGTGACAAACTTAAGTGGCCTGTACTTGAGTATTTTAATGTGCTTTGCAAAATGACTCAATTTTGGTTAATTTGCAGCACATCGTGTGAAACGTCGCGTTGATGGATGCCGTTGTCTGACAGTGGAAAGTGCTCTGACTTCTGTTATTACAATATTTATACTGGATTAAAAGGATGTCCGCTCCGAGAACGACAACTGGAAAGATAACTATAACAAAAACAACGTTAACATCCAAACAGGCGAGGAAGCCGCTCTCAGAACATCTACTGCAGATCTACGGCGGTTTTATCACACTTTTTAATCTACCATGTGGAAATGAACGTGTTGAGCCTCGATGGATTTCACGTCTAGTTCACCAGAAGAACACAAATTTCACCTGCCAGTGAATTTGTGTGTGTTGTGATTAAAAGCTGCACAATGCCAAGTGCAATATCTAAACAGCAGGCGCTGCAATTTCTATTTTCTTCGATTACATTTTTTTGGTGCTTTTATAAAATAGTGCTTAAATTGATCACATGGATAACTTCACCAAAGTCACCGCCGTTACAGTTGTGTTGTTAAAGTTAGATGGAGCATGAATGTCGTTTTAGTTCACTGGGGGGAAATGCAATCAGTCAAATGTTTGTATGTCCCCATTTTTCCTCGTTTCTCTGGAATGATGGCAGACTGCGATTCCCGCTGAGCCCACGTGACATGTTAGAAATATAAAAGTTCACCTGGCATGACTTCTAACATTTCTAAAGGTTAAAGCCATTTGGTCATTAGTTTACACTTCCTGCACGCTCCCTGCAGAATGCTTTGTTGTTTTGTTTTCTAAACTTCATTTAAATGCCCTGCGAGCATTCGAGATGGTCTGAAATATGAGCGTTCCAGCTGCCTGTGGAGGAGATCTCAGCTGAACACGAGCCAGATGTTGAGAGGGCATAAAATGAGTCATTATCTCCAAGACAAATATGTAAACCTCACATCTCCCACAGTGTAACTGTGTCAGCATCCACGGTCTGCCTCCGCTGTCCTCTTCAGAAGAGCAGCTAAAGTTGGAGCTTCGCGTCGTTGAAGCAATGAGGAAAACGTTTCTACACGTACAGCGCTGCGGCGTTTATCTTATCAGTGATCAGCTCCACTCCTGAATGACCTGAGTGTGAGAGACTATTGATCTGTGTGGGTGAGCTCCTGAGGACGATACGACTTTTGCCTCACTTTTAGTTAATAAATACACAACTTAATGCAAATAGCACTGCTTTGCCTTTCTGTTTGTGTTATTGTTGATGTTAGGATGTTGTCTGTTGGCTTGTTTCCTGAATTTTTCTGGTTTGAATCTAAAAAGAATTTCTTAACGCCATGTTGGCTTTTTTAAAATGATAATTTTCAGTGCGTTTAGTCGTCTTGACTCAAATGCAAATCTGTGTGTGTGTCCACCTTTGTGTGAGGTCTGAGGCCAGACAAGCCACAGAACTGCAGGCTGCTCTTCGGAGAAGATGGACACTGGCTTGTAAACTTGTTTTCTTCCACAAACGCACAGAGACACATACAACCACACACACACACACAACCACACACCACACGCACACAGTTTTTTTTTTTTCCAAACCACCCCGGGGAAGAGACGAGGCTTTCAAGGCGACTCTGGAATCTTCAGTCAACCAGAAAAAAAAAGATTTTTATTTATTTTTATTTATTTTTTTTTTCATATCCAAAACTGAGCCTGTTGTGTGTGTGTGTGTGTGTATATCCGTAGGTGTGTCTGTGTGTTTAAAACAGAGAGAGACAGAGAGAAGAAAATGGAGAAAACACAATAAAAAGCGTGGAGGACGCCTTCATGACTTTCCAATTCAGCTCTAATCAGCTGCTGCGCCGGACTGAACCCATCACTGCTCTTCCTGCTTTTTTGCTTTATGAGAGATAATGTGTGGGTCAGTTCATAAAGTGGCGGTAATGCCACAGAGACGTCAGAGATGTGTGCAGAGCAGAACAACGCTCCTGGAATGAGGGACGACTATTATAAAACGGCACAGAGCCTATTTGTCCCGATAAGAGACACTCCGTCCAGCTTCTTCAGTCTTTGAAAAGTGGAACGCACTTTGCCGTGCCTGGATGAAAGCACTCACCCTTGGTCGTGTCAATTTGTCAATTTTGCTCTTTTTTCTGTCAATGCTACTTTTTTTCCCCTTTATACTCATACAGTTAGAGACAAATTAGTTCTGATGTCTCTCTCTCTGTCTCTCTTTGTCTCTCCACAGGGAGATGAAGTACTGACTGTCATTAAAACTAAAGCTCAGTGGCCAGCGTGGCAGCCGCTCAACCTGTAAGTATCATTCAATGTCGCTGCTGTGAGCGATATGATTGAAACGAAAAAAAAAAAAGAAGTCAGATCTAAGTTTAAATGTTATTTTTGCTCTGTATGAATATTCATATCACTCAGCAGCTGACCTGTACTTTGTTCAGGCCCAGTATATGCCTGGTCCACAGCCTGAATGACGCCAGTTCTTGTGCATCCAACAGCAAAAGATATCTGCTGAAATTTACCGAGCTATGGACAGGAAGTTAGATTTTTCTTACAGGGTCGCCACCACATCTGGATAGTTTGACATTTGGACCTCCTTTTCTGGACATCTTACAGTGCAGGCTCCTCCAAAACATTCAGCCGTTCATGGACTGCACTTATGTGGCACCTCGGTAGTCCTAATGTTCATCAGCTGAGGCAGTTCAGGGTTCAGAATCAACATGCGGACATGTTGGAAACGCAGAGACAGCGTAGATATTAAGGCAAACTCTGTGTGAGCTGAGTCAGAAAGTGACTGATCAAAATAACACAAACAGACCAAACGGAGTGGACACGAGGGAGCAATGAAAACAGCCATGAACACCCGATAATAAAATCTATAGCCTAATTAATTTGTGAAAGATCGTCGGTACAGTAAGTCTGATATGCATTTCAGGCCCAGTATGAAATTATAGGAGTAATAAAAATAACGGCGACAGTTCGTCTCTACAGGAGCGAATATTTTTTTTCCTGAACGAGCCCCTGCACTTAAGAAATGAGACGATCGAAAGGATGTTTTCATTTAGGATACACCTGTGCTTCCTTTCCTCTCCGTCTTCCATCTGTCTCTCCTCCAAATTTGTCTCACCAGTGGCTGACGGTCGCCAAATGGCATTTTGGTAGACGCCGTCCTGCCCTCCATGTTTGAACGTCCTTGATGATGGTGGACTTTGATCAGTTTTCATCGTCGCAGGCCAGAGGACGGAGGAGCGAGGAAGAAAGGAAGTGTAATTAGCGGAATGGAAAGCCCTTTCCTTTGACGCAGAAATTGACAGAGCGTCTCAGAGGAGCTCCGGCTCTCAGATGTCAGTAGAAACAAACCCAGAAGCCTGAAGTTCAGAGTTCATCTGCGTATTTGGTCTTCTATTCAAGCAAAGTAATGCGCTATAACTCCGGAGAAATTTTAATTTAAAGGTTCACTGCGGCCGTGGCATCCACGTTGAGATATTCATCATATTTTTAGCAGGACTGTGAAAAATATAAAGTTGCTGTTGGATGAAAACCTTTTATTGTGGTGGACAAAATACTGGCCAGCATTAGCTGCAATGAGAGTTTTTGTCCAGTGGCCAAAATAAAAACAAGGCGGATTTTCTCCTTTCATGAAAACTTATTGTTCTGGAGGCCAACAAAACATCTGTTGAAAAGCTGCCAGAGCATTTCTTCAAGCCAAGACAAGTCTAGATTTTTTTTTTTTTTTTCTAAACCAAAACAAAGTCTGCTTATCAAGCACGTATGCTGTACTGTCAGAAAAACTACGTTAGGACGGATAAGATGATGCACAGAAACGGAAAGAGGAACATATTAATTCATAATAAACACTTTTTTTGGTACGACAATTTCCAATAATGCCACCTGAATCTTCTACATCTAACTTTTAATTATGTGCCGTGTGAAATTCTAACCTGTCAGCGAGGAGTGAATTCTAATTTGTCATAAAAAGTTCTGATAGAAATGTGTGAATATTAATAAACTTAATTGTAACTGTTTCAGGATTCCCTCCTTTATACAGCCTCTTAAAAGCCTTCCTTGTCTGAATAAGTCGCACTCTCTGGCATCGTGTGCACTCTTTGGAATTAGTTCAAGAGCAATTAGAAACTTATCACAGCTCTAGCCCTCAGGACAGCACACACACACACACACACACACACACAAATGTACTGTATCTTTCACCGAACATCTGTTTAATTACTCCTCCTAGCGTTGTCTGTCATTTGCAATATATTGTGCCGCTATTATTTTTACTAATGAGAACATCCACACACATATGTGCGCTGTCGCACTGTGACTCTGAAATACTTGCCCATTTTTTCAAATCTTGCATGCAGAGTTGTCAAGTTGCTCTAAAAGAGTTTGTGGTTTGGGTGAGATGTAATAATTAAGGATTGCAAAGATGAAGGGGAGCTTTTCCTCCAAAGAAACTTCAAATTAGCTTGTTATTTTATTCACAACGCATTGTTATAATCGGGAGGTTGTGGATATGCAAAAAGAATATCTCGTTATGAGTTATTTCCTGCCTCTAATTGGATATCTTGGAGCCTCATTATCCAGCAATTAGTAGAGGGTGACTCGGGTCAGAGCTTGTGACATCGGAGGTGAGCTGTAAAATGTTTCTCCTGAGATGATTATGTTAAAAATATACTAATTAAAGCAGCATTTAGGATTCTTCTTTTGCTCTTTCTCTAATGATATTCCCTGTCACCATTGGCAGGCGAGCGGCTCCATCAGCAGAGTTTTCTGTGGACCGGACCCGTCACCTCATGTCCTTCCTCACCATGCTTGGGCCCAGTCCAGACTGGAACGTGGGGCTGTCCGGAGAGGACCTCTGCACCAAGGAGTGCGGCTGGGTGCAGAGGCTGGTGACAGACCTCATTCCCTGGGACGCAGGCACCGACGGCGGCGTCACATATGAGGTAGTCTCATCCCCATCCACCTAAATGTTCGCCGGTAGTTGCAGAAACCTGCGGAGGCGTGATATCTAGTCGAGGGGTTGCGGTTGGATCAGTTTTCTAAAGCTCCGTGTAGGACCGAGGGGAAATGACCTGCAACCCTCCTGAAGTGAAGAGTTAAAGATAAAACCTGAGATACGTCTCTTGTCCAACAACCAACTTCAGCTTTTAACGCTCAGCCTCAGATGAATGAATGCTAACATTACAAATGGAGTTTTAGTGTTTGTCAAAGAAGTGACAAACGAACGACGCTCGTGCCGTAATGGTGCTGTTGCATCTGTAATAGCTGCAATCTGTTTGGCAGCTAGTTCAAAGCAATTGTTGTCAATTTTTTTAAGAGCTAAATAGAAAAAAATGGATTCTTTTATGTGTTTAATGCGTGAAGCTGTGCTAATGTCGATCGTTGGGAACAATGTGAGTTTGATCTAGATCATTGGAGATGGTCACATTTTGTTATTCACTGCCAAGAATAAAAAAAATGGCTGTTTACAGCAATAGATTTTAGTCGGAGATGGATCTGTTGTTTCAGGGTAGACTGCATCACTTTGCACAGCTGTTGGCAGGAAGCCTTTCTATTAAACTGCCACACAGAGAGACACTCGACTTCCGCCTGCCTCTGACGCCGTTTGACTCCTTTAAGTTTCCGTCATCCGCTGAATTAAAGGTGCTCATCCATATTCACCCCCTGTTTGGAGAGTACAGCAGTTTATTTATAGTTTACAAGCTCATGAATAAACAAGGAGTTTATCTGGCAGAAGGGAGGCATGAATATCTCTCACTTAGATAATACCAGATCTCTTTCAGCTGCTGTTACTTCCTCCATGTGATGGTGAGAGTTCAGGACCAGGTTTTTTTTTTGTTTTTTTTGGCCTCATATCAAGTAGCATCTTTATGTATTCTCAGTTTTTAAAATGTTGTGATCAAGACAACAATTTAGCCAGTCGGTGCTGTTAAGCTTCTTTTTATTTTATTTTATTTTAATTTTTTTAGATTAGACTGTGATATTTCTTTTCTGTAAATTACATCTCGTTTCATCCTGCTCTGAAGTCAACTGTCTACAAAATGTAGACTATAACAAAAGTCAGCCAGTCAGCAGGGCATTCACATTGCTGTTGACTTGGTTCTGGGGGATCTTTAAACTGCTGTTGCGCCGCTTTTACTCTGGAAAATATCCCCTTGAAAATATGACATTTAGTCTTGTAAAGTTCACCAGCAGACTGAATATTTATTCTCCAACACAGCAGACATTAAATGAGTGCCACCTACAGACAGAGTTATGGGATTACACACCTGACAGACACTGACTGTACGAAAAGCAAAATCTTTCTGTTTTCTTTTTATGGACAAACGTTGTAATTTTTGATAGCCGTCAAAAAGTAAGAGACAGATGTGCCCTGTTCGGTCTCACACAAGAGTTTCTCAACCAAAAACGTGAACTTGCAAACTACAAAGAGAATCGCTGACACACTACAGCACAGTGGATGATGATACGGCTTCAGTACTGCTGCATGTATTATATCAGAAGTTGGTCTAAAACTTTAAACAACAGTTGATTTAACCTGAAAGAAGAAAGAGAATGATTCATATTTGTCTTTTTTTTTTTTTTAAGTTCTAACAGTATGTAGGAACTCATAACATCACACACACACACGAGAAACAGTCGCATTAAAACACCTTTAATAGAACATTTAACTGGATATATATAATGCATACAGTGATCAAAGAGAAGCAGGTGTGGATGGCTTATTGTGACCGCTGACAGCTAGCTGTGTCTCCATTTAAGGTCAGAAAGGAGGATAAAACCGGTGCAGCTGTTCTGTCGCTCCAGAGAAATGATGCTGTCCTTGTTTGGGAAAAAAAAAAAGCCTGTTCCACAGACGTGCTGCTGTCAGATTAGTATTCTGTGTCCCGCAAATAATTCCCACGTCCTAAATATCAGTGGTTCAACATTGATTATTTAAACAATTTCTCAGCGGTAGACTTTCTTCCTTCAGGCTCCTCAACATTGGCCAGTTATTCAGTTTGACCTTTAAAAATCCAAATCGGTCGACTTCTATCAGAAACACCGGAGCAGATGTTGCCAACTATTTCATGACTTAGTGCACAACACCTAAAGTGTTGGGGTGGGAATAATTCTCCTTTGAATCATGGCCTGAACTTATTTTCCCATGAACGTTGTTACAGAGCTATCAGAATTATTCACATTGAGAACTCGCTGAGGAGACGACTGTGGAAGCTGAACTAAAAAAGACACAGCACAGCAGGGATGTCGTCTGCTGGATGCTAAATGGACGTTACTTCAAAATTTCATTTATTTTCAGAAAGTGAGAAAATGTCAATAACAAGATATTTAAAGGGGCATTAATTGTTTTGGGGGAGCAACACGAATTACTGTAACCAGCGCTGACATATCACCACCCTATAAGCTAAAATCGTGTTAAAAGCTGTTTTTCTAGACCTCAAACCACAAAATCAGCATCTATTCAATGTTCTGTTCAAATGTTGGTGCTTTTTTTCTGCTCTTTTGTGTTTCTAGTTTCAGTGAAAACTATCAGGTCACTTCGCAGCTAAATGCAACTTCCTGACTCCGCCTGCCAGATGTTTTGGGCTTAAAGTCGGTTTAAAGGATCAGTTTGCAGGATTTAGCTGCAGTGAGTTTGCAAATGTTTCCCAAGCGTGCAGGAGAAGCTCCATCAAGAGCTTTTGGTCAGCTCCTTCTGGAGAAATGTGCCGCTACGACAGGACAGACTGTAGATATGAAGGGCTCGCTGTAAGATACTGAAAACACTTTCAGGTGATTATACACTTGTGAATTTTTCCCATTTCTGCCAACAGATTCCCTTAAATCAGACCCACTGCTGTTCTTCCTGCCAAATTTCCCACCCATATGAATTAGAATAGCGGGATTAAATCATTAACTTGCTGGGCCTTGAAACCAAACCAAAAAGCGCAAAGATGCTGAGGGGAATTCCACATTTTCTGTGGTTTAACCGCTGCAAGCAAACCTTTCACGTTACACATCTTAATTTCTCCGGTGCTGCCACGTTGGCTCACTTATTTCACTCTCTTACAGTCGCCGAACAAGCCCACCATCCCTCAGGAGAAGATCCGACCGCTGACCAGTTTGGACCACCCACAGAGCCCCTTCTATGACCCTGAGGGAGGGGCAATTACCCCTGTGGCAAGGGTGGCAGTCGAACGCATCGCTAGGAAGGTAAAAAAAAAGTACCACGGAGGGGAAGAAACAATATTTGAATGGAAACGGTGTTGTATTTCTCATCATTTGAGACACAACACGGGGCTTTGAGATGCATTCAGCAAGTGTCTTTAATCCTGTTTGCTAATTAAACTGCTAGATTTGCTGCACAAGGCAAATGGTTGTACAAGGTATTATTATTATTATTATTATTATTATTGGAGTTGTTCATCCACTGATGAATTCTTCCAGTTTAATTTTTCCATCTGTAGTTGGGCTTGGTTGTTTTTTTTTTTGTTTTTTTTGTTTTTGTTTTTTTTTTGAGGACAAACTTTTATTTTCAAAGCCAAAAAGTGAAGTCTCACCCTCAAAGGTTGCTTCATCTCAGTAAGAAGCCTTTCGATACTTTCCTGCGTGTGCTGGTGAATTTTAATGTGCGACCCTATCTTTCTTTGTGTGCACAGGGGGAGCAGTGTAATGTGGTCCCAGACACCATAGATGACATTGTAGCTGATATTGGACAGGAAGAGAAGGAGGAAGGTACTGTGAACGCATCGTCTTTCCCTGATTATTGTCCTTCAGGGGAAGAATCCACCATGCAACAAATTTAACTTTCCGGTCTCGGTGCAGCGTTTTAATAATTATTCAGCCCCTGTTATTACCCGATATTGCATTCCTTCCTGCTCTTTGACCTCCGTTCACTGTGTTTGCTAAACATTCAGTTAAACTATCAGGTCATGTCGCTCACAGGCTGAGCGGTCTGTGCAGCGATTCAATGCTCAGTGATGCTCAAGGACGCACACTACGCACATTAAAGTCACAGCTGGTTTAAATCGAGTCTCAGATGGGAGGTCGGATATTCACTTTACACATCTGGCAGTGCCTTGGCATCACCCCCCTGCAAGAAGCAAGGGAAGCAATGTTTCAGGAGTAAAACAAAATCTGTTCTGAGTTTCATTTTCTTTCTGCTTTGTAAGATTTTCTGTAAAATGTTCCCTGTCATATTTCATTAGTTTCCCCGCAGTATCCACACCTGGAAACTAAAGCCAAGAAATTCCACTTCACTGCATTTACTCAGAGGAGTAGCTGGAAGATGTTTGTTCGTTTAATTGCTGAGTGAAATGAAAAGATCAACACTCCCCTCATAGCTGTGTGTTCAGTATTCAACCAGAGCCGGGGGCAATTAGCTTAGCATGAAGACAAAATGCGAGAGGAGAGAAATAACATATCCGCTGTCAAATGCAATCAATGATTATTTTTTCATCTCCGGACAGAATCAGGCCAGTCAGTTTTTATGCTAAGCTAAGCTGCCGTTGTCTCGGCTCAACATTTCTGTCACCTTTAATGTAATCACTACGGACTGCCCTCAGATAATGACCGCTTTGAAAAGGTTTGTCCTCGCGTCGTTAACAACAGCCAGAGTTTCACTTCAACGTGCCGCCCAGCCCTCACAGCGATCAGCTCTGTGACCTTAGTTAGACCGGCAAGATGGACAGATTGGTGGTGACAGTGTGAGCGTGTTGTACGGGGGGCTTTGTGCCTCCTTTCACAATAAGTGGCCTTGGCAGAGTTGCAGGATTTTTTTTGCCCATGCAGCAGAATCCTTAACGAGGATCTCATGCTGCCTAATAAATGTCTTTCTCAGTCAGTCATGAACGTTTGCTTCTTTCCCTCCTTATCTCCACTTGTCCTCTCTTTCTGTCTCATCCCTGCATGAGATCACACACCCACAGCTTTCACTTAAACATCAACCCCCCCCCTCTTTTACCTCCGAGTCTTCTTCTCAGGGTTCTTTCCTCTGCTCATTCTCCTCCTCTGTCATTACGCGTTATCCCGGAGAATTGGACCCAGTCAGGTTCCTCCCTGAGGCCTGATTGTACATTCCTTCTCTTCTCTCGCCACCTCTCATTTTCTCTGCCTCTCTGAATATCCCAGAGAGCATTATTAATTGAAGCCAGTACTCTTGCTACCTCTTGTAGTTCTGCTACCGCTGATAATTGGACGAGAGTTTCACAAATCACACTCATCCCTTTCTCTCCAGCTCCTCCCTCCACTCCTCTCCCAGATGTCCTTCTTTGGCCAGGTGAGGTTCTCCACCTGCAGTAATCTTTGGTTACGATGTTGGGTAATCGATGTTAAGTCGCCTGATTCTCCATCCTCCTCCCCCACCGGACAAATTTGTTGAACTGCTTTGTAGAAAGGTTTTCTGACAACAAATTCAACTGTTATCGGCGATCTTCCGAGTTGCTGAATTAGCAGAAGAATAAAATAAAATTACAGCCTTATCCTTCACACACATCATGCCATCCCTCTGTTTTTCTATCTCAGACGACACACCGGAGACGTGTATCTACTCCGGCTGGTCTCCCTGGTCGGCGTGCAGCAGCGCTACATGCGATAAAGGCCGCAGGATGAGGCAGAGGATGCTGAAGGCCCAGCTGGACCTCAGTGTGCCGTGTCCCCACACTCAGGATTTCCAGCCCTGCATGGGCCCAGGATGCAGCATGGAGGGTAAACACACACACACACACACACACACACACACACAGAGTGATAAACTGTTAATCAGTTTGAATCCAGAAAATATGTGCACTTTGTGGGCTCTCTTCACAAAGTGAATTGTGCATTCCTTCAGTGCTTGTCTTTGATTATATTGTGAAAAGGATCGTTAGTAGAATCAATTACAGCCTTTATATAAATATGGGAACATTTGGAACAACCATTTGCAGCCTGTTTCCCTTTAATAAATAACATTTTGTTTGGTTGGGTGAAAATGGTGATAATTCTCCATTTCCCTGATTACATTGAAAGTAACAGCTCTTTAATTCCCTCTGAACAGGTCCAGAAAGGAGAGCGTTATCCCTCTAAAGAGCATTAACGCTCGTGAAAACCGGGCAGCTTCTCATTTGTCAGACGTAAATCTTGAGTGTGATTCCAGCAGTTTAACAAAGTGACTCCCAGCTGCGGTCGACAACAGCAGGGCCACTTTGAAAATACTGCAAAGGAGCCCATCATTCTTGTCCAACCATGATAATCGTGCAGCTTTAGAGATGATAACTTCTGCCAGTCCACCGTTTCAGATGGCGAACGTGGTAAACATTGCACCTGCTAAACATTAGCATGCTAATATTGGTAACATTGAGATGGGGGTAAGTTTATCACTAACCCTTCAAGTGATTTTATGTTTGTTACTTTATACACAAAGAGTATAACAAAACAGGAAGGTTCTTTTCAGAGTTTAGGGTGTTTCTTATCAAGGAAGGGTAATATCAGTGAGCCCTTAAAATAATAAGAAGATTAAAGCTAAGGTACTTATCTCATGCTGACTTAGACTCGGTGACTGTAGGTGGTTCATTTGGCCTTAATCTGATGGAATCTGTGGTGAAAACACAAAGCAGCTCCTTCATTTACAATTCACAGCCCAGTGGAATGATTTCATTCAGAAATTTTAATTGTGTAGCCGTTCGATGACAATATTTTTTTTTTTGTTTGTTTGTTTGTTTTGGCGGATTAGTCCGCTGTGTGTGTGTGTGTGTGTGTGTGTGTGTGTGTGGCCAGGTGAGACGCAAAGGAAACAGGTGGCCGCTCTTAACGGTCTGTGTGAAATGTGTATGTGAAAACAGCTGCCGGCGGTTAAAGACGGTGGCGCCCTCACATTATCTGAAGTTGATACGGTAACATCAGCAGTGTGAGCAGTCAGAAAATACAGTTAATCCCTAATTACACAGAGTAAACATTGATGATTGGATACCGTAATTACTTCAGTGAAACATAAAAGATTATGAGGATTAGCAGTTAATGCCGAGTGGCCTCCTGCATCCAGGATGCTTAAAGGATTTAACTGCATTTATCTTTGACTAAAAGACACGAAGCACCATGCTCTCACTGTTGTGTTAAAGATAACAGGAGTGGCAGGAGGATTGTGTGTGTAAGGGATCCTAATTGGGATTCAGAGATGTGTGGACGCAAAGACTCAAACACATCCACGGGTCACAGTAATCCAAGCGCCAGAGTCGGACGACAGATGTCTTTTTTACGCTAAGTGGCATCGACTTCTTCCTGCTCCTCTCTGTCTCAGTCAAAGAAGAAACTTTTCTTTTTTGTTACTATCACAGTTGTCGATTTGTTGCTCTTTTACTGCAAGTAACAGCCTACCGGGGTGCAGCAGCAGCAAACACACGCACACAAAACGAACGAGCCCAGGAGTTTGCTTTGTGTCCTGTTCCCAGTGAAGTTGTCAATTTGGTACAAATGCTGAAAGACGGCACAGTCAGCGTCTGTCCTCTCCCACCTCACTCCTCTTCCCTCGCTCCCTGGACGTCCTCAGACAAGTGGAGTTTAGGCATTTCAGGGCTAAAGGATCTTCTCGCAAAAATGCAGACACACACAGAGAGAGAGACACACTGGAGCCACTCACGGCTCCTCTTATTGATTATCAGACAGCAGCACAGATAGCTTTTTGTTCCTAAACACCTCTCCTTTGTTTTCATTTAGCTCTCCGTTAGCGTGCTGTGGGAGATTGATAATTGCGCGGTTCATGCTGGGGCTGGACTGGGGCCGATGCCAGAGGTGATTAATATTCCCGGGAAACACTTTGGTCCTCTGGAGACCTCATCCCAGCTTGAGATACCTGTATCTTTTACGAATGATTCACTTAGCTCTGCTTTATTCAGGCCAAAGCCACTGAGCAATGCTGTTCTCAGCGTGTTGGATGGTCCGGAGAGCGTACGAGAGTCAGATGTTGTGAGCCAAAGAAAAGAAAAATCCACGCTAAACTAAAGTTCAATCGTAATTTCTTTTTCTTTTTTGAAAGCAGCCAATTTACAATTTTTTCTGTTTTCAACAGACTTTTTTTTTTTTATCATTTTTAATACACTGCCGTCTGCAGGCCTCACTGTCTGATAAAGTGTTTCAAGGAGACGGCAGTAAAGGGTACTTAGACCAGGACAGAGCCTCTCTCTAAGTGAGGAATAGGGGGGATCTTCAACCGCCATGCTGGCTAATAGTGATAAAATACACCAGAGTGGACCTTGTTAAGCCACAGACACTGCAGCTCTCCTCTCAGCTGATACAGGCTGGGATCATTCATATTGACTTTCGCTCCCTCAGGCCCAGGCTGTGAATAGCACTGTCCCTCAGGTATCCTGACTTATTAAAAGAGAGTTTCTGAAAATGGTACTTTTGACTTTGAGATGGCTGGACAAACCAAAATCCAAGAAAGGATTCTGGTTTAGTGTGAGGGGGGCGGCTGTTTTGTAACTAGAGGATTGGGGTTCACATGTTCCTATAAACTCTGTTGTCTGCTGAAGTGCTCGAGTCTGAAGGTGAAAAAGCATCAGACTGAAGCTACAAAGGTCTCTGCTCAGATCGCGGCTGTGTGCACACGCACACCGTGCACCCCCTTCACGGAAATATCCAATCAGCCAATCGTGTGGCAGCAGTGCAATGCAGAATATCCTGCAGGTTCAGTTCATGAGAACGAGGTCAAAATGTGATTCAGTGACTTCAACCGTAGCTTGATTGCTGCTGCCAGACAGGCCGGTTTGAGTGTTTCTGAGAGTGCAGCACTCACAGGAGCTTCACACACACAACAGCCTCCAGAGTTTTTTCTCAGAATAGCAAGAAACACAAGGACATCCAGTGAAACAACTTGAAAAGTGGAAAACGGTCAGAAAGGTTATGGCAACTGTGATAACTACTCTATACCACAGCAGAGGACGCTCATGGCCCAGAAATATAATATTTTATCAGGACCGGGTGCTGGAATACTTCGAGCCCTGCTGTGTTGTTTCCTTTAATGGTGAACTGGACAAATGTTTTAAATGCTTGACCAAAGATATCTTGTTAGAATAAACTAATTAGCTGGTTATAACAAAGAATGACAACAAAGCGCCGCAGCTGGAGTATGAACACGGAACCTTACCTAACAAAAGAGAAATGTGAAAAACGTTCCTCTGATAGTGCCGGTTGCTAAGCAGGCTGCGGCCTGTTTTCTCCTTTTGGACAGAAACCTCCACCTGCATGATGTCGGAGTGGATCAGCTGGTCAGCCTGCAGCGTTTCCTGCGGGATGGGGATGAGGTCCAGAGAGCGTTACGTCAAACAGTACCCTGAAGACGGCTCGCTCTGCCAGCTCCACACCGAGGAAACCGAGAAGTGTGTGGTCAACGATGAATGCTGTGAGTCCCTGAATGAACGTGTGTTTTCTTTTGTTGAGAAGTTAAAGTAAAAGAGTTCAACCAATCAAACTCACCCATTTCAGCTTTAAACATGGAGCACAAAGGGTCAACTAAAGATCCAAAATGAGTTTTGTATGTGAGCTGTGTCCACTTCTGCAGGTGTATGGAGTGAAAGCCTTTTTATTTTTCTCCTGAAGCACAAAGTATCCCAGTTTTATCTGCAGCCTTTTCCTCCAGTACCTGTAAACCACGATGTGATTAAATAGAAAAACAATGACTGTGCTTTATTGCTACAAAATAATATGTATGTAAATCTAGTTAGCTATCTTCATATCAGTTAAATTCATATTTTATAGGAAGTCTAATTCAAGCTGGATGTTTTTGTAGAGAGCTGACTTTTGTGGATTTCAGCAAAATAAATGATTGTAATCAAATCCGATCTGCAATATTTATTCTAAACTGTTTGAGATAGACACATAGACAGATGACTATGTTGTCCATCATCCCACAAAAATCAAACAAGGCCAGCATTTAGAGTCTTTCTGTGGACTCTCCTCCAGCCCCCAGGAGCTGTGTGGTGACAGAGTGGGGGGAGTGGGACCCCTGCAGCGTCACCTGTGGGGTGGGCATGAGGAGGCGTGAGCGGATGGTGAAGATGCCTCCAATAGATGGATCGATGTGTAAAACTGAGGTGGCCGAAGTGGAGAAATGCATGATGCCCGAATGCCGTGAGTTAACACCAATTCCCTTGTTAATGCATATTTGTGCGATCTGTAGTTTGTAAGCTTTTGGTGAACCTGCACTGGTGTGTGTCTGCAGACACCATCCCCTGCATGCTCTCTCCCTGGTCGGACTGGAGCAGGTGCAGTGTGACGTGCGGCCGCGGCGTGCGAACACGTCAGAGGATGCTGAAGTCTGATCCCGCAGAGTGCAGCGAGGAGCTGGAGCAGACCGAGAAGTGCATGTTGTCCGAATGCCGTAAGTGACAAAACAAAACTGTTCCAGCATACTGGACTGAATCTTCACCGCACTTCTGTGTTTCCAGTACTGTACTTACTGAAACGGGCATTTATGGTGAGTTTTAACTCACACTTACATCCTGTCCCTTCGCTGGAGCAACAGTCTGATGTGTTTTCACTGAAGTAAGATTGGTGTTTTTGGCCTCATTTTAGGAATTACATTACCACACTAACTCAAGCTATAAAAAAATCTGATCTAATCTAATCTAATCCCCTGCGTTTCTTCAGGAAGATCTGTATATCAAAATAAAAGACAGCAACAATCTTTAACTACACAGCCGAGCCGTCCTGAGCTTGTTGTTAGTGAGGTTTTCTTCAGGGTTAAAATCAGTCCTCTTGCCTCACAGCGCCCTTAAACGCCACTTTCAACAAGCTCCAATAATTATTTGTCATGTCTGTTTCATTCTCCCTCGGACTCTGATTAAATGCAGCACATTGAAGGATTAACTTTCCGTTGAACATGTCTGACAGTTCAGAATTAGAAGAAAATGTTCAGTCTTCGTAACTCTTAAACGTCTGTATCATTTTGGATAATGTGAAAGATTGCAGCTCTCTGTGGGTGAGACATTATCATTCACATGCTCTGTTTTCAGAAAAGTGGAAAGGCGATTTGAATGACAGCTCAAAGAAAAGTTGATGTGGATTTTATTTCACATCAAGTTTACCGGCACCATTTTTCTGTGTTCTTACTCTCAACCTTCCCCTCCCCCAATGCAGCCGTCGACTGCATGGTCTCAGAGTGGTCCGAATGGTCCGAGTGCAACAAGTCCTGCGGTAAAGGACACACCATCCGCACCCGCATGGTCAAGTTGGAGCCGCAGTTCGGCGGCTCCACTTGTCCCGAGACCATCCAGAGGAAGAAATGCAAGATCAGGAAGTGCCGGACGAAAACAAAGGAGGAGCGAGGGGGAGGAGGTGGAGGAAAGAGGAGGAGGCGGGGGAAACAAGGTCGAGACGCAGCACTGGAAGAACAGCCAGGTTGGTGATTGTGATCTGGATTGTCCTAAATGTGAAATCATCTGTTCCGGAGCGACCAGCTGAGATGCTCCTGTCTTTTCGTCTCCTTCAGCAGGCTGCAGGATGCAGCCATGGACCAGCTGGACCGAATGCACCAAACCGTGCAGGGGAGGAATCCAGGAGCGCTTCATGATGGTGAGGAAGAGAGCAAAGGGGGCTCAGATGGCCAGCTGTAAGGACCGGAAGGAGATCCGTGCCTGTAACGTTCATCCTTGCTAGGGGGCTCTTCTGAGCTGCCGAGGAAGGGAGGGGGGAGCTGAAGGTGGAATACAGGAGATCTGAAAACATGGGATTATTTGTTAAAGATGACGGGGCTGGGGTTGGGTTTTTTGTATGTGTGTGTGCGTGTGCGTGCGTGTGTGTGTGTTTGCAGGGAGGTGAGGGTGAGATGAGACAAAGAAAAAAAGGATGACTGGGGAAAGTAGGGGGGAGGAGGAGAACAGATGAGGAGAAGAAGAAGAAGCAGGTGAAGCGCTGTTTAGTGAAGCCATTGTAGACATTTAGTTAACAGGGCTGACTTTAACTTTAGACCACAATGGAAGTATTAGAGAGTCATATCTGTGTCCTGCAAAAAAAAAAAAAAAAAAGAATAAACAAACAAACAAACAAACAAAACCTTTTCAGGTTGTAGCTTTCCCACTGACAAACCCCCTAACCCTAACCCGCTTTGGCCTCTCAGGCATGAAATAATGTCAAATCCAGGTATTTCCTGAGAATTTGTCAAATTCTGCTCCTGTTCTTGAAGAGTAGCCCCCACAGGAGCCGGTGATTTGTGGTGTGTGTCCACTTTGCACCAAGATGCTTTCTTGCGTACCTTGAAATGCCATTATTGTTGCCGCGTACCGGGATCGGTTTATTTGCTTTAGCAGGCTCGTCCTGATTCAGATTCCTGCTGAAAGCCTCCTGCTGCGTGAAAGACGCTGAGTAGTCTGTAACTGAAAACTGTGCAGACATTTCAATTGTCTTAATCAGACAGAGGACGGAGGACCCCAGTTGTGCAGTGCTGTGTATAAATCATACACCCACACCTGCACAGAGGGACGTCTGAAATTGTGGCTTAAAAAAACCCCAAAGATGAATCTTTGAACATTTTAGCAGAACTGTAGAAAATCTCTGTGATGGTGTTTTATACCATCACACTTTTGTTCCCTGACTCCGGCCTTTAAATCAGAGAACAGCACAAACCCGGGGGAGAAACATCAATAAGGTGAAGGTCAGACTCGAAGAACAAATCTCCCCTTTCCTCACTGTTGTTCCATGAAGTTGGAGCTCGGTGGTTGGTATGAAATGGATGAGTAAGAGGCAACACACGCAGCCACAAAAAAACTAAAAACCGAAAGACTCACCACTGCTGACCAAACATGGAGGAGATCAGCTACCACAAAAACAATTTCAATTACACGTAGAAGTCTTTATTGAAATAGCTGCTCAAGTAATAATGACAAAAAGCCTTTTTGCTGCAGACTGGCAGCAGTAAAGTTCTTTGACCAGAGCCGTTTTGATCTATTTAATTTGGGCTAAACTCAACATATGTCACTGTGTTTCACTCTCAATGGTAGCAGATCCTTGAAACAAAAAGATTCGATTTCAGCCAGATTGTATTTTTCTTCACAAAGACGCCACCACACCAAAAAAATCAATGATGGTGTAGAAGATCCCTAAATCTCCAACGTGCAACAACAACATATTACCTTAAAAAGAACAATATGGTGAAAATGAAATGATCGGCTCATTCTGCTCATGAGGAAAAAGCTCATAATAGACTGAGTAATATTTCATACATCACTGAGTTTCTGCAGTTGTATATGTTTTAAAAAACTTCACTTATGACACAAAGCTTTTGGAAAACGCACATTCAGTCAAACTTTCAGCTCCAGTCTAAAATACATAAAGTTTGCAACTGTCACTTAATTCAGAACAAAAAACAAACAAACAAACAAACAACCAAACTGAAATAATTGGATTTTCTTTTCTTTCCTTCTTTTTTTTTTTTTTTTTTTTTTTTTGCAAGACATAGATGCTAATGTCTCTACAGTCTTATGGATGTACTGTATACCTACTATCTAACCACACTACGATGTAATTACTAAAAAAACCTTTCCCTGATAAACAGATACATTCAAATGGAGATGTTTTATACTGTTAAAATTAGTCTTTATATACTGTACTGCTGTTTATCTGTTGTTTCAGCTAATGTAGCACTAAACCTGCGATAACGCTCAGTCTGTCAGAAGATCTTACTTTAGCATGTGTACAAATGATCACTTCGGTTGGACATGATGCTTCATCAGTCGTAGATGTTGTCTTAAAACAGTTAACTGTCTCAGCCTTTGCTGGTTCCTGAGAAACACCAACTGATGGAGCTTCAGTCCTGGAGCCTCAGTCCTGGAGCCTCAGTCCTGGAGCCTCAGTCCTGGAGCCTCAGTCCTGGAGCCTCAGTCCTGGAGCCCCGGTCCTGGAGCTTCAGTCCTGGAGCCTCAGGCCTGGAGCCTCAGTCCTGGAGCCTCAGTCCTGGAGCCTCGGTCCTGGAGCCTCAGTCCTGGAGCCCCGGTCCTGGAGCTTCAGTCCTGGAGCCCCGGTCCTGGAGCCCCGGTCCTGGAGCCCCTGTCCTGGAGCTTCAGTCCTGGAGCCTCGGTCCTGGAGCTTCAGTCCTGGAGCCTCGGTCCTGGAGCCCCAGTCCTGGAGCCCCGGTCCTGGAGCCCCGGTCATGGAGCCTCAGTCCTGGAGCTTCAGTCCTGGAGCCTCAGTCCTGGAGCCTCAGTCTTGGAGCCCCGGTCCTGGAGCCTCAGTCCTGGAGCCTCAGTCCTGGAGCCTCAGTCCTGGAGCCTCAGTCCTGGAGCCTCGGTCCTGGAGCCCCGGTCCTGGAGCCTCAGTCCTGGAGCCTCAGGCCTGGAGCCTCAGTCCTGGAGCCTCAGTCCTGGAGCCTCAGGCCTGGAGCCTCAGGCCTGGAGCCTCAGTCCTGGAGCTTCAGTCCTGGAGCCTCAGGCCTGGAGCCTCAGTCCTGGAGCTTCAGTCCTGGAGCCCCGGTCCTGGAGCCTCAGTCCTGGAGCTTCAGTCCTGGAGCCTCAGTCCTGGAGCTTCAGTCCTGGAGCCCCGGTCCTGGAGCCTCAGTCCTGGAGCTTCAGTCCTGGAGCCTCAGTCCTGGAGCCTCAGTCCTGGAGCTTGCGGTATTTAGATGTGTAGGACAGCTCAGCTTGCAGAAGTCTTCTGGGGGCTTTGGTCACAGCACACGGTATTTCCATGTATTATTTTTGTTTAGTTTTTCCACTTTTCTCTTGTATTGCCTTGATGACAGTGATGAGTAAAGTCTTTTTTATGGTTACTTAGCAGATCCAGTCACAGTTTGTTTCTGTTTTCATAAGGAACCATCACCAAAGGTCTCTGTATCATGTGACTATTTTGTAAGAAACCACCTTTACAATAAAAAATGTAAATGTGAACATCCTTAAGTCCTGGAGTTATTTCTGAGTCTTTTCTGGGCAGAGTTATAAAGGTGATTTTGAATCGATAGCATGGCTGTGTAATTTCCATTATTCCATGCATAATGCAAAGAGAAAACACTGGTTGATTTTTAAAATAATTTCACTCACACTATCATCTGTGGGATCCAAAGTATTGAGGTATTAAAACAAGTGTCAAACAATACAAGAATGAATTTGGGAAAATTATTTAATTTGTATGATTCTCTTTATTAACTGTGCTTCACCTTTTTATTATTTGCCTTTTAAACATACTTGGTCATAATTAATTAGTCCTCATTTTTGTAGTCCTGATAATGTACTTGCAACTTGAACCCACTAGATGGTGGCAGAAGAACATAAATGTAAAAACCTGTAACTTGTGTGGCAATTGATCAAGATGACAGTGAGAGTAAAATACTTGTATAGATATCCATATAAAACCACACAACGCCATTTTACCTTAATAACCTCTAGTTGGTTATTACTGTTTTTGTAGTAGACATACATATAAAAAAATAAGAAAAAATCAAACTTTCTTTTAGGCACGACATTGCTTTTAAAGGACCTATCCAACAATTTAACAGTTGGGGATCTCGTAAATCACAAACTGAAAAAAGTACAGGAGAGAGAAGAGATTCTTTCATTTGGCTGTAATGCAGCACTTTGTGAAAAAGTGCCTCTGACTGATGACATATTATGACAATGTGACTACTTCAGAACGCCACAATTTTCACAGGTTCTTCATGAACAATACAAAAAAATTCAGTCATCCACCTTTCTACTGTTTTGAGCATGAAATTGGTAACTCTGATGAGCGGCACCTCTGCCACTGGTCTTGAACTTTTGTTGTGCGTCAGGCTGAACTGCGCATCACAATCATGGACCTCAGGTGTTATGAAGTCAGCCCACACATTGTGAGTAAAGGATGCTCATGAATAATAAAAGCCAGCTGAAGCTCCATAGCTTTTTGCCTGCTAATGATCAATACTGAATGATGTTTTGCTGCAGTTGGTTAGTGGCTGGGGTTTTTGAGCTCATACTATGAGGTCTTTCAGCTTCAGACAGGTGTGAAGAACTTTGTGACACTCCATTCCTCTTAAAACCTTAAAAACAAATTTACCTAAGGATGTGTAGCAATGGAGAAAATTTTCATTATTCATGCCCCAAGAAGACTCGTGTTGCTCAAACCTTTTAAAGGTTCCTCGATTCCAAATATTGAATGTCATGTTGGGAAATGTGTTCCAGAAAACCCAAAGTGATGCGTGTGATGCTGATTGTCAGGGTGCTCACGAACAGTGGGAATGTTTTTGGTGTTCTTTGTCGTGTTTTCTCAATGAAGCAACCGGCCGACACAGAACGTGTGCTGAATGAAGCGTTTAACAGCTGATCAGAGACCGACCTTCCCAGCAGACGTGAAACAGATGTACACCTTAGAAAAGTGGATTTCACAGATAAGTTGGTCTGCAGTTTATTCAACCCAAATGGAATTTGAAAGGTTAGTGTACAGGAGATTCAGTGGAAACCCAACCATCTCTTGTGAGCAAAATGAGGCCCACACTGGAGCACAAAAAGCTGCAAAGGGCCACGAGAGTCTCCATAAACTCCGAAGTCAAAACATCCCAGCAGAAATGAACATGTTTAATATGAAACATTTTACAATCATGGTGCAACACTAATGCGCAGAGAATCGCTGTAGTAGCTGGTATCGAGTTGACTTCTGTAGCACATAATGAGACAGGTATTACATAAGATCCGCTTCCTCGCTTGTCTTTCACCGTCATTGTATGTACACTTCTTCTAAGTATGTCTTTCTGTCCTCTAAGAGCATAAGTCCATCACATGCCTATGCACCAAGAGCCTGTGTGTGAGTGTGTGAGGATTAATGTGTAGAAACATCACACCTAAACATTTAATGGTCAGCCTGGTTTTTATTCTCATCGTCTCCTCTGTGATAATTACAGACCACGTTAACTCACCTCAGGTGATCGTACTCAGAAAAACACAACTCTGCCATAACTATTTATCAGATCAACTCATTCAGTCCTCCTAATTGGATCTGGCCTGAACCAAGTGGAAGAATTAGCCCCATTTAGTTGTTACTGCTACTGACATAGAGTTTTAGTGTACTTTTTCTGCCCTGGAAACAAACAACACTTTGACTGACAGGTTTTATTGACGATGTAATTGTGGTCAACAGGCGTGCATAACACTAAATCTGTGTAGATTTTCTGCCCCAGGTGTAAGGTGAAATGACAAATCACTGAACTTGGGGGTGAAGTAAAAAAAGTAAAAGCTCCCAAGTGTTGTGTGCTGAGAAGACCTGCAGCCATTCAGATGTGGATGTATCTGTGTAAGCATACAGTGGGCACGTAGAAAACTTTAATTCCACACAGGCGTAATGATTTCTGTCAGGCATCATCATGTCGTACAGGGAAAATGTGTCAGCACACCACGAGGCCGCATCAGTTTTTGTGGACACAGAATATTCATCATAAATAATTGGCCAGAGATGTGATGACAGGAAACGACATACAGAAGGAGCAGCAATGTTTTACGATTACAGTTGCGGTGATTTTTGCTTGACAAATGCGGCAGCGTTTCGTCTTCAGGGCTCATTGGAGACTAAAGTGAGTCACTGTCAAAGACGATGATGTCGTCGTGACAGAAAGTGGTGAGATGGAGCTGAGCTAGCTGGTTAGCATGCTAACTCCAGTAGAAGAAAAGTTAAGTGTTTCTTTGCACTGATGTGCAGCTATTCACAATATGCAGCTGCCAGCCAAGATATTATGACTACTGAGAGGGGAAGTGATGATCACTGAAGGACACCTGGTTGCCATGGCAGCTATCAGTGGGTGGGTTACGTTAGGCAGGCATGTTAGGCTGAAGCAGGAAAATGGAAACCGGGACCAACTTGCAATGGCCAAACGGCTGAGTCAGAGCCCGTGAAGCGATGGGAGAAGGTGGTCTTTTGGTTAACATCCTGTAATGGCCAGCTGGGAAGAATGCAAGTGGACAGATGCAGTGTTCCTTAATGGCTTTGGTCTCTTCCAGCAACAATGGTACAGGAATGCTTTGTGGTCTTTCATATAAGAAAAAAATGTCATTGTTCCCATGACTCATTGTACCAAATCTATTCTTTTTTCATCAAAAATACCTCTGCATTTGTGTTACAACGCGACTCGCGAGGGAAAAGAGAAGTAAAAGTGGGGAGAGCGGCGGCTATAACAATTTTCTCGAGTCACCTGTTTGTGCATGTGTGCTGTGAGAGGGATGACAACACCGAAGGGACAGGCAAGAGGTGATGGATGAACAGACGAATGGACAGATGGAGGACAGCTCTGCAGCAATGTAACAACACGTCACTTCCCTACTCACAGTCTGGTTTAATAGTGTCCCCTAACAGCACATCTGCATAGTGTTCCCCTGGTTTGCCTCTAAAGATAGGAAGAAACTTGGGTGACGCCTCGTAGAGAAACTGGGCCATCACAGCATCAGTAGTGGGATTATAAAGCCAACGAACAAATAGAACACAAACTCGAAAAGAGCACGCACACAGCTGAGATTATGCAAGCTGATTCAAACTAAATCAGCATGCTCAACTTGTGACAACCCCCCACAAAATAATGTAAAAACGTTGGTTTTTAACAAGCTCCTGCTGCTCAAGTTGAATATAATTTACAGTGCTATTGATCTATTAGGACTCTAACAGAGAAGCATCAGGCCGGTCGGTGATCTCTCATATTAAATATCCTACAGCTTCTATGTCAATATTCAAGAGCTTCTTCTATCAATTCTGATAGCAATTTGTTTATTCTGTTACAGCACAGTGAAATCCTGACTCAGTTTATCCTTCCACGGTGATCCAATCCAAAGGGCCAACACACAGAGACAGGGCCCAACAAGCACTCACACTCACACTCAGACCTTCGGACAATTTAGAGTCACCGATGAACCCAAACATGATGTCTTTGGACGGTGGGCGGAAACCCACGCATGCAAACTCCACACAGAAAGGCCTCAGATTTCAATACGCAATCTCTTGAAGTTGTTGGTTCTTTCCCGGGATGCTCTCTGTCATCTGTCAGCCCGTCCCCGGGGGCTCTGCCGTATATAGTTTGCTAGCTCTGGTAGACAGCTGAGAGCTGACTGGGAGCTCTCAGCTCTCAGCACCAATCCAGAGCAGCACTCCAATTTGCCAGCAGATGTGAAATATTAATGATCTTATCTACATAAGTAAATTTACTCTCAAAATTGGCGTGTTTTAAAAATACACATACGTGCCCCTATGCTCTTTTAAGGTGCTAAAACATCCATGAATGAATAATGAATGGATTATTACAAGAGATTTATTCAATATGCATGACTTCATAAACTAGTGACCTTGTAAATGATTTGTTGGTAAATCACATTATTCCCCATCAGTATAGAGAGAAATGAGAATCTAGAAGAAAAGCATCTCTTTTTGATTCCTCCGTTAGACAGTACAGAAGAAGAGACTTGCTGATCACCATGGGCAACAGATTTCTAATATTTCTAATATTTCTATATTAGAAATATTTCTACCAAAGACAATAGTAATCAGTAACAAAAGTTCCTTTCAGACTTGAAGTCGTGTAAGAAACCAGAAGAAAACAAGTTCTATGTAGATCTGAATCTTTTCCTGAATCTGGACTTTCATTTGACGTGGGGATTTGAAAGTTTTCTCTGCTGTCAGTCATGTTTTTCTATTTGTTGTTATCGTTTTGTTTCGTTTTTTCTTTTTTTTTTTTTAATTTATGGCAAAAGTTTGTACACTTTCATGAGTTTATGAGTTAGTTTTGTTTTGTTTTTTTTTTTCATGTTTACACCTCGCCGGATGTGACGAGATTTGACGAGAACCGTGGAGTGTCGCGAGATCAGACTTTACGAGAATTACAGTTAATGAGAAAACACCTTTCCACCGGAAGCACCTGCGATGGACTTGGTCGGAACTTTAGAAGGTATCGCTGTTATTTTGCGGAAAAAACAAACTCAACTCGGAGGATAGGAAACCTTCTTTGTTCTTCCTTCCTGGAAGTCTGTCTTATTGATGGGACTGTATCTCAGCACCACCTCCCCTCCCCCCATGTCTCTCACACACGCACATGTACTCAACTGTACTGGGAGTAGCGTTTTACCCCTGAGGTCATTTAAGTTTCTCTCCACTTCACAGTAAATATTTGACTCGATGATCCAGCGAGGCCTCGATCCTCGCTGAGATGTTACAATGGTTGGAGTGGGGACGATAAGCAGCACAAAGCAGCACAAAGCAGCGGAGTGTGGGAGGGTATTCAAATTAAGCTGTAGCTCCACACCTACATGTCTGCTTAAGCAGAATTAACAACAAGCCTAACTGTCACTGACAGAATTTGTGATGAAGGCATCCAAATACTTCTCTGCAGCTCCCTCGCTCATTCGGTCTCCAACGCACTGATACGTTTTTGTTTGAGAAAAATTTGCCATTAATTCTAGTTGTTGTAGTTCCGTCGGCTTGTCAAGCAGCACATTAAAGTGCAAAGGTTTCAGAGCAGAGGTCTGTTTTTTTTAAATGTGAAGCACTTTGCGTTGCTCATCTGTATGAAAAGTGCTTTTTAAATAAAAAAAGTTTAGGACACCCAGTACACATCTGTATTTATGTACTTATTTAACATCTACTAAACCGCAGTGCTCTGCTGAGACCGAAATGAGTCTCTGAGAGAATCAAAAACTGGAAACGCAATTAAATTACATGAGCCAACACACAGCTGAGATTAAAGAAGAAAGAAATCTAAAAGAAAGAGAAGATGAGGCCATCGCCACGCCGGCAGCTGAGTCAGGCTGTTCTGAGGAACATTAGTGCTTTTTAAGCTAAATGCTAACAGTGTGTTAGCATGCTAATTATTCTAAAGCTGCATTTACAGAAATTACCAGAACTGGAAGAAAATTAAAACCTCCCTTTGTTACTGCAAGGGACTTTCACACAAAGAATGTTTCCTCGCAGGTCTAAACTAGTCTTCTAAGTGCACCATAAAATTGGCCTCTTGTGAGGTTCCTCAAAATTTTGGTTCTTTTCACCAATTTACAGAAAAAAAATGGTCGTGGCACATTTAAGAGTTTCTTTCAAAACTGGGCATTGTTTAAAAACGTTTCCCAAATTTTAAGCGTTGCCAGAACATGGAGCCTACACAAACTGACAAAGTAGTCCAACATCTATTAGGAGAAGCCTTTTTCATCGATCCCATTATATAATGTTTATCGATTAAGTGAGTCATATTCAGAGTTGCAACTTGAGTCAGTCTGGGTTATGGATTTTTTTGTTTGTGTACGACACTAAGTGCAATCGTATCATCTGAATCCTCTGCATTATTTCAGTGCTTCAATTCATGAGATTCGGAAATTTCTGAAATAAATTATGACCAATTGGAAATAGTTTTCCATCCCATTTACTAATCTTCCATCAAGACTTACAGTCTCAGAAATGCTGACAACCAGAGGAAATGATTTTGGCATCTTAAAAAATCTGACAGAAGAGTGTTAGAATGTGACTGACGGACAAGTTTGGATGACTGTACTCAGTGTTTGACAACAAAAAAGGGCTGCGATGATCGGGATTCTCTTGTCCTTGGACTAACTGGATCTCAAGGAAACATTCCTAACAGGACTGGCGTGAAACTTTGGAAAACAGAGGAATTTCATAATTTCTCTTTATTTCTCTTTATCATGTTACATTAGCAGTTGTTTGGATTTCCTGTCCTCCAAGTTAGTTCACTGTCCCCGTTGTGCTGTAGGATTTGAAGAAGATGGTGGAGCACTTAACGTCTGAAGACCCAAAATAATTCATTTTGGGAGATGATTGTCTTTAAAATGGTCAGAAACAGGACTGCAAATCTTGTTCTGCATCTCCTTCAGCAGCATGTTTAAGGTTTGACTTGCATGAATTAATGCGATATCAACCAAAGCAGGCTCTGCATTATTGCCTGGTGTTTTGGCCCCATTTTGTAGATGGCTTTTGTTTCAAAAACTGGCTTTTTTTTTTGTTATTGTTAAGCTCTATTAAGTTTTGTTCAACCAAATGTATCCAATCAAGAAGCAAGATATATAAACATAAACATTTATTTGAAAGTATTAAATTAATGTATTGTGTTTGGTTTAATAAGTGTTTACTTGTCTGGATAATCAAACACTGAAGTGCATTTTCTTACAAGAGAGTTTAAGTGTTGGTTCGCTGCTGGTGAAGTGGTTGTTATTTCAGACATCAGTGAAATTTCTTCCTGGTTTTCAGCTGAATTCTGCAGTTGCCATGGTCACATTCGAAAACCATTCAATCATAATCAAAAATCTTTTGATGGCAACAGCTGATAGCTGTGTGATTTCAGCAGAGCGGCGTCTGCCCTCTCTGATGTTGATCTTGATGGCTGCCATCACGACGAAAGCAGGGATAGCGACTGCTTTCCGTTTGTCTGCAGGTAGTGATGTGTGTTATTAGAGCAGTAGGGACGCATGTCGAAGTTCCCAGTTTCTCAATGAGTCCATTTCACCAGCTCACTGACGGCCTAAAGCTGAAAGCGGCTTTTCCATCCTGAGACCTTTTTGCTTCGGATATTTCCAGCAGGCTCCGCTTTATCTGAGCATCCAAAGACAAATTAAAATTCCACTGAGCAACACACACCTCTTAAAAAGTGCTTTGCATCAGAATCCAGGCAGAATAACAACAATGACAATCATAAAAATAAAAATGATGCACTAACTTCAGTGAGCTGTGGCCTGGAATTCTGCAGTAAATGACTGATAATGTTATTACTGACGGTAGAACTAGTGTCAGTGGCTTCTGTTTGGCGTTTGGTTTTTTTTTTGTTTGTTTGTTTTTTCGTATCTGCCGTGTCATCATGGAAGCATTTTTAAGTTCCCTAGTGCCTTCATACACTCTGAAATTGAAGTGTCATCCCATTCTATCTGTAATACCGGAAGCCTCAGACAGAATATTATCCCAAACATCACTTAGCCTGCACATCACTGCTGCTGCTGCTGCTTCATCTCGCTGTTTTCTCAGCCATCTCCCACCCAGAGCGTCATGTTCTTGTCTTCCCTGCGTCGCATTTTTAACAACCAGACGACAAGGGAAATCTTGTGGAATGTTCTAATATATATATATTTTTTGAAATGTTTTCTTCCCACTTTGTGCGATTTTTGACAAGGCGGCTCTGATGAAACTTTGAGGTTATTACAAAATCCAAGTCTCAAATGCTTTTTCAGCACAATTTTGGCAGAATGTAAGGAGAATTGGAGGATAATTTACATTGCACATATCTGTACCGTTCTGTCCACAGTGTCACCTTAACCTTCACTGGTGCTCTGAGGTCGGCAGCAACTTCCCTGCATGCGTCTAATTCATTTTATAGAATTAGAAGAGGAGGTCTTTAGTGGTGATGTGTGTTTTATTTTATCATACTGCAGATATCTTCACAACAGAACATCTTGTTCTCTCTCTCTCTCTCTCTCTCCATATATATATATATATATATGTTAAAACTACAATTTACTGAACATCAGTCAGCAAGTTTTTATATACCTGTCTCCATGTTGTTGGTCATGAATCAGAGTTGAATATTTGAATATGCTTAAATATCTGTAAATACTGATATAGCAGTAAACAGCTATTTTCTAATATTTAATACAAATTTAAAACATTTTACATCATTAGCAGCCGGTAAGTCTTGCGTGGGGTCCTCAGCAGCAGCTCCTCGAATGAAAACTGGGTGAAAGTCCAGCTGTCCCAGAAATGAGTGAGAGGCGTCACGGTGAACTTGTGAGCTGCACTAACAAGCTGTAACTCAGGTTGTTCTCGCCTGCAGCAGCAGCTGCCTGTGAAGTACAAGCTGTTTAAACGTAGGACTGAAAAAAAATAAATAATAATAATAGCTTCCAAGGGTCAAGTGACGCTTTTGACTTTTGAATATGGAGAGTATGAGTTGGTGGCCCGCAGCAAACGGTTTAAAAGTGTCGAACTTCAAAATTGCAGAAGAACACTGTGAACACTGTCACTGATTAGTTAACTTCCATTAACTTTTAGAAAGAATCAGCTGCTGTTTCTTTCAAATCTCATGATTTAAATCACGCTTGGTGTGGGTGATAGCAATATATGTATTCCAGTATTTGTGTATAATTTTAACCACGACTGTGGTCTTTCTTCGTGTGTATCAGTGTTTGTGGCTGTTACCATATTCTGAGGTTGGGACAAAAAAATGAAGATGCTATTCATTATGCATAGTGGCCTATATTTGTATTCATATACCCCATTAGTGAAATGAGAATGATTTTTTTTCTTACCTCGAATCTTATTTATATCACTGTTTAAAAAAGATAGTTACACTTGCTTTTTTGTTCTTGTTCCTCTTGTTTCTAGGATCATGCTTCCTGTTTTTTTCGTAGACTTACCTCTGTGTGTTTGCTTTAAGTTAATCTTCTTACTGTGTGATCATCTCATCATATCTGACTCTTTCATTGTCGGTTCATCTTGTACCTTGTGCCATTTTGATCTAATCTGTCTGTTGCCTCACCTTTTGACACGTCTACCTGAGTTCTTGACCTTTTTTTTGCACTGACCTGGTTTTGAAGAGACTGTGAATATACCACCTGTCTTTTGAGTTGTGCGTTTGGATGCTTCTGTGGGGAAAAGGGACCTTTGTGCAGGATTAGACAAAGTATTGTAGCAGATAGTCAATATATATGTATAATGTTTATTATTAGCTTAAATTAGCCTCTTCTTTGTTACACAGGGAACACATGCTCTTCCACATAGCTCCCATTTTTTGATTGTAAAATCCCAAACTGTAGTGTATGGACTTTTTTTCTCTTTGTCTCACACAATCTCCAAAAAAAGAGTCCAAACTATATATAGAAATATTTATTAATAACATCTGAACGGACAATCAACACAGTCTGCCTTAGGTTCATATTACATCTCGTGTTTACAATATGATTAGTATCTCACAACAAAGGAGAGATTTAAAAATAACTCACAGAAAAATGATGCATGCATCGTACCTACAAACACAGAAGAAAATCCTCATTGTTATCTGTGACAATGTCCAATACAAAGATATAAACCATACTGGAATTAATCTGAATTTCAAAAAAAAAAACACCGGCTTACTAAAGCAGCCGCAGGGTGTGGTCCTAATTAAAGAAGAGAACATCAGGTCTCATCGCAATCCTGTTTTCAGATCGGATACAATCCAGTCACTCATTTTCTGGCAACAGAACGACTAATCACAATTTGACATGATTCTGAGTGAGTCAAATTAGTTTTTGTTTATAAGGGAGCCCCATATGTGATGACAAAGCCCCCATCAAAAAGGCACAAGGGATTTCCCACTGGTTTAAGACTATGAACCTGCAGCTAAGACATCATTGTGAAGGACAGTTATGGTTCAAAACTAATCTCTTATTATTGCAGTTCTTTGCCATCATTCGATCCCTCACCGATGACCTGGAGCTGTGAAATAACATTGTCATTGCTTTGTTTACATCTTGTCCATGCAGAATTAGTTACATAATTTCCCAGAACAAATCTTGCATTATTACCTCATTTACATTGTTTTGTTGTCAAAGTGTAAGTATTTAGCTGATATTGTCTAAAATGTAACTAAATAATAATAATCCTGCATCCTCAATGAAGAATTGTTTACTCAAACTGTTTTCTCAAAAACAGTCTCAAAACTGGAAGGTTTCTGAGTTATGTAATTTAGGATGATGGCAGAAACTGCAAACATAATCGACCGGTTTTGACAGATCAGAAGATCACTGGCAGCCCCTTTTTACCAGATTAACAGGTCTGTTTCATGGCTGACCCCGATGACGGATACTATTCTTCTGTTTTCTTTAATTTGACCACACCCTGTTAACAAAGTATGACAATTTAACATGCAGTAAGTAAAACTCTGGATGTTTCTGTCAGCTGCTTTACACGTTGTTGGAGCTTCACATGAAGCCACCCAGAGCTGTCAAACTGAGGTTCACACCATCACAACAGTGTCTGGCTTGGCTTTTGGCTTTTTTGGCCACATTGGTGGAGGTTTGAAATGTCCAATGCAACAACAAAGAGTTGAAACCTCATCTGACCAGAAATGCATTCTCGTTTCTAATTCTGTAACCCGGCCTGTCTAACTGTGTCTATGGTATCTGATCACACACACAAATCACTGGTCACAGTTTCACACATTCACTTAAAAATTAGTCATTTTGGTCCACAAACTGCTAATAGCTTAAAAAAATAAGGGAAAAAAAGAGCTTGGCCTTTTAGTTCGTCTCAACCTGCTAATACTGACAACATCAACTCAAAATGATAAATGAAAGTAACTGTTGTAAAGTTGGAATGTAGTTAAGTGTTGGTTTTGTTTTTTTTTGTTTTTTTTTTTTTTGGTTGTCAGGACACAAAGGAAGTAAGAGGTGGGAGATTGGCCTTTGCAGCAACCTTTAAGTACATGAAAGCCTAGTTCAATCTAATGAAACATCAGTTTGAGTAATGGCTTAGACCTGATGCTGCTACCGTAGTAGCTTGTTAGTCACAACTACTTTCTCGTCAACATTTCAGGAGGACTTTCCGCAGATCTGTCATTCTACCACCCTGAAGCTCTGTATGCGTGTTTGCGTGTATGTTTTTCGGCGCACCAGTGTGTGTTCACGGTGATGGTGGCGTTTTCAGTGAATTGGTAGATCCTCCTTGGCTTCCACTCACCGTCGCTCCCTGTCCGACCCACTGGACAGCAACAAAGAGAGGGAGAAAGAGGAGATGATCCAATTGGACATACAGAAGGGAGATAAAAGTTATGACCCCCTGCACGCTGACAGGAAAGTCCAGGAAGATGAAGTATTTCCTCCTGTGAGGACAAATCCAGATTACAGGCTGGGAAAGTGATTGAACCACAACATTGGACTTACAAAAGCATAAAAGTCAGAAATGCCATTATAATTTTACATGATTTGTATGGGAATCCAGTGACTTTAGCTGTCATTTATATTTTATTTTAAAAAGGCATAATGCCTATAAAATAATTTATAGTGAAAGATCCATGCAGCTGTGATATTGTTCTTTTAGTCTGAGCTGATTATTTTGGTTTGACGGTTCACTTTACTCTTACTGCTGTCACGAATCTCATTTCAGCTGTTTTCAGGGAAAATCTTTGATAAATTCACAAATGCAGCTTTTCCAGCATGGTTGGAAAACATCACTGAATGCAGCTGCTTTAAGTAGAAAGTCAACTGCCTGGCACTGATCAGTGGTATTAATTCCCTGAGCAATGGCCCTTTTTTTGTTGTTGTTGTTCACTGCCATCCTGCGTTTTGTCCTTTTTCTTCAATAAAGTGTTTTATTGAAGTTGGAAATGTTCTCCAAAGCAACAAGGTTGCAAAGTCAGTTTGTAAGACCATTAAACAGCAGACCTTTTATTACAAACATATATTAACACCATCTGCACTAGTTTCTAACCATCTCTACACTTTATGATCATGTATGTGTGTGCATCATGGACGACAACCTAAGACAGTTACCACAAGTGAAGTTCCCCTTGGACGTCTTTCTGTCTCTCAGTAATTCATATTTTTGGTCAAATTTCAGAAAATTTGGACTTGAAGAAAAACAATTACACATATTGTAAGTTTGATAAAAAATAATTTGACTTCACAAAATATTTTACATTGTTTGTAGTCAATCCACGCTTGCCACTCTAACCCAGGGCTGACAAATAGAGACATGCAGAGATAAACAAATATTCACGCCCACACTGCGGCCTTGAGACGATTTAGAGTCACCAAATGACCCAAACCTGAATGTCTTTGAACTGAGGGAGGAATCTGCAGTACTCAGAGGGAAGTTTGAGTTCCTGTTCTGAAACATAATATATTCATCTATTAAAGACTACCAAGCCAACAGCATTACCTCACCAGGAGTTTTATTTAATTATTATTAGGTTATGTTTTTGTTTCTCTTTGCTGTAAATAGTCTTTAACTGCCGAATTCTTCCAAAAGGCAAATGTGTTGTGTTGGAGTAAACACAGCTAAAGCTTCTGGATGCAGCTCAGGTCAGTGTACCTCAGTAGAGCTTAGGATAATTCAGAACAAACTGCTTTGTGCAAGAGCTGAATTCAGACTTAAACCTGTTTGATATACCTTTTGTGAAGTTCATTCAAATGGTGCAGAAATTATTCAATCCATTCAAAATGATAGTATACATAGTTAGCTGGCAGTTTTTTTCCCATATTAAGATTCTCTAAGAACGAAAAATGAATTTGTTATTTTGATCCAATCTAAATTGAACCCACCATGGCCAGAGATGTGAACTCTTTGGATGACACTAAGACTTCTCTGTGGGAGCAGCTCCTGCTGTTGTGGCTCTGTTATTCACTCATTCATGTGACAAAGTGGAGCCATCTGAGCTCTTCCTTTCCACTCAATAGCATAGGAACTGGCTTGAAATGACTCTGGAGGATTCAAGAGCAATTCTGTTGCTGGTCTTTATGGTGTGTGTGTGTGTGTGTGTGTGTGTGTTTATAGCACCGGCTGACGATATCAAGCTGGTGAATTATTAATGCTCTCAGTCTGTGGTCAGAAGGGCAGCGAGGTTTATTCCAACACTTCAGTAAAGCCATAAAAGCCTAAAGTGGATATGCAGTGTGTGTGTGAGGGGGGCGGGCTGTGTATTATGTGTGCATGAGAGGGGCAGAATGTTGCGTGCATTTGGACTTATTTGTTATATTTATCTGCTTTATTTCTTGAGTGACTACTGGTGTGCATATCCCTGTAGAGACATGAAACGTTATATGTGCATTATTGCTGTTGCATGTGTGTTTGCACTCGTCCACAGCTCCTCGGGGCTGCTGTGGAGCTCTTTTTAAAGGAACACAGATAAGCCATTAGCACGGATCTCAGGCCGTGTTGCTGTAGTCCACTGCTGCTGCTAATGGCCTCAGATATGACACTGTTACTGGAGACTGTCTGACAGAGTTACACTGTGTGTGTGTGTGCTATTCAAATGGCCCTTGAGACAGAAGAGAGAGCTTTTCTAGCTGCACCACTGTTGGCAATATCAGGGTCACTGACCTCTCACAAATATTGCACATCCTGTGGTGAGCACAGTGTGATGACCGGTGCTTCATTTAGTTCGGTAATACATGAGTGTCAAAAGGCAGCTAAATGAAATAACATGTTGGCTTATAGTCAAAATGAGCAGCTCTAACAGCCCAAATGCTGCTTTGAAAAACACAACAAAAAAAACCTTAAAGGTCTCCTGTTGCTCCAGAGAGCATTAGTAGAGGAAGAAATACTGCGGCTCCATTTTAGTCAACAACACGAGGAAATGTTGGAAGGAAGAAACTTCAACTGCTCTTAAAACTCATCTGTTGTTGACGGTTGATGATTTCTGTCGAATTAAATTGTCACTGGTACACAGTCTGCAAAGGTTTCATAGCTGTAGTTCAGATTTAGGCTGCAGGTCAGGAGACTAACCTTCGACCAGCTTTTTTAACAATATGGCCGTGCATTAACGCTGTTCTGAAATGTTCCGATATCTCATAAATAATAAATCACATTAATCTAATGAATCCTAAATTATGCAGACACTGCTTGTGATTGTTTTCAATTCTGAGCTCATACTATGGATTTTACATAGTGAGGAGTTAAATTGCTCTAGTAAATAAAACACCTGTGGCAGCCGATGATGTCAAAGCAGCAAACGTGACTTAAGTCGGTGACCCGGACAGCCATGATGTCGTGGTAACTAGGACACGCTCATATTTTATGAAATAAAAATCATGGGGTGCTCAGCCTCTGAGCATTAGCAGTATAAAAAATAATGAAGTGCATCTATAAACTCACTTCAGCTTTACTTGTGCAAAGACAGAGATAACATGTTGCACAGCTGATGCTTGGCGTTACATTTACCCAGACAGCGATTCATTTTGAGACATTTTCTCTTCTGACCTCCTTCAGCTGAATACCAGCAGATTTAGCTTTGACAAGTCCACATGAATTTATGTGAATCAGTCCGGCATCTGTTTTAGCATGCTCTGTTTTTTTAATGAGTGTGGGCTGGGAATTCAGAAATAGAAACAGCTCAGTGATTTTAGCCGTGTGTGTGTAAGATAGGTGCCTCTGTTGTGGCAATCACCGCAAAACAAATCAAGCACACACGAGGGTTATGCAGTCATTTTTGTTATGTAATTGTTTTTTCTTACTGTACCTCAAAATAGAATGCACAACATGGCAACATGGCTTGTGAAAATTAATTAAGATTCAAGCAATCCCTAAATCTCAGTGCGAGTCCATCAGTCCATACTAAAATCTGTTGGATAGTTTTCATGAAATCATCAGCAGGTTAACATTGTGACTCTGATCATGACAGCATTTTAGTGTTAGCATTTAGCTCAAAGGATCCTCGAACACAGTCGGTGGGTCTCACCTCCACGAGTGGGTGCCAGTGTGCGATGGGTTTCCGTGGGTACGTCAGCATTTCGTTCCAGTGATCCCGACCCAGACTCTCAGCCTCATTGCCCACCCTGCAGACGCCGATCACTTCATTATGTCCAACCCTGTGAGGGAGCAAAGGAAAACACGAGGGGAAGCTGTAATGTCCGGCAGATGAAGCCAACCGTGCAGTATGTGCATCACGGGCGTGCCAAGAAATCGATTCATGTAAGAATCGTGATTCTCATTTACTACGATTCAGAATGGATTTAAAACTAATCTGGAGGTGAGTGACTTAGCACTTAGCACTCAGAAGGCCGCTTCACTGGTGGGGGGTGTGCATTAATGTATTATTGTATTAGTGACCCCCTCAGATTCATTCATTCATTCATTCATTCATTCATTCATTCCTGACAGATCAATGAAAAATAAAGAAAACGACCGGGTCCGGTCTCTATGGAGGGGTCTATTCCAGTCTCTGAGGGGGGGGGTCTGGTGTTTCGCCTAGTCTGGCCTGATCTGGTCTCTACGCTCTGCAGGGGTCCGGTCCACTTTAGGAGCTGGGGGGGGGTCACCGATCCTTGCTGTCCGATACTCGTAACCCATTAACTTAAACATGCTTAGGTGCCCCCACTGGGAATTATACTGCGCCCACTACGACAACATTCATTCATTCATTCATTCAGTTTTTTAATTTTTTATTTTCATTGATTTATTCATTCATGAGGTAGGGGGGCGTGTATTACTAGCAACCCCCCCTCTTTGTACACCTATAGATTGAAGCAGAAATCATGAATCAAATCTGTTTTGAATGGAATCATAGCCCCAAAAATCTGAACTGAATCGTGAGATAGTAAAAGATTCCCACCCCTCATGTGCAAGTAGCCCACTCACCGATCATAGTCCATGACGGCTATGAGCAGGCTGATCTGGTCGATGTTCTCAGGAGGAACATCAAACACGATGGCTTCGTTGTACACCGGGTTCAGGGTGTTACGCTTGGTTGACGTCTTCCTCTTCTTCAGCCTCCGGCCTTCACACATCAGGGACACCTTCACGTATGGATCTGGGTGGCAGGCAACGCGGAACTTTCATTAAGAGCCATCGGACAGCACACTGCCTAACTGACCAACAATATAAGAGCACCTCAACACTTTGTGTGCACGAGTGACTACACCACCTCAAAGCAGGAGAGTGCCCCGTCCGTCAGCACTCACCTGAGGCTCCAGTGATGTCCATGGCTTTGAGATTTCTGGCTTTGATCATGGTGATGGTGAGCCTGCCAGCCGTGGGGAGATAGCACAGTGAGAACATCAGCTCTCCCAGGTCCACATTGTCCTGCAAATCAAGACATTCAATATATAGATATATATTTTCTTTAAGCATTAATACAGTTTTTACACTAAAATGGCTCTAATATTAAAGATAAACCTGAATGCCGAGTTGATTACTCATTTCCATCCATAACTCCTCTCTCATAGGAGAGGGTGGAGTGATTCTCATGTGAAGCATCATATTACAAAGGGGGAGAATACTGAATAAATAATGGATACTTCACTTGACAGTCATTAGTAACAAAGGACTTGATGGACTCTGCACTGTCCACTCGCCGGTGACAAATTAAAGACAGAAAAACACTGACTCTTCTGCACGAATAATGAACCAACTCTTCACAGTACCCCTCGGTACTATCAAACCAAAGAACTTTATACTTCTCCAGATTAGGTTGAGAAACTCCAGGGGTTTTCCATTTGCTTACACTATCACCAGATGCCAAACACAACCACTTAGCTCGGCCATTAGCAAAAAACATTAGACTATGGAACTGAGAAAACAACTTAGGTCCGTGGTTGAGATTGCGCAATTAAAGTAGATTAAGAGTTAAATCAGGTTTTTAGACACATGCAGTATGTTAAAGGACTGATACAAATATTTTCACCCCAGATGTGAATCGAGCCTGTGTATGTGCATGATTCAGTATTAATCAGCATGTTCCATGTCACAGATTTTCAATGCCCTAAGCATTTAAATGATATAGAACTACATTCATCATAGTGTTTGTTTAACTCTGTAAATTCTGCCCTCGTGTTCCGCTACGCCTGTTTTTCCTAAGAGCGTGTTCCTTTTCACACCTTTCCCATATTCATGTGCAGGCTGGGCCCTTTTCCCAATTAACACATCTGAAAATAACATGTCAAGGTGAAAATGGCAGAGTGACATTGTGGACAAATCATCAAGGTTTCTACTGGGGGAAACCAATTTCTCCTCCTTTCTTTCACAAACTGTCATAAAATCTTCCATGAAGTAAAAAAAAAAAAAAGAGCAAAGTTGAGGGAAATTTTTGGCTTGCCGTTCCATTGGACTCTGTTTCAAAGTATATTAGCACCATCATGTGATGTCTTGATGCAATCTGTTTTAATGATGATACACAGGATGTTAATGCTTTTGGTTTTTACAGCTTATTAGTGAGAGAGCCTAGTTAAAGGTCAGATCTAGTGGTTATACTGGAAAATCATTATTTCATTTAAACATCAATAAGCACTCTGCCTCATGCTCATTAAGATTAATTGGAGTCAGGTTATACAAGCAACACACACAACAAGCACACACAGGAAGACCCCACTGCTCAAAATTGCTGAAAATCAAATAGAACAAAATTAGATGATTCATCATGGAAGACAGCATCTACAGCCCGCCAGCATGTACACGCACGCATATGCACACAAGCACATACACAGAGAGTATTGGCTGGGCGTCCGTGGCAACTTGAGAGAGCAATGAGTTGATTCATCACACGTGTTGCTGAGGCGAACGCCACCTCTGACACCACATCATCAACAGCTGCTTGGAGCCATGATCGTTCATGATGCGCTCCCACACACACACACGCACGCACAGCAGGCTGGGCGTACTGTACACACACTGTAGACTGGCAGGCCCTTCAGCTCTCCACAAATAATGTGATAGCCTTCTCCCATGATGCGCACACACACACACACACACACACACACACTTCAAACTGTCGAGCGCCGGTCACTACTCTTATGAGCACTCAAATCAAGCCTGCGGTCAGCATTATGGTCACTTGTTCTCAGTCAATGTAATTAGACTGGTACTCCATAGCGCTCCAATAAAGCAGAGAGAGAGTGCGGACAGTCCATCTTCTCCAATTATAAAACTTGCACCTTCCCTCCCTCAGGATGAGCCTGGCTTTATCCACCGGCCTCCTCAACAATCACAGACTCAGTCTGAACTCACATCTTATCCTCCCTGTCTCCATACGTCTCTCTCTCTCTGCAGAGGTTGCTGTTATGTTCAGTATGCGTCATTGTTAAATTAGCTGCTGCATTAACGTTTATTAGACCATTGAAGAGGGCGACTGCTGCTTTCCAACAAATCTTGGTGATTCCACTCACCAAGATTTGAGGATAATATATTTACTTACTCAGTTATTTCAACACATAAAGGATTAAATTAAGCTCTGAGAGGTTGTCAAGTTTTGGTTAATGTTTTTTTTTTATGTTAATAATGTAATTTAATTTACTGAAATGAGCAGACTTGGAGCTATGAGGACAAAAAAACATGCATGTGAATTTGTTCTACTCACTTAAACATTGCAGATCCTGTTACACCAGAGCCATCCAACGGTATAATATATCTGCATGGCTGAACATGGTGGAAGTAAATAAATCACTGCCTGGGCTGAACTTTAGCTGTATAGATGGATATACCCTGGCAGAATCAGGTTAGGATGAACCCTTTATAACTCAGTGAAGGAAAGTGAGCCAGTACAAAAAATGCCTGGCTCTGATGTGTTGAAGTGCAGATGAGGTTGAAAAGGATGCTGCCTTGAAAAAATATGTTTTAAGACTGCAACTTCAAAAGTTTGTCCTGCACATTTCATGTATGGGCTTCCAGTTTAGATGTTTTGTATCCTGTACATAAGACATTTGTACCGAATAATAATTTTTTATTACTTCTGTTTTATAATTCAATTTGCCTGCATACTCATTAAGGGACAAATTTACCAGTTAACACTTTTTTAAACTTTGTATTTGCTCCACTTTTGTTTGTTCATACTAAGCTACTTGCCTTCATAACATACATACAAGAATGTGATTCTGTCTTCTTGGCAAGACACTAAGCTGAACTCACTGAACAAACAACAAAACAAAAACCAGAGAGAGTACGTTGGGATCCAAACATGGCTCTAGCAGCACATCTAACACCGCATCTTTGCATCCAGAGTCTGGAATCACATCTTCCTTTTGTCAATAAGGGCAAATGGCAGGACAAGTGCTTGTTATATGGCTCCATTTATCAATGCTGAGAAATGGGAACCTCCCCCCCCCACACACACACACACACTAACTTTGTATGCACAAAGCTGACCCCATTTATCAAGGTCCTAATCACAGGCCAACCCGACTGCAGTCAATAGTATTGACTGGCTTTGCAGGGCTGATGGTTACAGTGTCTTTAAAGTCTTAATTGTCTCCAAAAGATCTTGAGCTCAATAGAAGAACGGCAGGAACATGTGTAACACTGATAGATGTCCCACAGCAAATTGAATCTCTGGATATGTGCTCAACAGACAGTGAAATTCATTTGTGAAGTATGAGATTCGAGCCCCTTTGATGTATTTACTGCTCCGAAAAGCTTGGTAGTTAAATCACTGTGCCTTCTAGGAGATAACCAGGAGGATCGTGTTCTAGACACGGCACGTGTTCACTGAGAGGAGTCGTCGTCATCATTTTGTGTGTCTCAAGCTGAGAGTAGAAGTTGTGACGTGCATCGCCATCACAGGCAGGTGATGACGGTCTGGATTATCTGTCGATGGCGTCCAGGAAGTGGCTGTGGATGTTTTGAGTGTGCCCGGGCTTTGCTGCTCTGACGGGCCGGAGCTGGTGGGACCTCGCTGTTCTATGGATCTCCTTGACACCTGCTGTGCCTGTCACTGTTGTGCGTCAAACAGTTTGTATGCTGGGGTTAGTACGTCAAAGATGCGGTCCCAATATCTGAGGTCAGGGTGGGCAGCTTCCCGCTACGTCCGCGTAAGCAAGATCCACTTTTCCATTTGTTCAAAGTCCACATCTCCGGTGACAATAAATAGTCCCACAGATCAAGCTCTGCGTTTCCCAATTGGACCCACACAGCACAGGGTGACTCCAAGTTCCTGTGACCTTCATGCTCATGTATACACAAAGCCGTATTGCATAGATCTGTATTTCTGTCAGTCAGACTGGTTCTCTGCCTGAAGGATAACGCCTCGTACAAGTCAAGTAAAATTTATGATGAGCCAGCAGAGGTATATATTGTTTTAAATTTAGTTTCACCAATGAATGTTGTGGCCCTGTAGATGAATCCACCTGGTAGCGGACGTAACTTAATGTTAGGGTAATGTAAAACTTAGGAAAGGGATGTGCCGAGGTTAACTGTGAACACTAATCAACCTGCCTCATTAGTAACAAGCTGAAGCATCGTGGACATATTTATATTATTATACTGAAAACCTTGGAGCGTGAACTTTACATTTATTTTCCAATAAGCATGCAGATCAGAAGTTTGTATATGTTATGGTCAGTGCATATGGCCAGGGATGGCAACAGGCTCCTTCTCTGTGCCAGCAGCAATGATTAATGCACACAGACCAACGACTGAACCAGTGCACGGTCCCTCCCTGTAATCCCACGGGGGGTAACCTAGTTCTGCTTGGGCCAGTGGGGGAGAAAGAGAGAGGGAGAATGCATAATTTTCACATCGCCACATTTCTTCAGACCTCCCTCACGGACGCAAAAAGCTGGGATATAAACACAGACGCTCGGGAATGGGGTAAAAAAGCCACACAAACAGCAAGTGCTCACTTTAGTGTTGCCACATATGGCCTTAGATACTGGAAACAAGTTAGTCTGTATCTCTGTACATGCCAATTATCAGATCTAGGTTTATACCAAAACATATGAAACGTGGGTATATTTAAAACTGCATAAAAACGAATTTACTTCCATCTTATAGCTAAGTTAAGGTGAAAACTGCAGCAGAAACCAAGATTTGGTCTAATACAGTAACAATACAGATTGTGTTTGTGTGGCTGTAATGAACACAACATCATCTTCTTACAGCACAACACTGACACATTCAACTGAATAAATGTTGTTGTATTTTCGCCACATATATGTTAGCAGCTTCGCAGAGTTTAAGATCAGACTAGTCAGTGTGGATTTATGATGAAACATTTTTGTACAAGACAAATTCAAGATTCCCAGGACTCCGAGCCAGCTGTGGTCCTGAATTCACTCTGCTGTTCTGCTCCTGTCAGTCAGAATCACAGTCACAATCATAAACTTTCCCTAATCTTGACCGAGGTCTAAGGCCTTAATGTAACCGTATGACTTCAATAATGGAGCGCTCAATAGAAATACTGACATTTATTTATTTATTTGCAAAATCTCGCAATTGTAAATTACTGATATATTAAAATATATTTTTCTAGGAGACGGGGTTGGCAAGTGTACAGCTGTGTGTGTATGTGTGTGTGTGTGTGTGTTGGCCTAAGCCCTCCAGAGAGGCAGGAAACACATTCAGTTCTTCTACCAACTGCACATTGTATATTATGGTTGTGTATGTAAATCAGTAAAATCAGTAAAGCCAACAGAAGTAAAATTGTCTAACCAAAGCTATGAAGCTCACTAAAATAAATAAATAAATCTTATTCTGTGAATTATGTTATTCATTAAAAAGTGAATTTATGGAACTGTGGAGGCCAAGTATCTCAGATCTGTCCAAACCAAAGGCATCAAATCCTGAGCTGGAAAAGGCTGGTTGTTTTGTTGCAGTGGATTTGGGGTAAATAGATGTTTAATAAAGGATTATATTTAGAAGTGGATCCCTCAGTCTTTCAGGAAAGAGACAGGACAGCTATAGTTCGCCTGTTGGTCGCCACAGAGGACATTCTGACCCATTTTTACTGGCCTTATTTAGTCGTGACTCTGTTAGGACTCTGAAAGGTGTTAAAACAGCAAGATTTGTGTGTTTGTGTGTTAAGAGGTGGAAGAGTCATCCCGCTGGGTCTTCGCACTAGTTAATGTAACACCAGGCCAGAACTTGGTTTATGCTGACCGAGCTAAAGATTGTTTTCTGGTTTTTAGAGTTAATCACATGACGAGGAGCCGCTGTGTGGTTCAAAGCTTCTCCCAAAAACGAGGCCGAGCAGTGGAGACACCGAGGGAAGGCGTCTGACTGCGCTGAGTTTCTGCTAATTGTGTCATTTTCATTGCAGTTTCTTTGCAGAGACAACTGACTGGGCCTAAAACTTTTGTACATATAAAGCTACATAAAAAAGCTACATATGAAGCACTAACCTCCAGCAGATGTTGATGTTATTAGTAGCTTCATGACTTTTATCATTTTCTATTAACTATGAAAGTTTAGCATGTACATAGAACATGGGAACATGGCATTTTTGTCTTGTGATGAAATTAAAGAAGTTCCCCCCATTTTGAAATGAAGAGCAGTTAAATCTTCCATTAGACCGGGGACACACAGGTTGTGTTGTTTTGTGTGTGTCGCTGCCCACGTTGTTAACTGGTTAGAGCGAACACACTTCCTATCTGGCACGTAGCCAAGGTGTCATGGCTGCATTGCTGATTTACCTCCTCACCTGTACAGTAGTGTCATCGTTTTGAAATCATAACAAAATGAATACACAAAATTGACACTTTCCTCCATAGTTTCTATGTTTGGCCTGAAAATGGGGCGAATGATGTCGATTAAATGAATCAGAATTAATTCAGAAGACCACGCTGCAGACACACAACCAGCTCTAAGTCATTTCTTATGGCTGTGTCTTTAGCACTGCATGGCATCAACTCTTTGCTGTTGATTATGGGCATGTTTTTATGAAATTTGTTGTTGGTGGTATTTTTTGCGGAGCGTGTTGAAGGTGAACTCATCTATCAAACATTTCCCTGTTTGTATTGGTAAAGTGACATCACAGTACCTTCTGAGCGTTTAGTGCATTATTTCATCTGCGTAGCAGAGCTAGCCTTCAAACGATACAGTACAGACTGCAGCTAAACGTCACCATATTATACCGATTGTATCTGTCCTCCGTTGGCTTCCTTTCTGACCCGGATCAGATTGTAGAAGTACTTTGCATAACGTATTAACCTCTAAATGGGCTTCCTCCTTAAACCATTGGATTCTGTGTATTTGTGTGTGTTTCATAAGCGCACAACACAGTCAAGCTTCACTCCTAATAAAAAAAATTCCACTTTGTCATCTCAATCTAACCCTGTTTGTAGTTTTAGATTTTGAAAATGTTACTTGGGGTGAACCCCTTCATATATCGCGCATCAATTATCTTTTCTCTACTTCCAGTCAAGAGCACTATGTGCTTCTGTCTGATGATGCCTTGATGCTTAGCACTCCTGTCAGCTTTCATAAAGCAGGGAAGATAAGTTTCTCTCCCAAACGGAGCCACACCAGACACTCAACAAGACAAGCAAGCCATAAGGATTTCCCTGGCAGGAGGCTCTAACTTCCTTACTGAGCCACTCAGTGTAGCAATGTTTTAGATTTATCCAAGTGAATAATGTAATATAGACAATGCCACTGTATCTCTGGCAATCCCTCCCCTGTCTGATGTCAGTGTAGATCTGGGTCACTACCCTCAAGTGTGCCCAACTGCTTTCATTAAACATTTACTGTATCTAAGTATATTTCTATGTCTCTGGCTCTCAAAACTACAGATGAGTTTAACTTGGTTGGGAAATGATGATATGGCTCCTTCCCTTCGCTGCTCTAACCGCGTTCTACCGCTGTTTTTTTGCTCCTTTCGATAATTTGAGCCGACCAGAGGCCAGACTGAAAAACGACGGGGAGTTTAGGCCGGTGCAAATACTTCCTCCAGCAGACATACGAGTGTATCCAACTGGAACATCGTCCATCTATTATCTTTGATCCTCATTCTTATAGAGCCACCGGGGACGGGGCTCATCCCAGCAGACACGGGACTGAGAGCAAGTCCATCACAAGAGACTGTTTACTTACAGGCCCATAGAGACAGGAAGCCGGTGTGATGGGAGGAAACCTACACAACCTACGCCAGGCCAGAGATTTAAACCAAGAATGTTTAAAATGTTAAAAAAAAAAAGTGACATCAAAACGAGTTTGAAACACATTTAGTGAATGTTACAGAATGTTAAGGAAAGTTGGTATCTCACCGAGGTCACGTATTGTATGTTTCGGCACAGTTTTGTCTCCCGAGGAAAGTCGGCAAGATCCAGGAAGTTGTCCACCACCACTTGGCCAATCAAATCGTGGCGGGAGAATCTGTCAAAGTCGTACACGCTGAAATGCAGCTTTCGGCTCGACAGCTCAGCGTACGCCACGGGAAAGAGGAACACCTCGTCGAACAGGGGGTTGAGTGTCTTGCGGTGCACCTTGGTCTGGTGCTTGGTTTTGCGGTCAGGCAGAAGGTAGATCTTGACGTAAGGATCTGAGGTCCCTGAGAAGTCCTTGGCAGGAAGGTCCTGGGCCTTGTGGATCTTCACAATCAGCTGCTCCAGGTCAAAGTCAAACTTCAGGATGAAATGGAGACGCCCACAGTTGGAGGTGTGACGTCCGTCTTCTGCGTCCACCGAACGCTGCTTGTAAAGTTCTGGTTTAATTCTGCCCAAACCGGACTGAGACTCCTGGCGCTGGAACTGAGCGGGGTTGAAGTCCGGGTTGGACAAGTTCATCTGACGACGGATGGAGTTGTGTCTGTAAACAAGGATCAAATTCAAACTTCACTTCACTTCATTTTCACTCTTGAGGCAAACATGTTTCTGATGTATTAGCTGCCAGCTTGGTGATTTAATATATCTGAAAACCGAGATCTGGATTACTGTGTGTGTTCATCTTTGTTTAACCTGCGAACACAAGAAATTGGACAGTAGGTCTCCGGAGATTGATGTGTGCTGACCGTACAGACGAGGTTGGCTCAGTGATCTGCCTCTGGACCCGGTCCCTGGCCAGAGTGTGGACCTGGTTTTTCTCCACCTTGGTCTGGGTTTCCAGCGGTATGTCAGGCGACGTGTGGCTGATCTTCAGGGTGGATTCCGGGACGGCCACATCGGACGGGAGCCCCGATGGCTCCTTCACGCAGCCGTCCTCGCTGTACTCCCGTTCCTCCCCGTCCACCTGCACACACACATCTGTGTTTAGATCACTGGGAATACTACTTTTGAAATAATAACTTTAACATTATCTGAGGTTGAAGGATTGGCTGATCTTTCAGGACATTTTTCAGGTGGTTATAGTTCGATAGAAAATATTTGAATGAATTTGTAAAAACATACTGGATTTAGGAAAAATATCTTTAACATACCATTTAATGGGTAAAAACATGATTATTTATACATTAAGTTGTCCTCCTGTGAGAGGGGAGGAGGTGGATGTAATCCTAAATATTTTTCTTGCTGTGGTTTTACATTGTATGGATTTAGTGTTAGATACCATAAAACAATGAGTGCTGTTAGCTAACAGTCCTGAAGTCTGGCAGTGAGCAAACACTTCAGCATCTTTTAACACCCCCATCCCCATGATGATGATGATGAGGAGGAGGAGGTCTTCCTCTTCTTTACCTCTGTGAGCACGGGCTGTTGGTCTCCTCCCAGGAAGTGCGCCCCCTTGAGGACATCTGGGAGGAAGCGCCCACTCAGCGGCACCCAGCACAACTTCCATGAAACAAAAAGGGAGACGCTGAAGAGAGCCAAACCACAGGTGGTCACCAGCAGGGACAGCAGGCTCACCGATACATCTAGAGACGGAGGACAGAGATGGAGATTCACTGCCAGGGTGAAAAACGCTGGCAGAGACAAACGCGTCTCTCCAGGGAGGAGAGGACAGGCTGTGTTTGTTCAGACTGTTTGATGGGAAGGAAAAAGAATTGCATTTTCTCAAAGTAGGCAAAAGTTTGAGGAAAAAAAAGGAAATACTCCCAACAATTAAGAGACAGCAGCACATTGCCTCGATGATGAGGCGGAACAAGGCAGCACTGAAACTCCAAACAGCCTTCACAAACAAAGATCGGCTGCTTTGGCTTTTTAGCCAAACTTTGTGTTTACAGGGAGTTTGGAAAGATCCTTTTTGTATGTTATTTGTGGCTTTCTTTTCATCTCAAGCTCTGCAAAATATCTCCAACGCAGCGAACAAAAGGAGAAAACAAAATGAGTTAAGCCACAGACATTTGTGCGTTTTCTGTCGTCTGTCAGACTTCCACTTGTGCGCCAGACATTTGACAAGAATCAGGCCGTTTGGATTTTATCAACCTTAATTCTCTGTCAACAACACACGTGACCCTGTGTAATTATATATGATCAAAACTTAAAAACTTGTCTACGTTCACCATTCCCTCCTGTCTCCTTTGCGTAAAATTGGACTCCGTCACTCAAACCAGATGGATTATTTCACTGTCTTGTGTATAGTTGAATGGTGCTGCGTTCCTGAATGTACATACAAAGACACCTAAACCAAAAACCTCTAAACCTCCACAATGGCCCAAGAAAAGAAAATCTGCCTTTTATGTGTTCTGTATAAACAAAAACTACAATTTCACTTAAAGCTGCACAGACCAGTAATTCTAAATCCGCACTGGAGTGAATAATTATGTGTAATGTAAAGGGCTTTGCACAAAGTAATAAAACTCCCCTTGCCTCTTTTTTACGCTAGGCAGCTTTAGTGTTCATTAATTCTCTCTCACTGATCTCATCAGTATCATTTCCAGATATCATTTCAGCATGTTGCTATTTTAACTAGAAAAAAAAAAATATATATATATATATATATATATCAAAAAACTATCTAGAGACCGACTATGCAGATTAACTGGACTCAAATTTAAAAATTATTTTCTTTGAGTCTCTTGGAGTGTCAGCAGTAAATAGAAATCTGTTGGTCTTTATGATCTTTATCTGGCTTTTACAATCCAAATAAGACTCAACACACATTTTATGATTCCTACATTTCTTGGGTAGACAACCAGTGATTTAATATGTTCATTTATTATTTCTCTATTTTTCTCTTTTTTTTTGTTTCAGCAATTTTAATTGACTCTTAGAATAAAGTGTACAATATAAATAATTTCTAATCCTGCCATTAAACTTTCAATGGAAAACTGCCAATTTCCTATAATATATTGAATAAATTCCAAGCTGCTAGATGTTAAAAAGTCAAAGTAAGGACGAGGCTTCGCTGTTGTTTTAATCAGAACTGACTGTGACTGCAGAATGATTGTTGGTGTCAGACAGGCTAGTTTGGATGTTTCTGAAAGTGCTTCCCTGCTGCGATTTTCACACCACAAAACAAGTTTTTACCCAAACTGGTGTGAAAAACAACAGCTCTGCAGACAGAAGTACTTTGATAAGAGAGCTCAGGTTGGTCCCTGACAGAAAGGCTCAGATCACCGATACGATAACTCTACAACTGTGAAAAGCAGAGAAGCTTCTCAAAACGAACACGTCAAACCACGCAGGTGCATTTACCAGAAAACGTGGGCTTTTACCATTCTCTTCCAGTCAGAGAACAGGCTACAGCCCATCACAGCATGGTGTCACCTTTCAGTCAATCCCCTCATCCCTCATCCCAATGAGCAGCTCTTTTCCATGTGGAAGAGCTCGGTTCATGAGCAGCAGCCACACGAGCAGACCTCCCTCCTGGATGAAATGAATGCTAGATGTCTGGACATATCTGCAGAAGTCTGGCGTGGATGGATCGAGCTGTGAAGAGATTATTTCCCAGGTGCATTTTGAATGTTAGATTAATGATTGAGCTGAGCTCCATGTCAGTAAAGAGAGCTGAATCATTTTCAAAGGGGGAAAAACGAGTGAGAGCGAAAACGCAGCATAGAAAATTAATTTTTGGTGACTGAGCAAGCAAAACCTTCAACCTTCAAACCTTTTAAACCTAAAAATTAAATATCTTTGCAGAAATGTGACTTAAATACATTTTAACTTCATTTAAGTTTAAGGTCTGAGTACTTTCAGGAGCATGGCAGCATGAAAGCAATGACCAAATTAAAGACATCCACAACTTCCAGCACGCAGATAAAAGCCTCAAGATGTGATGATCATTTTTGACTGGTATCCATGGCAACAACTATCAATGGTGTTTTGGCATAAGCAGATGGCTGTAAATGTGGACGTAGTGTGCAGGACTTATTCCCTGCCCATCCATTCATGTTTCGCTCCAGTTACAGTGATGCCATTAAACAACGGGCCATTAAATTCTTTGAACCGCTCTCGTGCCAGGTCTCGGTGTATGATGTGGGTGTGTGGGTGACACAAACCGGGGAAGCTGTGCGCGCGTTAAGTATTCAAATCGATTTGGAATCAGCAGGAGAAAGGCGGAGCAGAGAAGACTGACACTGAAAGAGGAGGAGGAGGAAGCAGAAGAACACGTCTTCAGAGGATTGGGAGTGAAGCAAGTCCGACCTGCAGCCTTCTGCTGTTAGCAAGGACACAAGTGACTATATTCTAATCTGTCTGTCTGTTGTGTAGATATTCTGCACTCCTTCTTGTATTCACAATGTGTCTTGAGGGTGATTACCAGCTTGGGATCATTAAAGTCGATCTATCTATCTATCTATCTGGTGTCTGCTGAAAGAATGGCGTTCGGACCTGTTGGTTCTTCAGAGTTTCCAAACATTACACTTTGAGCTTTAAAGTGTCACCGGAGCTTTCCACTCCTTCACTCTTCAATCACACTTCACCAGCTTTTAAATAAAACGTGATCAAAGTTGCTCTGTTTGAAGAAAGGTGGGTGAGGTTTGGCTGATAAGACCAGATGATATGTGTAATAAGTGGCTCTTTTGCTGCTAAATGCTCAATCATGCTCGTCAGCCCGTCGCTGACTTTCTCTGTGGTTTCTCTTTGGGGTTGTTATTTTTGTTTCATAGCACCCGCAGTCATCCGATCTGCCGTCAATACTAAAATATTGATTGTCCATTGGCTCTTGGTTCTAGACAATTTCATTACAGATTGGGAAGCTGGATGACTTTTGGTAAGAGAGATGTCACAGATACATTCAGATGAGCTTAATGGAATCTCAAAAATCAGATATCAGATCAAAGATATGTATGTTGCTCAGGTTAAGTTTGAAAAGCAAATATTTGAGATTATTATTCAGAGATGGAGATGGGTTTACACATGATTCAGATGAGGGCTGCATAATTTATCAGAACTGTCAAAACTGCAGGATGGCCAAGAGCAAATCGCCTGAGCTGCAAAACAGATATCACCGTAATGATCATTCCAGTGAAATCATACTGAACATCTGTCAAAATAAAACAATATGATTTCATTTTAAGGGTTTTGCACAAGGAGCTGCATTAATTCTGTGACTGTGATTGTGTCACCTCTGATGTTTTTTTTTTTTTTTTTTTTCCAGTGTGTTCATTAGAATTACATTCTTGGTGAAATGAGGCGGGTCCTCATGTGTGGCGCTCTGAACTGGGAATCAGCTGGGATGAAATGAAAGCGGTGGAGAGATGATACACTGAGTTCTCAGCTGGCACAGATAGAGGGTATGCCACTTGTGCAGCTCTGGCTTTGATGTGCCAAATAGTTCACACATTTGTTTCGTGAAAAATAAAAAAGATAAAATAAAAATAAAATCTAATGCGCAGAATTTAATCCTTTCGCTAAATGAAAATTACAAGTCGAGATATTGGTGCCATCTCAAAGCTAGAATCGGTTTCCATTCAAAATGTAACAGTGAAAACACTGTTGCTGCGAGTTTCACTTTAAAAAATATATTTAAAAAAAATAAACAGCCCAGACATCCCCGCAGCTTCATTCAATTACCTTTGTTAGAGCCTTTTCTCCGCTTTTCATGTCCTCTCGCAGGGTTGTAATCAAGGCGCAGAGTCCTAAACCCCCTACAGCTGCTGGCGGTTAATTGGATTCAGGAGCTCCAATAATCACTAAGCTCACTCCTCTCTTGTGGAAGTCGGCAATTATAATTAAAAAAGGTTAGACAGGTTTTGATTAGTGTAATTGTCTGTCGCGGTGTTGCTCGCGCTTCGTGCGAATAAGGACGGCAGAATAACTGCAAAGTGTCCGGCGCTGAAGTGTTAGTGGGGACTTAGATCAAAGCCTGAGTGGTCACTGGAGCTGTACAAGCTCTTATTCACTTCTCATTTGGCTTTTTCAGTACAAAAGAAACCCACATCAGCATTAATTAACCGTAATTTCCCAAATCGTGAACATGTGAACTGAACTTCCATTTGCTGCTGTGATTAGAGCTTTAAGAAAGTGGGGTCTTTTTTTTGTTTGTTTTTCTTTTGCCTAAAAACACAACCAGAAGTGTGCGGAATAAGTGAATAAGTGAATGGGAAAACGTCCCTACTTCTCACTGGATATGTCTGTAGAGCTCAGGCTCTAGTTTCAGAGCAGGTCACGTCCATCCGTGACTCTTCCTCACCTCCACCTTCACATCCAAATGTGGTCTCTTCCGGTTTGGCTTCAAACCGACAGGTGAGGTCACAGTGGGCTGACAGTAGAGACATACCTGGTGAAATGTCACCTCCAAGGCTAAAGAGAATTTCATGCTTCAGTCTTCTGAGGGTTTCTGCCACCTCTCTGGAGTTTGGTTTCCACGGCAGCAGGTCAATAAAGTAGTCCAGACATCGTTCCCCATGGCAACATTTTCCGGCTCCTCCTCGGGATTCCCAGGTCGGAGTATTCTGGGTCTCCTCGGCCTCCCACTAGCTGGGTGTGCCTGGAAAACCTCCAAGGGAAGCTGCTCAGGAGACGACCTGCCCGAACCTCGCAGTTAGGCTGGCTCATTTAGACGTCATCTCTAAAGCTGGGCCAGGCTCACCATGGAGGAGCCTCCTTACAGCCTCTTTCTTTACCTCTTTCTTTAGTCCAAAGAATGAGACTGTGGAAATATTGTTGTGTACAAAAAATAATAATGATTAAATACATTTGTGACTTACATATCTAAGGTGAGGTCAAGAGATAGCAGACTGCAGGCTAAAGTCATTATGCATCATATTCTGCCACCCGCTCACCTCTAACAATTAAATATTAATGAAAGTATCATTATAAAATGTAGCCACATTTAAAGACAAACTTTGTGATCATAACTCAGTGTAGGCTTTACAACATCAGCTTTGTGGCTAAGGAAAGAAAAACCTTAAATGTTGACAGCAAATGAACGAAACCCTGTGAACTTTTCTCCTGTATTAAAGCAGAAGAACCATCACTGAGCGCTGTAAGAATGTAAACATAACCATCTAAAGTGGATTTTGTGCTGCCAGATCCGATAATTCAAATAAATCGCCTGTGAACATTTCACTGATTCATGCAGCATCGACACATTGGCCCCTTTTCCAAGAACATAAATTCTGTCTCCATGTTCAGATCTGACAGGGTCCATTAAATCTCTTCTAAAATGATTCTTTCATCCTGAGATATTTTTATTTTAATACTTTATTTTCCCACCGTATTTACAATTTCACTTTTTGTGTACCTTACCTCTGTCTTTTGATGCGTTCTGGTTTTATTGTAAATGGGGAAAAAAGCATTTTAATGATATTTGCAGTTGTAGATTTTAACAGTATTGACATGGTTCATGTACGATGAATAATCAGCTCCAAATCAGATCAATTTTTCGCTCTAATTGAAGGACTATGAAATTACAGCATCCAAATTGCTGCACGTTAAGCGGGTTATTTGAAGCAATTGTTGCACATCAGGCAAAAGGGGGCAAATTGGCGTAAACATGTATCACACCTGGCATAGCTGATGTAAAGCTTGACAGCGTAACAGCTCTGACTAACTGGGGACACGGATTAGCAAACAACAAACAAACAATTTGGCCTTGACAACAGGCTCAGGTGTGAAAACAACAACGCAGAGAAGCAATAAGACAAAAGCCATTCAGTTCAAATATCATCCAATCATTGTGTGGGAAATACAGAGGAGCCTTTCAGGTTTGGGCCAAATCAGTCGGAGAGATCAGAGTCAGGATTTCATTGTCCAACGATGTCGGTTGATTTCAGTGATACAAGGTCGGAGGCAGTGGCATTTTCCTGTCTCAGAGGTAATTCGAACCGAAAACCCCCAAAGTGAGCAGACATCCATGGCACAGATGGCTGTTTTTATTGATCTGGTCTAAATCTCCTTTTGATGAGGCCTCGTGTAAATCAACAACATGCTCTGAGTTTTCTGATTACGCAGCCATGCTGCAGAAGGGCTTATTATTATTATTGAATCTTGCAAAAGTCTCAACTGAGTGGGGAAAAAAAAATAGCCAAATGCCATATCATTACATGTGACGCCTGTCAGGGGCCAGGAGAATTTACTCATTAATCTGAGTGTGTGAGTGTGTGAGTAGACTCTCGATCTATCTGAAGTGTCTTCAGGGTTACAGACATTATATAAACAGAGCACGAAGCAACTGTAAATTCATTTTGTTCTGACTGCATTGCCAAAAAAATATTGCATTTCGTAATCAACATTTTTTATCAATGTCACAGATAATCTGGTGACATCTATTCGTTTGTGCAGTTCATGCAGATCCAGATAATGAATCTGCAGCATTGCACTTGTGTTTAATATAAGCTAACGACAGCATTAGAGATGCTAACTCTAAATTACAGAGCTGCATCAATGACAACTTCTTCAACACAAAATGTGTAGCAGGGACACACACACAGGCGTTTTTTAGGAGGCTGCTGTGAAAACTTGCTACTGAAAACTTGATTTCAAATGAACATCTGTCTAAAGTTTCACTGAAACCCATCAAGGGGCTGAAATGATGGCAGCACATCATCAGCCTATTTTTGGCACTTTAAGGTAAATGAAGTCATCGACACACATACACTGCTGACATGCACACACGTGGATCTTAGCATGGTTTAGGGCTTCTGAGATGAAGGGAATTATTTTGTCAGCTCATTATTTCTGAATGATATTGTGTCCATAATTCCCTTCTGGTCTCCATCCCTCTCTGTCGACAGCCTGTCTCATTTATTTTGTACGAGGCGGCCATTATCATCAGCGGTGGAAATATATTCCCAGGGAACACATGCTGTGGTTTTCTGTTCGAGGAAATGTTTGGTGAACTCCAGTCAAACACTGAGCTACTCATCTGAAAACAAGTCAAAGCCAAAGGATGTTTTCACTCGACTTAAATATCAGCAGGTCTGAGGAGGCGGTGAACATTTGACCAAGTGTAGTCTGCAAAGTGTTCAGAGATGTGAGAAGGAGCCAGAAGCAGAATCAAATGCAATCGCTGAAAATCAATGCTGCTGATTACCAGCAGAGAAATGTTGGAAAAACCTGCAGCCTGTGTTTTGGGACGAAGCTGAAGCTGAAGATTTGCAGGCTGCATGCAAACACTGGTCAGCAGCTGAAACAACTAATCAATTAATCCACTTGAATCGATGAAATAAACTACGTGATTACAAATTTACCTGGTATTTTTCTTTGTTTCCTTAATGTTGCTAAACACATTGATTCTGCTGTTGTTGTGTTTCACACAGACGACTATCGTGGCTGCACACGACGAAGCTCAGAAGAGACAAGACACAAAGGCAGAAAAGGTCTTAAGTCTGGGAACACATTTAAATAAAAAAAATACAGCAGAAGGAATCCACCGTGTCTGGGAGGGATCCGGTCAGCATCAGTCCTGAGAGCAGAGCCGGCTCAAGGTAATAATGCTAATGCTAATGCTAATGCTAATGCTAACATGTGCTAATATATGCTAATATATACGTATGTAGCAGTAGCCGGTTATGTCTTTAACTTCAGCTCAAGGAGAAACTAAATGTTGCTGCCTTCCTTTAATTGTTGGCTAACATACGCTGCTTCTCATCCACAAACACCATCACTTTTTTTTTTTTATTCAAATACTCGATTACCAAAAACAGTCGGTAGCTGCAGCTCTGTACTGGTCATGTCTCTTTCGTAGGAATGGACACTGTGAGAAACTTAGTGGAGACTCAAACATACTGACAGAAAGTTAGTCAGCTTCAACGCTGGCTCATCAGGAGACTTAGGATTTCTTCACGTATCAGAGGAAGCGACCAACGATCTTCATCCTCATGTTACGTTCAAAAGCTGTTAAAATCCAAACTGCTGCTGGCACCTCACTCTTGGGAGGAAGGAGGAAGAGCATTCAGTGGGAGCAGTGATCATATTGCACAGGTAGAATCATTAAAAGGTGCTTTGTTCTAACTTTGAACTAAGAGCTGGAAAAGTTAAATTGCTGTTTCAGGAGCTCACAGTGTCCCGGTTCTCCGCCTGAGCAGACCTTAAACCAGCAGCAGCAGCTGAAAGACTTTCACCGGTGATAAAACGGATCATGACTTGTGATTTTGGCAGAAAAAATGATCTTGAAAACCTGAAAGATGCCCTCAAGTTAATTTCCTTCTAAGGTGATAAAGTCAACAAAGCAAATAATATCTAAGTTTAGTTCACCTGAACGTCAGTTTGTACCTGCATGTATGTGTCATAACAATGCTTCAGCTCGACAAGAGAAAAGAGCAAAAAACAGACTGACAGACAGACAGACAGACAGGCAGACAGACAGTTAGAAAGGCAGTCATACAGTCAGTCATACAGTCAGTCAGACAGACAGACAGACAGGCAGACAGTCATACAGTCAGTCAGACAGGCAGACAGACAGTCAGAAAGGCGGTCATACTGTCAGTCATAGTCAGTCAGACAGGCAGACAGACAGACAGACAGACGGTCATACAGTCAGTCAGATAGGCAGACAGTCAGTCATATAGTCAGACAGACAGACAGTCTTATAGTCAGTCAGACAGTCAGTCATATAGTCAGATAGACAGACAGTCTTATAGTCAGTCAGACAGTCAGTCTTATAGTCAGTCAGACAGACAGACCGTCAGTCTTATAGTCAGTCAGATAGTCAGTCATATAGTCAGTCAGACAGACAGTCAGACAGACAGACAGATATTTTTGCTAACTCAGCATCATCTCTCTGGTTTCAGGCATTAGTGGTGATGGGTGGATACTGAGGTCCCTGTGCCTCTGAAGAAGGTTCATTAAAGGTCCATCACACCGCCTGTCTGGTCCCTGAGCAGGCAGACGCTGACCAGAGACACACAACACTCACCACCACAACGCCGGTTTATTCCTTTTTACTATCCAGAACACCTACACACGTAATAAACTGCAATTAAAATCACTAAGCGATTAAACATCACAGCTGAAGGGCTGATTCTTTGGGACAGCAGCTGTTATTATTTTTCCATCCTACAACCATGTTTAGTGTTGCCATTAGTGATTGTGAGCATTGTACATAACTACATAACTTATTCCACTTAAATTCTTAAACAGGATACAACAGTCAGTTTAAACACTGATTCCGATATGATGAAGCAGAGAAGGGCTAAGTTATCGTCCTGTCATTAAACCCTTCGACACGCTGTAGGCGCTCCTCTGAGGAGCCCGGCGCTCAAAACATTTAAACACGCTGCAGCGACTGAGTCAACAGTAAGTCAGTGAGACAATAGCTGAGGTCAAAGGGCACTGAGAGTGTCGGACTAAGTGGGCAATCGAGATAATATCTTGGGAAAGAGGACAACTTTGTAAAGAAAGGAAAGGAGAGAAGAGAAGAGGAAGAGAGGACTTTATTGGGCTCATTGAAAAATATCACCAGAGGCTAAATGATTCTAAACCAAATATCCAATAATGTTATGTTGCTTGGCAACAATGCTTCGAAAATGCAATCAAGAGTGTAATGGAGCCTTATCTATATCCCAAAACGTTTTATCGATCCCCCATCTCAGAGACTAAGAAATAAAGGTGCTCGACGTATTTCAACTTTCTGATGGAACATTGTTCCCTTGACTATGGCTTGTATCAGTCTCTTCTGGTGAGAATATGAAGCCATTACGTTCCATTCAGAGGCAGCCATTGTTGTCTAGCAGAAAAAATAAAGTGTTGTAATAGGTCCCTGCATGTAGCTGCCTTCAGCAGGATAAGACTGGGGTGGAGATTCTGTTCTTCATTTACTGCTGACTGAAATTTAGCCCAATCCTAGAGCAGCTTCATTCACATCTACTTTGAAATTACTTTTACCGGTCAACAGGTCATGTATCATAAATCTCAAAGTGTAGACTGATGACACTGTCGCAAAACTGACTGTAAAACCGCCAATTCAACTATACTGTTTGAAGTTACGTCGTCACTTCATTTGATATTTCCATCTGTATTACAACTTTTAAGTTTTAAGCTGTACATAGTTATATTTTCATTTCTGTTTTATCAGAGCGTCTGTGATGAACCGAACATCCCCTGCGGATTAATAAAGCATTCCTGATCCTGACTCTGATTCCACTGCCCCCCCGGTAGGCTCTGTTTTCATTCAGACAGTTTCAGATGGTGATATTTTAACAAATTTATTCTCAGACCCCCTGGAGTTGTTTGAAGGTCACTGAACACTTTGAAAAAGGCTTTTGTAAAGAGCCTTTACTTCACCTAATAATTTAATGGCCTGGGAGATTTTAGATCACATCTTTAAAAAAAAAATAAAAAAAACCCTCCCGTATGCACTGATTGCATAAATTAGGCCAAATTATCGGCAGATTGACGGAGTTCAATATATCTCTAGACCTCTTAAAACCAAATTGTGTTACATCATGTGATGCTGCTGTCACTTATTGATATAAAATAAAAATGAAATAGAGTCACTGATGTTTCCAAGCAACCTTTTTAGATTAGCTCAAAGTGTAAACATAAACCTTGTCTATGTGTGTATTTTAAAAGAGCACCGGAGACGCGACTGCAGGAGACACAGCTATTTGGAGGTGAGGAGATACACAACAGACTCACTAACCACTGCTCAGTGCAGCAAAGACCACAACCGAGAGCCGTAGTCACTAACAGCCAGAGAAGCTGCTGTCGGACAGGACGGCTGGAGGAGCAGCGACACTCACCAGAAGCCAATTTGTCAAAATTAAGATGAAATATGAAATTCCCACTAAAGTCTTATTACGAAGCGCATCGGTCGTTATGTTTGAGAGGCTGAAGCTGCAGCTGTGCTCGTCCACAGTCTATTCTGTGTGCTCTTCCTCCTAAAGTAAATCACTAGCTAATGATGGATGTAGCTGGTGCAGCTCGCTCCAGGTGAAGGGAAAGTCTAAAAGCGGCATCGTGGAGGTCGGTGCACATTTCTGGGTAAAGATCTGCTGACCTTCTTATGACAGTACCAAATGGCAGTGAAATTAAGACTACAGCTCCAGGCTGTGCATTAATGAGTTTGTGTTATTGTTGGCTGTGAGAGCGGGCAGGGCAATTATTCAAATGATTTTATTTTCAGTTCTGATTAATAGAACGGTTATTCTATTATCAGAGTTGACAACAAATTACAAGACTGCAGGAAGATTTAAAAAATGTGGCATTGACCGTCTCATGTCATTAGCTCAAACTGGACACGCAAAAGTCCCATTAGATGGTCTGGGAAATGTGGAAATTTTGTTTATGTGCTTATTTTTTCCAAGTAGTCTCGTGAAGTTGTGGGGGAAATTTGCGAAATCAACAAAAGGGGTAGCAGAGAGCCGTCAGGAGTCTCAGTAGCTGTTTGTTGTGGATCACACCGGGTGTGCACGCATTTAGAGCAGGCTAATACAACAGGAAGTGGGTCACAGCTCCTCCAGGGAACCAGTATGGTAGCTCCAACTTCCTCTTCATCATACATGTTTAATGATTAATTGTTACGCGTTTGAAGGAAACAAAGAACAAATAACATGCATGTAAACACAACTACTGCCAAACACACACACACCTACACACCATATAAGAGGAAGGGGGTAAAGATATGTGCATTTGCATTGCAGATCCTGTGTGCGAGTTAAACATAGTCAAAAAGCTGCATGTGCACACACGCTGCTCTAAAAGAAGGCACAGTGGGATCACTGAAACAGTAAAAGAGCACAGCGTTTTAAAGAGTTCAGGCAAACTCAAAAAATAAATCCAACCATAACTCCTGCCAACCTGAGTCTCAAATAAAATAACTGGTTGACAGATCACTGTCATGGAGAGATGAAAGGAGAACTGTGGGGTGGGGCTCTCTCCCTCTCCCTCTCCCTCTCCCTCTCCCTCTCTCTCTCTCCCTCTCCCTCCCCCCTTCTCTCTCTCGCCCTCTCTCTCTCTCTTTCTCTCTCTCTCTGCCTTTCTCTCCCTCGCTCCCTCTCTCTCCTCTCGTCCTCTCGCTTCCTCGTCCTCCTCTCTCTCTCCGCCTCCCCCCCCTCCCCTCTCTCTCCTCTCTCTCTTGCCTCTCTCTCTCTCCTCAATCGCCCTCTCCCTCTTCTCCCTCTCTCTCTCTCTCTCTCCGTCTCCCTCTCTCTCCCTCTCCCTCTCCTCTCTCTCCCTCTCTCCTCTCTCTCTCCTCTCTCCCTCTCTCTCTCCTTCTCTCTCTCTCTCTCTCTGTCTCCCTCTCTCTCCCTCTCCCTCTCCCTCTCTCTCCCTCTCTCTCCCTCTCTCTCTCCCTCTCTCTCTGTCTCCCTCTCTCTCTCCCTATCTCTCTCTCTCTCTCTCTCTCTCTCTCTCCCTCTCTCCTCTCCCTCTCTCCTCTCCCTCCTCTCTCCTCCCTCCCCTCCCTCCCTCTCCCCCCCCCCCCTCCCCCCCTCTCTCTCCTCTCTCTCTTGCCCTCTCTCTCTCTCTCTCCCTCTCTCTCTCTCCCTCTCCCTCCCCCCTTCTCTCTCTCGCCCTCTCTCTCTCTCTTTCTCTCTCTCTCTGCCTTTCTCTCCCGCTGTCTCTCTCTCTCTCCCTCTCTGTCCCTCTCCCTCCCTCTTTCCCTTTCTCTCCCTCTGTCTCTCTCTCTCTCTCTCTCTCCCTCTCCCCCCCCTCTCCCTCTCCCCCCCCCCCCCCCCCCCCCCATCTAACCAGCTTCATTCAGGCAGATCAGTGATACTGGATGCTGCACAGGACACAGATGTGTGAATCATTTGTATGTTCTGGACGTTAAAGGAGCCAAGCAACAAGTGTGTTGTGTGTTTGTGCGCTTTCTAATGTGCGGCAGTGTTTGTTTTTGTTCCTGGAGGAAAAAAATACCAAAACCAAAAATAGCTCTAATCTCCGGTTTGGTGCTGACACAGTTTTCAAAGCACAGTTTTCAGACATTACACGACTCCAGTTGGGGAAGTGAAAAAGTGAAGACCTGACCTGAGTCCGTGTGTCGCGGTCTGCCCAGGTCCCTGAAGTAGTAGATGAAGTCCAGGCAGTTGTCGTCCTGGACCTCTCCCCTGGAGCACAGGTCCGACAGCAGTTCCAGCGCCTTTCGACAGATCTCATCCTCTCTTTCTGCAGGCATTGCCCTCCAGCATCCTTATGACTGATCCTCCACCACCTCTGACTCTCTCACTCACTCATTCAGACCTGCTGCTCCACCCCTGGATGAGTCCGACGCGTCCGCTGCGCTCGACTCATCCGCCGAACGCGCTCCGACCGACTGCGGCTGATTCCTCAGTGTTTAAGGTTTTTAACTGAAATGCAGAACTTTTTCTTTCTTCCTCTCTTCTTCTTCTTCTTCTTCTTCTTCTTCTTCTTCTTCTTCTTCTTAAAAAAGCTTCCTCTGGATGGTTTTGTTCTTCAACACTGAAATAAGGTGTCCAACGCAGCGCGCAGCAGCTCACTCTCCTCCTCCTCCTCCTCCTCTTTTTCCCTTCCTTCCTTCCTTCCTTCTCTCCTTCTCTCCTCTCCTTTTCTTTTCTTTAATTCCTCTTTGCTCTTCTCTCTCTGAATCACTTCTGAGCCTGCAGGCTTCAGCAGCGCCTGTCAAGGTCCTCTGAATGAATGCTCGGCTTTCACTGCGCGCAGTCTTTCTTTCTCTCTGTCTCTCTCTTTTCAATGCACTGGGACGTTGAGAGAAAGACAGGAAGTTCTTCCTCCATTAACCCCCCACCACCTCCACCCGCCATCTCCACCATCATCACCACCTGCTATCCAAAGAGCAGCCTCAGTCAGGCCCTCTGAGGAAAAAATAAGAGTGGAGACTTCAGTTTCATTCTCTCACAAACGATGTAAAAACGACAGGAAAGCCCTCCCCTCCTCCTCCATCTCCTCTTTTGTCTAAAGAAGTGATGCCAAACATGTGACTCCACTCACCAGGTGAGCTCAGGGGTCATGATGTCATATCGCCTGGGCTGCTGGGGAGCAGATGTCTGAGCGGGCCAACACCTGAGCGCCTGACCTTTACTGATGGAAGTAATGAAGGGCCAGAGCGAAAGATAAATGTCACATTAAAGCCCCGCTGAAGGAGCTAATAACGGCCTCCCCGCCTCTGTGCCTCCGAAGTATCAGGAGAGGACCTTTAAGCCCGGCAACAAATAGCTCAGAGCAACATAAATATAACTTGCTTATGAAGCTTTTGTTGTATCTTTAGCAGGATTTCAGCAGCATGGAGAGAGCTGTTCGCCTCACTGGTATCAAATAACTGCAAAAGAGTCCAGCCAGGGACAGAAATTATCCAGAGACAGGAGACCTAGTACATTTTTCTCCTATAAAATCTTAAATTAATGCCACACAATTACTTTTAAATTCACACACACACACACACACACACACACACACAGATTTTCCAAAGACTCGTTGTGGGCCAGTGATGGAAATAAGCAGCAAACAGAGTCAAGCTAATTTTTGTAAAAAGAGAAAAGCTTGCTGTCAAGGTTGCTAGGCGACAGGTATGGTACACTTTATGGCACGTCAGTAAGGTCACACACACACGCACACACACACACCGGGGCTGCAAAGCTGAAACTGTCCTATAGTTCAGATTTCGTAGCTTTTTCAGTCGTCCACCGACACAGTCCTCCTGGATCGGGATACCTGACACCTCTTGGTGCAGACAACTGTGACGGATTGCAGTTTGCTTCACTTCCCTCATCTGACCGTTACTCTTCTATGAGATGACAGTAACGATAAATGTGATGTCACTGCTCCTCTGTGATTCATCTGATGAAGTTAACTAAATCCCTGCTCTAATGCTCATCTCAGGCTCGTCTGGGGTCGATCCCGGTTTTGGGCATGCTGGGCCATGTGGTGGGGATAGATTCCCTGCAGGCGACGGCATGTCTCTGTATGCCAGACCTGTCCAGGATTTGTCCCATCCTGCTCCAATGTCCGCTGGGATCTGCCCCCCAACTCTGCAAGGATCAGCAAAATGAATACAAGACGTGACGAATGGATAATGTTTTCAACGCTTCAGTTGTGGAGTTGAGGACTGTGAGCGTCAGTCGCCGTGCTGATGCATGAGCGGCTCCATTATTAGCCTCTGCTGAACTGGATCCAGTTGTCTTATTGATAGGAGCCTCAATGAAACACGCCTTTAGCATTCATCAGCTCTCTTTGGCAGGTCTTAAGAGGGTTCATCAGAGCTCTCAATAAAGCTCTCCAACTGATGAGGCCATAATGAAACAGCTTTTTTTTATTTTTTCACTGACTGAAAAAATGTTAAAAAGCTCATTTGAGTCTCATTTCCAAAGATCATTTGACAGATTGTGTTAAGGATGAGGATTTGTCATTACCTGGAGGACAATCGATGCTGCTGATGCCGACGTGTCGGTGTGAAGAGCTGCTTTTCAAACTGTTTCCACCACTCGCCCTTTGATTTTTAGGTTTAAAGAACCAGCGCTACATACCTCTGCTGCCAGCAAACACGCACACTCTGATGTCGCTGTGTGATTTGGCAAACGTTAATGTTCAATAAAAACAACCATTTCACTGAAATGATCACTCAAGATGTGATCTCCTCATGAGGAGGATGATGTTGCTCCAAAATATCAGTACAGCATCAAAAAGAAATTTCTGGGCACGTTGATGAGGAGCTGTTGGTGTGTGTGTGTGTGTGTGTGTGTGTGTGTGTGTGGGCGCCTCTGCCCTTGTGTTTGTTGGCATCTCTGTACATGTGAGAGTTTTTTAGTTCACTGAAGGTGACTGACTTTGCTCAGAAATGTGTATGTGGACACATTGGGTCATTTTTTGTGCGTGTGTGTGTGTGTGTGTCTTTTGGATGTGGGTGCGTTTGATTTAGTATTATCTGGGAGGATGCAGCCAGGCTAGCAGCCAGCCCAGCTGCCTCGGAGGAACAGGGGGCATCTGTTCTGCCTCCACACCGGTCGCTCTGTTTTTTAATGCTTCTCAGAAAGCAGCTTCCACATATGAGGATGAGTTTCACTGTTTCCTGGCTCAAAATCTTCATTTTAACATTTTAATTTTGTGTCTGCCTGTGTGGGTCGTGTTTGGGTTAACTGGTGACTGTAAATTGTCCGTAGGTCTGTCTGTCTCTGGTTGTTGGCCCTGTGATGGACTGGCGACCTGTCCAGGTTGACCCCGCCCTCGGCCAGAGTGAGCTGGGTTTGGCCAACACGAGCCAACACGAGTCCTGAGACTGTGTCACCTCTTCCTGTGCTCAACCTCAGAATATTAAAGGCATAAATTAGAGATGCCTTTCTTTATACTATATTTTGGTCAATAACGGACATCCTTAGAGTCTATTAACTGAAACGGTAACAATCAAGACTCCGTGGTTGGGTTGATCAGTTCAGCTGTCTCATCTCTTCCACCTGCTGAGGAGGTTTGAGACACATTCAAACAAGATGGTGTCAGTTTGTGGACAGAAGGTGTAAATCTGTCTGAGGTGCCGATATAACCTTTACTCCCCCCGTAGTGTCACTACATCAGTGAGCAGCCAGCGGAAAGAGGCTCGATGGGGCCTGTCCGCTCAGATAATGGCTTCTGAAGTCAGAGTAAAAATTCACTGAAAAGCATCCATCACCTCCGACTGGAGAGAAAAGTTTTTCCTGAAGCCAGGGCTCAAAAGTTTCTTAAACCTGTCTTCTATTTCATGATCGTCGTGAGAGCGACACCACTGGTTTCAAGAAGAAGTCCCATTGTATTGATGTCAATGTGAAAGTGTTTCCACTTATCACTTGATTTATTATTGTCAGTAAACACTTTCCTCATGAATTCATGATGTCAAATCACTTCTTGTTCCTCTTTGACATCATTCACCGTTATTTAATCTGAGATGAGAATCTTATTGTACCTGTCAGGAACAAAATTCGTTTAATGTTATGTGGTGAATGACAACAAAGTTGACTGAAACTTGAAGGAAAATTTTAAACATATTTAATTGTAACATTATAAAACAGATCCAGATGGTTCAAAAATGTATTTAAACTTTTCTATAGTTTGTATTCACCCATTTCTTTATGGGATAATTTGTAAAAAGATGTTAGTGTTGTAACTTTCTGTGTTACAAATACATGTTTAGTTTTAATTCAGCCTTTTGCAGACCTGTAAAAAATATAAAGGTGGGTGAGAAATTCAAGTATGTGGATACAGCTTAAACCTCTGCTTATCAAACCCTTCCTCCAAACGTAGATTTAATGTCAGACACTGAAACCAGGACACATCCCAAACTGCTCATCAGCGAGGAGTTAATCAGAGGTCAAACGGCATGATGAGGAATTTCACGACAGTCTTGGGCCTAAACTGGTCTCAGGACGGCTGTTCTTCACTGCAGACAGAGAAGATTAACGCTGTCAGCTGTTCTCCAGCTCTTTTTTGTGCATTTGCTTCACATCACCTTCCATAAAGAAAATCAATGAAACACATCTGAGGGCACGGCCTTCAGTCCAATCGGCATACTAATTGAAATGAACATTGCAGCTTTGTTGTCTTAAACACCCCGCAGTCAGAAGCAATTCAGTGAGCTCCACAGTTGGCTGAGCTTAAATCTTCTGTATTTTCAAATGAGTTCTTTTTCTGCCTTTAGTTAACTTACGCTGTGATGGAAGAGAAGACGGACGGAGGAGGAAGGCTCGGACAGGAGAACAGTGAGGCAGTATTTAGAGGAGGCCGGCAGTCACCAACAAACAAGTGAGTGTCTGAAGGCTTTTGGCATTAGACAGCAGGATGTGAGCTGGGAAAGAGAACAAGTGTGAGGGATGGAAACTCGGTTGATTTGGTCTTACCAAAGGAGATAAAGTAGCAGTCTGGAGCTTTTTACCAGAGCAAAATCAACAAAGACCTCCTGACACATGACGAAGGAGATGATAGAAAAAAGTTTAAACACCCATCTAAAAAAAAAATAATAATAAAAATAATTAACCTTACAATAATAATTCACCATACAAGGTGTTGTCATATTTGTCTGTGAGGATGTCGGACTCCAGCAGCAGCTAACAAAGACAACATTGTCACTAATGCTCCTTACTTGCCATGCTATTCATGTTTCAGCACGTCTCCCATTAATAATTGGTGGTTGACGGTGCTCAGATCCAATCGGGGGGCCGACGGTGGCTCATGTGCTTTAAAATGTTCCTTTGGGGGTCATTCTTAAGGTCGGCTGGATGATTGCTGCTCCTGGTTGTTGTGATGACAGTGGGAGTCTCCGTCCTCCTTCAGGTTTGGGTAAACAGCAGAGTCTTCACTCCTGTGCTAAAACACATTCAGTGTTTGGTTTCACAAACATCAATCATCTCTGTGATGGTGGAGAAATGTAGAGGTTTAGGTTTACCGCAAGCCAGACAGGGCACAGCTGAAGTCGAGCTCGCACGAAAGAGCAAATCCATCAGGTTTTTGTTTGTAGACTTTTTGTAAGAAGAGTAGAATATTTTGAGCGACATTCACACTAAAATCACTGTTTATTTGAAGCAGCAGGAGAAATGAGAGATTTCTCCTTCAAAATGAGAGATTAGGAACGTTGCTCTGAAAGCCTGAATACTTGAGAAAAGCCACAACAGTCATTTACAAGACATGAGAGAACAAACAGACCAAGAAACAGGTTGGAGCTTTATATGCTCCCGCTGCCAAAACATAAACAGTTTTAAACCAGATCCACGTCGTACATATATATATACTGAGAGTCGGGTGACTGTGGTGTCTTCTGTTACACAGACCACATGAACTCAGCTGAACTGAGGAGAAACAGACAGGGCTGCTTGTTGGGTTTTATCATCTCTTGGATGTGGCTGCTCTTTAAACGTGTTCCAGATGGATCGGCTGTGTTGGTGTGTACCTTGACATGAGCGTGTAAACTGAGAGACAGAAATAAAGCAGGGGGGAAAATGAAGCTTTTAATGAGCCTCCTACCATTCTTTATTTTTTCACAAAAAAAAAAAAAAAAAAAAAAGAAATGCCTTCAGCTAAAAAACACAGTTTGATCTTCATTGTAGTTACGCAACTTTGGAACTGCAGTAAATTTAGAACAAAGAATCGCTTGACTGTATGAGCAAATGCGTAGATATGACACTGCGTTGGTGCTGTCTTTCACTTTATGAAACTTTATGAAAATCTTTGTCCAAATGATAGAACATATGGATATTTTCTCATTTGGCTCCTGACACGGTCCTCTTATCCTCCTGCAGACGAACAAATGCATTATTTGTGCACAACCAACTATAAAGTGCAGCTGTTGACTGGAGACAGGATGCAGCTGCACAAGTTGGCTATAAATAAACAGCATGAATGGATTTTTTATACACACATATATATATATATGCATATGTTCGGGACTCTGGGTGTGTCTGGCCATAGATCAGTAAACTTGGGGGTCATGTTGGACTGTTGAAGGTCTCCTGTGAACTTGGGACCAGAGCGCATCCAGTGTTAGTCATAAAACTTTGAGCATACATACGTACTGAAAGCTGCATCCTCCTCTTTGGCTCCTATAGTATTACAGTAGAGTGCTGTATGCCACATTAATGCCCTTAGCCAGCAGTGGAGCATTAAATTATTAAAGGATAATTCAGCAAAGTGGGAGAAACTGTTGCACTGCTTTACGTGGAGCAGGAAGTTTTAAATTAGTTGTCTTTGTCATTTCCATGCACATTTTTTTTCTGCCCAGTAAAGATGTGATTCTGTTCATATTAAAAGAAACCTACCTTCACAAAACAAACTCTTCTCAATAACAGTCCCAGATTTGACAGTTTTCCAGCTTTTAGAAGTGTTGAAATGAATAAAAAGATTTTTTTGTGACTTTTAAGAACCAAAAAAACACGACAGCTGTTTTCTGTTTTCTGAGCAATTTGAGTGCGGATATCATGCCAAAGATAAATGTTCATCTGGCAGCATCTTATTCCAGCCCTTCCAGGCTAACAATTTTGAACACATGAATACTGGAAATTAAAGTAGCATATCATTGCATTTTGAGGGTTTGCGTCCTGAAAGCGTTTTTAAACTATATTTTAATGGGATGGCAGTGGGGACAATTTGACAGTGAGAAAGGACTCACCAGGTTTGGTGAGTTTTACAGCCCTTCATAGAAAAATAATGAGGAAGGAAAATAAAATGGATCCCTCTGAAAACTGGCCCAATTGTGGGAAAACTAAAATAATGATCTGAAATACATAAAATTTCTCTGAAAGGAGCTGCAGAAGAAGGAGATAATGTCTCTTGTGTCAATGTTAAAGTTTTTAGAAGACAATAAACTGGCCAAAACGGGTTAAATGACTAGAAAAAAAAAAAAAAGTGGCCAAAAATCCATTCAAATGAAGACGGGTTCTGGAAAAGGCATAAATCAGACTTAAATCATTTCTAATGAACTGATTTAAGTTTCTGGAAATACGATCTTTGTGTGCAGGTAGTTTGATGGTCACACAGAAAACGTACCTGTCCTGATGATCAAAAGCCATCAGCGCGCTCTTTTATCCCCTCAGAATCAAGACTGATCTGGAAAATAGCTTCTGAATATCCTCTGAATAGCAAAATCATGGGATAAATATTACATTAGATAATTTACTTGTTGCTCTCAGCTCAGCCCAATAGTCCAAAGAATTCATTAGAATAAGATGAAATGCTTTTTATCAGACATAATTTAGCATTTCTGGGAAAAGCTTCAGCTCGTCCGGACATTATCTCAGCTGTCTGCCACACCCCGTGAATTGAAAGGTTCTTTTTTATGGCCCGGAGTGAATATCTAATGTAATCTGGGGTGGATTTGAATTAGATTTTCCTATTAGCTGTTCTCCAAGACCTCTGCTTTGAATCTGGTCTAATACAATAGATGTATCTCTAAGGCGGTGCAGTCAGTGGTTTCCTGTCTTTCTCTCATGCACTCCTGCTTCCCTTCATTAGGCTTCAGGACACAGTTTGACATGGTCTCCTTTTGTGGACATTAACGACGGTCAGATTTACTGGAGGAGATCGTGTTAGGTTGGAGAGGAAACTTTATATTGTGCAGCTACTTTTTGCTATCAGTCATGATTCGGGAAGGATTACTGATTTTCTGTCTCAACCTGCTGCTCAGATGTCTCCTGAATAACGTGATTTCATTCTTGTTTCTTACTATGAGCATTTCATTTGAAGGATTTTAGTATTTTTCCTGCCACAAATGTTATTTTTTTAAAGTGAAAAATCAACAGAAAACAGCTGAATCTTTAACATTATCCTCTGTAAAGAATTTTAAGGTTTTTTTTTTTATATATATATTATATGTAAACACTCAGAATTCAAACTTCCTTCCTTTATTTGGAAAGCACTTTCTAAATTAAAGCATAATTTATAATTTAGCATGCTGTTTGCTTGGCTCATGGGCACATGGCCATTTATAGACACTGAAATATTACCCAAACGGCAAGACCAATGACAATATTACAACTCTGTAAATTCACATTTTTTTAACAGGAATGTTTTTCACACAGTCATGAAAAGTCTGAAAATTTGGATTAAAAAAAAGAAGCTGATTTTCTGAATGAAATATTTGATCTCTTTTATATTTGATGATCTTATCTTAGTGCTTCCCATCTAACACAGCCAGATAAGTGTGAGGAAGATGGGGTAGTGTATTTATGCAGATATAATCAGATCATTCCATAATGCATGTGCTATCTTAAGAGCATATTTGCATTAACAGCATCACAGTATGATCTTGACACAGTTTCTACATCATGAGCTCAAGAAGCTCACATAATCTTTCAGGTACAGACTTTTCTGAAATAGTCAGTAATAGTCTGACATTTTCATGTTAGCAGTTCTTCCCATTTTTTATGATTATTATTCTGATTAAATAAGTTCTGCAATCAATAAAACAACTTGTGTTTCAGTGAGGTTACAAATAAAACCTATTTGGCTGGATCGTTTGGATTCACTTGAAATGAAGCTTATTGTCTTTTGAAACTGCAGAACAAATTTGTGTCTGACTGAGCTCGATGTGCAGTCACATCCAAAAACGCATAAACACACTGACTAAAGCGCAACAAATGTTACAATGATAATGGGGTCAACGGGTGGAGACAGTTAAAATACAACAGCAGCTGATGGAAGTCCAGTGAAAGCAGATGGTGTTGCTGCTGTTTGGGCGGTGGAGTCAGTTCTTCGCTGTGGTCAGAGGATCTTCATCATTGTGGTGACGTGATAAACACACATTTTTTGTTTAGCTGTGGATTGTTGGACTGTCATGGTTTTGGTCTCAGCTGAAATTTATTGGCAATAAAAAGAAAAAATTAACACCATCCTCCTCCTTTGACGACACCACACAGACCTGTTCAGTTTTTAGCTGGGAGGAAGTGAAAAGTGCAGGAAACAGTAGGAGAGCAATCCGCGTTGTGATGCCGTCCACAACCTGTTTGTCGGAGTGGATTCAGACAGCACGGTGTGCTGCACGCATGTAGCTTCCTCTAAAATCCGTGTAACACTGAGCTTCATGAGTAAGCTTCATTAACGTATAGAGATCAGAGTGGAGCCTCCTGAGTTCAGTATCAGGAGCTCAGTGCATCCCGCTCCTCACAGCCAACGTAGAGTTGGAGCATCAGCTGTTTGCGGTGAGTCAACCTGAAGGACACGAGCTGTCCGGCAGTCGCTGTGTGAAACGACTCTGCCATCTTAGTGGGAGGTTCATTAGACATTTCTCAGCTGGAAATGAGCAGCGAGCCTGAACGGAAACAGAAAGTTGTGGCCCAGCAGAGACACACTGGAAGCTTGGCCTGAGTGTCACGGCTGTAAGATGTCTCTAACCCAGTTACAGCCGATCGCAGCAGCTTTAACCAAACTTTGCTGCTCATTATTTGTCCAGCACAGATGACATGACAATTATCTCCTGAGTGGGGCCTGTACCATCAAATCAAAGATAAGAACCTAACATGTCCTCAGTCCTTCAGGATCCAACAAACGAGTTTACAATCGATAGACCTTTTACACACAACCAAGCAGTGTTGAAGCCTTTTCCGCTTTGGGTATAATACTCATCTCCTGTTTTCTTTTATGAGAAAATAAAATATGTCCCATCATTATAAATGCAACATTTCAGACAGACAGACTCTATTAGGCTTTATCTACTTCTCTCCCCCGTCTCTTCTTCTCAGCGTCTGCTCTGGCAACAGAAATAGTCTCAGAGTACACGCTTTGTCGTGTCAACTCAAATGAAGTAATTACAAATCCTCTCAATTATTATTTTACTAATTCTATTTTATTTGTTTTCCAGCTAAAGCCTGAGAAAAATGAAGCCAATGAAATTGAAAACAGGAATGCGAGTCCATATTAAAACCGAAGTGCAACAAAAATCGGTAACACGTCGCTAGTAGGTTTCGTTTGATTGAATTTTTAAATATTTTGTCAGTGTGCCTTTATTTTGATGGCCAGTCTGATCATGGATACCAGAATGTTCTGCTCGTCTTCACAGATGATTATTTCCAGCTGATCTTCAGGTGTGTTTCTGCACTTTCCACTTTGAAACACTACAAATATTTAAAATAAGACAAATCGTTGCTTCCACTTTGTTTTTTAACAACTGCAAAACTCTCTCGAGGTAAACAAACTTGCGTTTGTGCTATCTATAAATATCATGAAGACACGAGTGAAAATACGAGCTCCTTGGTGGTAATTAATGTGTGAAAAAACAAACAGGTTCTCCTGAAGTAGAAAAAGCCTTTATTGTAGTTGAAGAGGTTTGAATTGAAAGGAATGATGAGAGCCGATTGAGCTGTGAGGAAAGTGAATTGGCAACTTTTCAGTTTTCGATTGTGGAGTAGATTAGTGAACAGAGAGCAGCTCAGCCATTAAAGAGGAAATCACAGCGCCTAATGTTCCTGTGAATGTTCTGCTGTCATGTTCTCTCTCCTACAGTGAACATGGACTTTCAACCTCCAGTACTGCCTAAAAGCTTCAGACAAAAAACTTCCCCGACACCATACGAGAGCGTGCAGTCCTGGAGTTTTAGTTTTTTGACTTAAGTTTGTAGAACTCAGAGAACATCTGCTGTGAGATATCCTCCTCCACTGAAACGCCCAGAAGGGATCAATGGCTACACCTGGATGCACAGCGCACTTCAGTGAGCTGCGCTCCCTGCTGATCGTGCACTTGTTTGTCCTTCGATGAATAAGAGCGTTTGCTCATTATCAGGGTGTGGTTTCCTGCATATCCACCGTGGAAATGAATCCTGACTGTAGCACTTTACTCAGAGTAAGTGCCGCGAGGCTGAGATACAGCAGCAGACCTTCGCCAAGCTCCGTGCATTCAAGGAATGGATGTAAAAGAACTGTTCGCTTCCATGTTGCTATTTATACAGTGACCAGCCATTTACGCTAACAGTGATGTGGTGCATGTCTGCTGGGGAGCATAATGAAGTTATGAATACATAAACTTACATTATACAAAATTAATTCAAAGCAGATCTGAAACCTCAAAAGCACAAAAAGGTGCATCAAAAACCATTTAGCGCTATTTTCTAAGAAGCATATTTGTGTTCTGTACAAGATAAAAGACTTTTTGTTTGCACTGACATGTCAAACTAAAGAAGTAGCCTAATTTTCCTGTGCAGAAGGCAGGAGGTGTCTGAAAAGGTCAGCCAGTGAGACTCTTTATTTGTGCACATGCGAGCATGTGCTGTGACCTTATCAATATGCTGCTTCGCCCGTACACCTATACAACTCACTCACATCTCTATAGCAACTAATGTCCTTCATCACGACGGCCAGAGTTGAATTCTTCCCTCTTCGGAGCACAAATATCTGTCGTTATGTAGAACTTACAGCAGTCTCTTCTCTGTGCGTCATCGTGTTTCTTGTTGATTGGCAAATCAACTGATTGAACACATTTAGTGGCAGTATTTCCAGAGAACTACACCGTTCAGACAATCTGCAGCATTAATATCTCTGACGAGCTCCCGACTGGAAGTGTTGCCACAAATAATGTCACAATAGAGAAAAGGTGGAGGTGGAGGAAGTGAGGCGTCGTAAATGTAATAATAAATAAATAAATAAATAAATAAAGCTTTTCATAAAATTTTCATGCAGGTAAACATTCACTAAGTTTTGATGCAAACAGTACAAACCATGAATTCAGCCTTGCAGGAACTTCTTTCAAACGCACACCTGGAAACATCAGTGAACCCCAAACAACACAATCCAAACATTGAAATGTTAAATTATGATCCCGTTGGTGACTTCTTTTAGACAAGCCGTCTCTTTTCTGCCTGCTCTAACAAAACAACATTTGCTCTCTTTCTAATTCATTTGAAATTGCCCATGCACCAGTGATCTGGAGATGATAACTCCTTTCGGCATACGGCACGCCATCAGCTTCTGTAAATGATCATCACTGACGCCAGATTTAGCACGAGACCACCGCCATGTCAGACCAAAACAAAAGCTTTGTCAGCCATGAAACACACAACAACAGACAAAACTGAGCCCTGAACTCTGTGTGCACAAGAGCCAACAAAAATATCTATACACAATTTTGCCAAGCACACACTAATGAAAATCGAAATGTAATATTGTGGAAATTTGAGTTACTCACACATGAAGGAGAACAAACACAGTTCTGGAGCCCTTCAGAAGCTCAAAGGGTTTTTTCATCTTGGTCAAACCAGCACTGGCTGCCAGGCTGGACTGACAGAGAGAAATCCAGCGGCAGGCTTTTCTGCAGTTACACAAATGGCACTGAAAGCTTATTGCAACTTTTCAGATTTTCTTATCTGCAAAATAATAGACATACTTTTGGCCTTATTTCATTTGTCCTAGATCATCACATCATATTTCAATACATTTACAATTTACGTGCAAAACATCCCAGTGAATGCCAACACAGACGAGAAGATGACATCTCCTGACATTGGAAATCATACGATGGGCTAACAATTAATCGTAATATAATTAAACCCAATTAATTTCTTCACATGCGCTGACATGGTGTTCACCTTCAGTCGCAGCAACAGGGAGCATCCCGGTCATGAAATTTTTAAGAGTGGATCCGCGGGTAGTCAGACAACCCACAGAGAGAGAGAGAGAGAAATGAAATGGAGGCGTGAGGGAGACGATCGAGAGAGAGAAGGTCAGAGAGAAATTGTTAAACAGTGTTGGAAAAAAGGGGACACTCCGGCACAGAGTAGATATTGTAGATGCGGTGTGAGCTCAGACTGATATCTGGGGAAACATAGAAAGCACACTAAGGCTGTAACCTGTAGGCTCAGGCCCAACGGTGTTTTCAGATCATGGCTAACATCAACATGCTGAATGCTGCTGATGTTCATGTTCGGCACCAGTCACAAAGCTGAAGCATTTAATTAGCCTTTTTCAGATAAACATCTCCTTTCTGGCTGCTTGTTCTCCTGTTTGTTTACCTTCTTTTGCCCATAGTTTTGATATTTCTGCCTGAACTTTAGTGCCAGAGCTTAGAAGGCTGCAGCCATATTTTTAATGATTTGTTTTTTCTTTGGATTAGGGAGACTGTGCAGACTTTATACTGTGTCACTGTACTGAAGTACAGTAATAGGAAAGCAGGGATTAGCTGACTTTAGTTGGCGGCACGATGCCATCCTTCTCCCCAGACAGGTCTCACAAACTTCTCGAGAAAATTGCGCCATTTGAAAGGAAGACACATCAGTCAGAGATAAACGTGGAAGTGAAAATGTTATGTGGCAAAGAGACCACTTTCCTTTGGACTCCGGACATAGCAATGTTCTCCGGAAGTCTGTTGGTGCGAAGACTACATTGCTTACCTGGAAAATGGGAGGATGAGTTATTGTCTGACACCACAAGATAAAAGTGTCTGACTTAAACTACCATCCATGCAGCAGCATTCAGCCACGAAGAGGACAGTTAGCAACGAACTTCCCCAACAAAAAAAACTGATTTTCTGATCCCTGTTACAGGACTGACTCCAGAAGATGGAGGGGTTGACCTCTCACCTTCACTCTCCAGGACTGAAACTCAGAGTCATAAGCATTAAGAACACGAGTGAAAGGCCTCCCAAAGGATTTTGTCTCTGGAAAAATGAGCAACAATCTGAAGTGGCCTCCTTCAAAAAAAAGTCATCTCCTTGAATAGAGAAGTATTTATGAAGCAACCCTGTCCAGTCAGAGAAGTCGAGTTTCTGCAGACTGTCTGGACTTCGGCTGCACGCACCCCCTTTAAGTGTGCTTTATTGCCAACCTTTTCTGGGAGGTGGGCATCTCCGTAAGCTGGATAGAATTTGCCTCAGCAAATGAAATCAGGAGCACAAATGGTCATCTCTGACCTTTTCTGCTTTTTACCCTCATTTGCTCTGTCTGCCGACGACAAGAGACGAAACTAACTGTTGTTTTGTTTTTTTTGTTTTTTTCAGAAACCTGGTAAGACCGTGATAACTGGGCAGCAGCTCTTACTGAGTCGGCCCAAACCCACTTTATGTGTGACGTTTTGCTGTTTTCTGCTCTGTACAGAAAGAACAGGAGGATTTTTTAGAGAATTTTTATTCTCTATAAAATATATCCTGACCACTGGAGGGCAGCATTTTCACCTGAAAACTTTTCAGTGAAGCTGAATTAACTGAAATATCCATTTGGAGGAGGAAAAGAATTTGGTGATGGATAGCTCAGTTATTCACTTCAATTTTTTTCCCGCACGACAAATCCAGGCAGAGCCTGTCTGCAGTGGCTGGCATTAAAACCTCATCATCTGTCGAGCACAGAGTGACAGGAAAGGTCAAGAGACAGAGGGTGGCGGCAAGCTGATATCACTCAGCAGATACCAACACACGCACAGACACACACAGCACAAACAGAGGTTTGCATACACAACTACAATCACATTCAGACACGTGTAAAAACTTGATAACAGATAAACACACAGAAGTGCAAATAGGAGGGAAAATGCATAAATGAATTAATAATATGTACAAAAACAGATGTTACAGACAGGTGCTCTACACAGAGCTCTGGGGACTACCTCTGCCACCTCTGAATGTGAAACCAGTCAGATGTCTTGCTGAGACACTGTAGATATTTTATAGGTCTCCTCTCCTCCACAAATTGTCATGAATCTTTCATGAGGTTACATCTCATTGTGCGTGCATGCAGTTGAGTTGTATGTGTCCATGTGTGTGTATGTAGAGCAGAGCCAGGAGGTCACACAGTGATCACAGTGTAAGAGAGAAGAAGGTAAACTCTGCCTTACCTGCTCACTACCGTCATCTTATGTACAGACTGGGTCTGGGTCACAGACACACTTATGGTCATCGTTCTCGTGATGCAGAGGATAGTTTTATCCCTTCAATCCATTCCATATTTTTTCAAGAAGGAAAATCACTTTGGTCTGTGACTTGGAGTCACAAACACTGCTTTATTTTAAAGGGATCTGGTAAAGGAACAAAGTTTGAAAACCACAGCGGCCGATTCTATTTCAGCTTGTGATCTGATTTCTCACTTCCATTGTGTTTAGCTTCCACCTTATTATTACCGCTGCACCCAGCAGTGGATTTAACAGCAGGCTATAATCACAGAACACAGGTGAAGTGGTGGCGTGCTCCTCCGGGGGGCTGATGTGGTCAGACCTTTGTCTGACTGTAGTGATGTGATGCCATCTGATGGTGGAAACCTGATACAGCTGCCCTGATCACAGCTCAGCACGATAACTTCAGGAAACAACAAGCAAGATAATTCTAAAAACATCTTCATGAATTTAGCAACACGTGATGCAACAGTTTTTGTACTTGATTCTGTCGCATACTAAAGTTTGTATTGAGCTCCCGGTGTCACCAGACCAAATAAAAGATACGATACAGGGGCTCCTGTTATTTCTTAGCGTCTTGGTGTCCTACCCTCTATTACTGTGTTTCACACGTTGTTGCCCATCTAATTGCAGCTCTGAGTTTAATATGCACCAGGTCAAGTTAAGTGTCGAAAGCTGGCAACCAGATGTTCTCTGTCCTAACTAAACAAATGCCAGGAAACAGGCCCAGGTGGCCCTAAAGAACACCAGATGGAGATAAAACAGCAGCTAACCACAAATTTCCCATGATGCTAGAGTGGTAACTTTTGGACACAAATCAGTCAGAATAGCATCAGGATCACCAAGAATAATAATAAGGCCCGACAGCACATGGCCAAAATGGATTAATGTCTTCAGCCTGATCATAATAACTATTACTTTGGAAGGTTATGGTGATATTAGATAATAACATCTTTTACATCATAGTCTATAATTAGCAGAAAAGAAATAACCATGCAACTGTGTAATGTATGCTTTGTGACTATGGGATGGCAAAAACTGTAATCCTGCCTGTGGAAACTTTGTGTGTCCAACGAAATACTGATGTGTAGACTGGCAGTGTTTTTTGAGGCAATGCATTTTCTGCTTTGTAATATTGATGTCACTCACAATCAGGCAAAGATGATCCCTTCATAACCTGGTTAACTATTTTTATTGAACAGATTTTGTCCTATTTGAGAACTGAGGACGTGTCAGTAAAGCATCTGGAGAGTATTACAAGAGTATTGACCAATAGGGTTTGAACTTTCTTGGTTATTTCGAGCTCTAACTGTCTCTCTTTCTCCTCTTTCTCCCCCTCCTCTTTTGGTTTTCTCTCTCTCATACCTCAATTGCACAAACTCCAGAGCAGGGAAGTGAGAGAGAGCGACACACCCACACACACACACACACACACACACACACACACACATACACACATACTCATGCACATAGGATAGAAGGGAGAGGGGCTGGGAGGGACTGTGGGTAAGGCTCACTTGGATCCAAAAGCCACTGGAGCAAGAACTGATTAAAGAAAGACGACAGACAGTTGTGGAGCTGCTACTCAAACAGAACTAAAACACTTTCTGAGCACGGCAGGAGGAAAACAAATATTAAACTACTAAAGGACTATCACGGATTTGTCTCAGCGCAGCCAGCTGTAAACTGTGACTGACGCTTCATGGATTGATCTCTTTCTTTCTTTCTTTTTGAAGACTGTGTTGTTGTGCGCTGCAGAAGTGCATCAGAAAGAAACGCTGCACATCTCATTATCACTGACGTGGTATTTTATTGCTCCAGCTGCTAGTTAATGACAAAAATGTTTGTTTTGTCAGGCAGAGCGCTTCCTGCCCTTCTCTTAACTTTGTTTCTGGCTGTGGCGTCGGTCCAGAGCCAGGGGGCATCCCAGGAAGCCTTTATAATCCAGTACATGGAGAGGCGGCTGGCTCAGATGGAGGTAGGTGACTGTTGCACTTCCACATGTCCACATTTTAAATATACACAAGTTTACATGGTGTAAATAATGTCTTCCAAAATATCTCACAATATATTAGTCAGAGCTGTATGGAGCAATATGTATACCTGAGGTAAAACATTATGTTGTGTTTCATTTCAAAGAGTTCAGAGTCATATCAGCATTAGTGATCAAAGCTTTTAAAACAGACTACATCATTTCTGATAATTACAGAATAATACTAAAGGCTTGTGGAGCAGGTAGAGATGGAAGATAAAAGTAATGAAGTAATGAACTAAATAAAAGTTACACAGCAAAACACAACTATAGTTATCAAATATTCAATAAGAGTCAGGAGCTGCCGTCATAGTGCCTGAGGGAATTAAGCTGAGCTACAGTTGGCCACATTGATAAGAGGAATTATTTCTTCCTTCAAGAATTCAGCTTCACGGTGAAAAACAATTTCACCCTTTTTTTTTCTCAAATTCAACTTGCAGGAAATAAGTCATTATGCTAAATCCCATCCCAGCTGTGACCCTGCATGGATAATGGGTGGCTGTTTGAGATAGATAGTAGTAATAAGAATCTTACATGTCTGTAATATTGCTTTTTCATGTAAAAAATATTTAGCTAGCTAAATTAGCGACTGGTCAGTCGTACTGCAGTACTGAAACTTAAATGTTTGATTAAAGCAAGCTTGTGTTTCACCGGTTAGTCACTGAATTAACTCTGTCTCTGAATGGATGCATGAAGTAAGGTTCACCACCATGGCTGTCCTACTGAATCAAAGAAGCGTCTAGCAGCAAGAGAAAGTGCATTGATTTGAGCATTGAGTGTGCGTTTCATTCAATACATTCACTTTTCATTTGTAAGAGGAGAAATGTCTTATTTCCATTTCATTTCTCATACTTTTTTCATGTCAATGAAATCAGGAGCGCCTGAATCAATGTGAGCAAAACACAGTGAGCACCACTCAGAAGACCTATGACCTCTCCTCTGAGGTCAGGGGCTATCTGTCCTCTCTCAGCGTTCTCAGGTAGGCCTGATTATATTAAATGGACAATAATGTAAGAATTCATGAACTACATTCCCACCAAGTGCTTAAATGAAAGAACAACAGCTAAGGAGAGAAATGCTGGTGATATAACCAATGTTTTGCTCCCCAGATCAGAGGTGAAGAGCCAGGTGGAAAGCTTGTCTGTGCGAGTAGACCGGATGGAGAGAGAATTGGAATATCTAGAAAACAAGATCCCCACCCAGACTGACATTGAGATGGAAGACGCTCTGCTGGAACAGCAGATAAAGGCTGCAGAACTGGACCAGTTAAAGAAGAAAGCCAAGCTTAAAGTGGAGAACGGTAAGAAGCCTGCCTGGACTGTGCACAGCGTCTGAGTGTGTGTTATTGGTCTAGTGGTCAACACTTTTGTATGAGAGAAGGAGAGGACAAATAGAAATGCACCAAATGTGGCTACGGTTCAGTAAAAAAAATAAATAATTCGGTCTTTTCTCCAACACATCCAGACTGCAGCACAGCTCTGAACCAAATCCAGTCCCTGAAGATAGTGAAGAAAGCGGGGGACACCTATGGTTCCTGGTTCAAAGACCCTTGGGGGCGATCAGATAAGGTTTGTGATGATTACAGTTATAATGACATGTTTACAGCAGACAGCTGTCTTTTGTCCGTGGCAGCAGGCTGAGTTTATTACTCTTTCAGTGTTGGCTCAGCTGCTGATGAAAGATCACAGAGTAGAATATTTTCCTCAATAACACTCAAATCATTTTTGGCTTCTTTTAAAGCTGCACCAGTTACATTTCTTCGATGACAACGTTCGATGATGATGATGATGACAAATTCAAACAGAAGTTCCACACAACTCTGTCAAGTGTTTTAGCATCTTCCAGCTCATTGTGTAGCAGCTTTAAAAAAAAAAAAGAGCCCCCTGTCAAACCTACTGTAAAATAAACAGCAGACACAAAAAACATGACTACCTGGCCAATATCGTTTTCAGCTGATGGTCCACTGAAGAGCCAGATGTTTCCATCAAGAATCTGTGATCATAAATACAGCTTCAAATAAAGTAAATATTTGACTTAAGTTTTCAGGTGGCCAGAAACACAACCTCAGAAAAATGCTGGATATCTAAATACACAGCTCTTTACCAACATTAGAGCCACATAAGTTTCACATGAAAGTATTGTTAACATTACAATGTAAATTCTTGGGGTGTTATGACTCTGCTATCCATCACTATATTTATTTTCTGAGTCTAACTGGGTTTTTTTTTCTCTTCCTTTTTCTATTTCATTCTAAGTGATAGTCTTTTTTTTACAGGACACCCAGTTTTAAAGCGTCATTGTATTTCTATATTGAATTAAAAGACTGAATGTAAAGCAAAAGCTGAATTGCACAATGCTGTTCTAACCAACTTGTCGGCTGGTTTCATGTGACTCTTTCAGGTCTATCTGCTCAGTGGAATTCGTAACAACACTCTGCTGGAGTATGTTTCTCTGCAAAGCTTCACAGAGCGGACCACCAACCCTCCGCCGAAGGTGGTGCAGCTGCCTGCTCATTGGCAAGGAACAGGCCATGTTGTCTACGATGGATTCCTCTACTACCACAAGGCAGACACGCCCAACCAGATACTGAAGGTGGGTCACTGAAGAAGGAGTCAGAGTCTGATCTGTAAAAAGACTCTTGTTGATTTCCACCATGTTTGTAAAATTTTAAACATGTGTACAACATTTAATTTGGTCAGAGTTACTGAGTACTGCTAATAACTCCAGATTTCCATCCTCAGATATGAGATTCAGATTTTAATAATCATGTTGTGTAGACTTTCTGTGCAGCTTTGGCGACTGACTTCAGATCACGTCAAGGATTTAAGTCACTGGGGAGTTGATTTTTGTCCTGTTTCCTCTGCTGCTCTCTGCTAGCTGAGTTCAGCAAGCCAGCATTGCCAAAAGAAACAATTCTGTTCCAGTAAACTGAGGAGACGTTCCTTTTGAGCAGATGTGACTGCGGCAGACACTCACTGGGGAAAAGCATGTTTCCAAAAAATAAAGCTGAATTAGATTCACACACAGAACTGAAAGTGCTGGAAATGACCAGTGGCATCGCCCAAATGCAGCATTTTCACTGAATTCCCAAATATTTATACTGGCTGTAGTTGTTTGTGCCATTGAAATATGTAGTTCAAAGTGAAATGCAAACATGCAACTCTGCATCGACAAAGATATCTGATACAGCTAAAGAAAACACACACATAATGGTGAACGTCTATGAATGTATGCATTTCTGTTGCTTTCTGCTCCATGGAGGTGGAGCTGTTGAATGCTACAGTGGTGGATAGCACACTTCTACCAGGAGCCGGTCGCCTCCCAGTCTACAGTCTGAACTCCTACACCTATCTGGACCTGGCTGTGGATGAACTCGGTCTCTGGGTCATCCATGCTGACCCTGAATATGGAGGAAACCTGGTCATCACCAAACTGGACAAAGGTAGAGATGCAGAGCCTGTATGAGCACAGAAACAATGTAATCCGTACTCAGTGCTCTGGTTTTCTTTTCATGCCTCAGGAACCTTGGCAGTAGAATATACCTGGGATACACAATGTAGGAGTCGTGATGCAGAAGCAGCGTTCCTAATATGTGGGACCCTGTATGTGGTGTACAACACACGCTATGGAGGGCGTTCCACCATACAGTGTCTGTATGACATCCACGACACCATTCACAGGTTGGCATTCACGCAAACACAAATGATATGGCCTTGATATGGCCTGACCTTTTCATCAGTGAAAAGACAGACTTCATAAAGGCATGGGAGCATGATAACACATTTAGCAAAACTTTGCCATGTTTTTTCTCATTTTAAATTCCTTCCTGCTTTCCTTTTTCTCTGCCATGCATCTACAGCGACGAGAGTCCAGTGATGTTCTTCCCCAAGCGCTATACCAGTCACAGCAGCATCCACTACCACCCTGGAGAGAAACAGCTGTATGCCTGGGACGACGGCTACCAGACGATATACAAGGTGGAGACAGGCAGAAATGACCAAATCAGACTCGGCACTACCGCAATCACTGAGGAGCGGAGATAATCTGCAGTCTTCAATCCTTAAAATGCATTCAGAGCAACGTAACATCACTTATAAAAGCATCAGTTTAGGAAAGTTACTATCTGGTGTTTAGTTTATAATCTACTGTTTTTCAGTATAGAGCTCATTTATCGTTGTTAATCATTACAGAAATAAAGATCATGTCCGTCTAAATGGATTTTATACATAGATTCTCTACTTTGTATCACCGCAATAAAGCGCATTTAAGTGTGATGGGTATCTTCTTTACATTGCCTTAAATTAACGAACAATGTCTCACAAAAACACAAGCTGTCACGATTTTTGCATCATTTTTGCATTTTGTCTAGAAAATTTACACGTTAATGAAATGCACTCATACATACCTGTACATTACAGGTACTCATTTCATGTACTAATAACAAGCTAGTTTGTCTACAACAGTGAAACTGAATGTAAGTTAGCTATGTGTTTATTGTATAAATCACAGAGGAGATGCTTGGAAGCTTTAACAGCAGAACAGTAGATGACATCATTGGATATAAACAGCAGAAGCTCAGACTTTTTCATATTAATAAATCAGTATCAGAATACTTCACTAATCCCCAGATAAAAGTTGATGCATTACAAGGCACTCCTACAAAATAAAAATACAAATATAACAAAAAATATGTGCAGGATAGTTAAAATATAGATGGAAAGTATATCCAAATAAAAAGTGTGAATGGGCTGCAGGTAAGTAAAGCTAAAGCAGAAATAGCTAAAAGCATAAATAATGCAGTAAAGCAACACAACGTGAGGGAAGAGCAGTATGACGACACAGTTTAGTAAGTATTTGTATGACTCAGAAAAATAATGATGCATCGTCATCATCATCAGGGATATATAGCATAAATATTACTAATCTAATATTTCATTTAGTATATCGCTCTAAAAAAGCGTTTGTGACGTTGTGACGTCACCGCCACGCCCGCTCTTCTTCGTGTTCCCTGTTTTGCCGCCCGTTTTTCAGTTGGCGATGACGTAAGAAAAGAGGGCGGTCCCGGGGGAGCGACCGTTGGGAGCGACCGTTGGGCTCGACAAAAAGCGATTGACCAGCCGGCCACCGTAGTGCCGCGGAGACACAAAACTGCGTCGGAACTGCCGGCTGTTTCTGTGTGCTCGTCCTTTTTTAAACCATGAGGAGGAGAAGCTCGACTCTTCGGAGGCGGACTGAGAGTTTGCGTTTCGATGAATTCGGCTTCGCTTTTCTCAGCAAAAGAAAGGAGCAAAAACTTCAACATCGGTGTCACGACTACAGGTGAAAGCAGAAAAACACCGTCAGAACAAACACTGGACATTTTAATCTTCAAGTTAGCTTAACTACCGACAAAATCAGTCTTTTTGTTGTTTCATATTTAAAAAAAGATTTAACCAGATAGTTCCCTTTTAAATGAAACTGTTTATATAGTTAAACTGATGCTGACTTCTAAATGTCACAAAATACATTAAAACTAAAGTGAAATCCCAAAGTTAAAATGTTAACAAGCTACATAACAATATGTATTTGTTGCCACTGATAAAGTCACACAAATGAATTAATCTTAAAATGAATAGTCAGTAAAGTACAGCAGCTAATTTCATTATCAATCCATCTGTCAGTTTCTTTCTTAGTCTTTGTCCTACAAAACAAATAAAATCAAACAAATACAGTATACAGAGCACAAGGTGGCATCTTCAGATCAAAGCGCCTAAATATTGAATAAAAGCAGCACATTTAATCTTTGGGAGTCTTGTTTTATTTTGCTTGTAAAAGTTGTGAAATAGTGATTTGATGATTTGTGTACTTTGACAATTAATTTCCCTTCGCCACCTTTGAACGTTCATGTGTAAATAAAGCAAAGCAGTGTAAAGGGTAACTATACTTGTGAGACGCAGTGTTCGATCACATCAGCAGTTATGATCATTTGAATTACATCAGCGTAAATGCATCAACTCAGGCTGGCTGCAGTCACTGATGATCATCCTTCTTGGAATGAGATGTTTAACACTCAATGACCAGTGTTTGTATTTACAGGAAATGCTGCTCACTGTGTTGTGTTGTGTTGTTGTCTGAGTCAGTTACCCCCAGCTGAGCTCCCTGAGGGTCAAAGAGCTGTGTGAGCTGCTCAGCTACTGGAATGGAGCCAGTTTTATCTGTCGAAGCCAGGTGAGACTTGAACAGAAATCATCTGTTGTGATTGACTGGTTAAACTCTGTTCACGCTCGTCCTGTGTTTTCAGATTGAGCGATTTATCAGAATGGGCATTCCTCCAAGCCTCCGCGCCAGAGTGTGGAACTGCCTTCTCTCCACTGACAGCCTCAGAGAAAGCAATGACTTCAACTACCAGGTAAAAACACTGCATTGAAGAGATTCCTGTCATTCTTATGTGAATAACGTTCTATGTGCAACATACACTTTCAAGATTACACCTTGAGTTTTGAACAACCAGATATTTGTAGATTTCCATTTGGTTTTACTTCAAAACTTTCTGCTTACACAGTGATTTCCACAATTAAGTCATCAGCAAAGTAGCCAAGATGGCTGACGATAACAAATAACCATATAACCAAGTAGCAGGCTCTCAAAGTAGAATCTTGGTAGCATTGGGACTCTTGTGTTGTGAACACCAGTTTTCCCAGCAGATGTCACCATTTAGCAAATATTAGAAAACAGTTGACCTGACTCTGCAGAGCTGTTTCACTTTGGTTAGCGGCTTTGAAATGCTTCATTTCAACCAAAACCCAAGTTTTATTGTAGCTTGACAAATTCTACTAAGTTGCACATTTCTCCAGTCCATGCCCAACCCTGAAGAGTACGAATATCTCCCCTACTCTGTTATTCAGTCTAAACTAAATTTGTAACAATGGGTGTTCATTTCTAAATCTACAGAAGTGCTTATCAGAGGTGCGAGGGCCCTTGGTGGACTTGGGTGTCAGCGAATATGGAATCCTGTCAGCAATAGCAACTCTCAGCGATACACAGAATGATCTGGACTTGAACCATCAGCAGCCCTCCGGCTGTACTGATTCCTGTTATTCTCTAGATGACATCACATTGTTTCGACAGATCGCCTTGGACCTGCGTGAGTTCAAATGGGGCAAAAGGATTATGAGATTAGTCTGTATGTTGAAGATTGTTTTGCCTATCTGTTGACAACAATGTTTAATGCCATTGCATTAGTGACAGTTGTGTTTTCGTTTGAATTGGCCTGCTCTATATGTAAAGTGCCCTGTAACTTTTTTATGATTTGGCACTTTATAAATAAATCCGATTTGATTTTGGTGAGGGGTTGTTCGTCAACTCATCTGCATGTCTTATTCTCTTGAATAATATCAATATCCCCAGGAAAGAATTTATGGAATTTTTTAATATTTGGAAATTTTTTGTTGGACTCAGGGTTGAACTCAGCTGAACTGTACATCCTTTCATGTGATATCAGGACCAAAAAACTGTGATAATACATCACAGATAACTTCTTTCCAGTATTGTTTCCTCATTTTTGTTGGTACCGTATTTTCTGCACTATAAGGCGCACCGCATTATAAGGCGCACCTTCAATGAATGACATATTTTAAAACTTTTTCCATATATAAGGCGCACCGCATTATAAGGCGCTACAGTAGAGGCTGGGATTACGTTACGTTACGTTATGCATTAATGTCCATATTCACAATATGACCAACCTTGTTCAACTGTAAACACACAAAAGAAACACGTAAAGCTCACTTTATCAGTTCATTCCTCATCTACCAATCCCTCGAATTCTTCTTCTTCAGTGTCCGAATTGAACAGCTGGGCGAATGCGGCATCCAACACGCCCGGCTCCGTCTCATCAAAGTCGTCATTAATCGAGTCAGTGTCGCTGTTGTTGTCTGGCAGTTCAGTGACAATTCCTGCCTTCCTGAAAGCTCGGACCACAGTTGAGACTGATATATCAGCCCAGGCATTTACGATCCACTGGCAGATATATATATATATGGATCAATATCAATATTGATCCATATATAAGGCGCATGGTCAGCTTTTGAAAAAATTGAAGGCTCTTAGGTGCGCCTTATAGTGAGGAAAATACGGTACTTCATTATTTTTTTATTTTTTAAATAGAGCGTTCCTTCCCAACTCATCGATCTCTGATGGGGGAGAGCCCAGAAGCTATTGAAGGTCAGGCCAAGCTCTTCAGGGTCCTCATTGCCTATGCCAAGTACAACCCACAGGTTGGATACAGCCAAGGTAATCAGCAACATTTCAAATACATGATGGACCAATCTTGTGATGCATTAAGATCACTGTCAGTATAATGAAGCATATGATGTATAATTCTCCACAAGAATTTTTTTTGTTGGATGGGATGAATGAAAGTTTCAGGAGGATGTCATTGACAGTTTGGTGGTCAATGGGGAGCTACTTGCTATAGTGCATGATGTGACCACTTGATGGAAGCAGAGGACCATTTAATATATTGCTGTGCTATCATGCAGGAACCATCCTGCTGCATGCACAGTTAAATGAACGGCTGCAAGTTTGTAGTTAACCACAAAATTTGAGTTTATTTGATCAAGAACCTGATGCTAAAATCTGAAATATCACTAATCCCTAATAGTTTATTCATATTTTAGTATCTAGAGCATTAACTGTGTGTTAATATGTGTTTTGTCTGTTATTCTGCTTTTGGGACATATCAGATTCAGGAAGCAAAAAAGTTAAGGCAAGGCAGATCTCAATGGTTTGCTGTACAGAGTATAATGTGGTTAAACATTCATAATACATCCTGCTCTGCAGTGGATCCTCATACTGCTTCTTCTTCAAAAAAAAAAAACCGAAAAACATGCAAGCACCTGTGTAGTAAATACCTTTAATGTGGAGCACCTAACACCCACACTTCATTCTGATGTTTCTTTAAGTAAAAGTGTGTGTCTTTGTGTGTCTGTGAACAGGGATGTCCTACATAGCTGCTGTGCTGCTGATGCAGTTGGGAGAGGAGGAGGCGTTTTGGGCTCTGGCAGCCTTGTTGGATAAACCCAAATATCTGGCTGAACTGTTTGACCTCAGCCTCACCAAGTAAGAATGATCTCACAGCAGGAAAAGATCTGGCCATGCACAGACAGAACAGATACAGAACAGAAAAATTAGATGACACACAGAACAAGAGAGGCTCCCATGCAACAAGAGGCTGAACAGCCAACTGAAGGTTACAGATGAAATCTTCATTTTTTTTATAGTCCAGAGAAACAGTCATGCAACGTGTAGCAGCACAGCTTTTACATTTGGCTGTGAAAAGCAGGTCTTTTCATTTTAATATTGCAGGTAGCAATTTTAATCCCTTGCGTAAATATGTAACAGTAATGCCGTAATACAATGAGATACATACATTAGATTTATATGCAATTTTCTTACCTTTTTATTTTTTTGAATCAGAGATGTGTGGCATAGACAAGTTTAAGATAAAAAATCCTTTTATTTGTGCCAATCAGGGTCCAGCATCAGGTTAAGGTGTTTGACCAGTTCTTGAAACACAGGAAGCCGGAGCTCTCTCAGCACATGGTGAGTTTCTCAGATTTTCAGACTGTGGTTTGTTCTGTACGTGGATTAAAAGCCTGGTGATTCTCTTTTATTCCCAATACACTGACTAAGAAACAGACAGGTGTTTCTCTCCAACATCTTAATGATTTTGAACAGATGTTGGAAACTGTGAGGAAAGCTGGTTGCTTCTGTTTACAATGAATGATTTGACTTACCTCAGAGGGAAAATACTCAAAAAAACAAAACAAGAAAAGTATGCATGTGTGTGTCTAGGTATGGGTGTGCATTTGTGTTGAAGGCCAGATATGGCCAAGTGATGAGTAGTTCATCTATGAAGGAGCAGGGGTCCATTAAGCATCTGTCATCAGTTGGGCCTCTTCTGTCATTCACGCTTTCAGGGTCCAGGCTTGTCATGATACATTATTAGTGATTGTACTGGGAGGCTCAAATTCACAGCAGTGTAACTTTCTCCATCCTTTCTGTTTAGCTGCTATATTTCCACTAAGTTCAGCTTAGTCTCACTGCAAACATTAGTTATAGTACAAACAAAATATATACAAGATAATTTTTATATTGGAGCAAAAATACTTATTTTATACACCATTAAATGCTGTTCAGCATAAGACACAAGAAATAAACTTACAAATCATAGTTCTGTAGTTCTGTCCTGGGAAATTCTACAAAGGTCTGAAACATCCCCAGAATGAGGAGTTTAATTTTCGCTAAGACTCGCTGCGTCTTACAGATCCAAAATTTGCTCAGCTCAAAGTGCTGCTGTGCCTACACACAGTCCCACAGAGCTGCTGGCTGAGTGGCAGAGTCTTATCCAAGAGTGAGTTTCTTAATTTCATCTGGACATTTAACCATGTTGCAGTTGAAACCTCCACCAGTGATTAATGTTAGTGTTCAATGTGTGCACCCGCTGCCACCATTTATGCTGCTGTGTCTTTGAAGGGATTGCTGTACTTCACGTTGACTCAGCAGGTCTGGAAGAAAGCTGCCCTTTTGGAGCCAAAGCACACACAAGTGCACTCACACCACACATCCTTATTATCGGCACAATTCTTTCCCCCTCTTACAGAAAAAGCCTATTAGAGAGCAGAGATCAGCGTTTCCTTTGTAATAGAGCTCCTCAGCACAGTTAGGGGAAGCAAGCTGTAAACAGGTTTTTGGACTTGTGCTGTGACCTCCAGGTCTGAGTAAACACAGGCTAAGTGCCAGGCTTAAACATCAGGGATGCATATTTTTCAAGGAATTTTCTCTCTGCTAGAAGCAGTTATAATTGTCTGAGCTATACAGTTATGGGTAATTATTGCATGCATCATAAAGTTTCATTTCATTTCAGAGGTCAGAAAAGGACGCTGTTTGACAGAAACTGGCTGAGTCTTGAATACATTGTTTTACTATATCAAAATCTAGCGCTGTCTTTCCAACCTCCCTGCAGGAGTCAGTGGGAGTCTTATCAGTCCACTTTGTGATGCCATGGTTCCTCACGCTCTTCACTTCCTTGCCCTGCTGGGACTCTGTCCTGGCTGTCTGGGATCTCATTTTTCTGCATGGTATCTATACACACACACAAACACACAATGTGCAAGAAAGCAGAGGAAATGCTGTGACATTGTGAATGTATTATTTGCTCTCATTCACTCAGCAGGGAGTGGGGAAGTAGTTTAAATAACTTTAATTTTCATGAAAGGTTTTTTAGTCTCCAAGGCGATACTTTTTTGTAAATGTAGACATGTATTGGTTAGGTCCAGACTCATCACTGTGGATTGAAGGGGAGATACATCACACTAATGTTATTTTTGCTGCACCTACTTCATACCAACACACTGTCAATGCATGGTAGTGCAGTGATGTTTAGAAATTCCTCTTTCTCCTCAGGCCTGTCAGCTGTGTTTCGTATTGCTCTGACCATTATCGAGCTCTTGGAGCCACGACTGATGGACCTTAATGATGAAGCGGCAGTGCTGCCCCTGTTGCTGAGAGTCCCTGCTGATGTGTGAGTAAAGTAAACTGAGGCTGTGCATGTGGCAGCATTAGTAAAGTATGCTATCTGACATGTAGACATGATATTGCTTCTTTGTGCGTGAAGACCATCTTGTGTTGTGGCATTCATGATTTTCATACTCCCATTTGTGATCAATTGTAAATCACATTTTGTTTTGCACAAAATACCATCAGATATGTAGTTTGAGACTTGAATCTCTAAATAACATCCCAACACAATTTTTTGTATCACTGAAAACCAAAAGTCCTCCTGAAGAATGTGCAGCACAATTCGCAGAGCTGAGAGCCCAGCTTATAGATTTGGCCCGCAGGCACCTCATGAATATCAATCGACCCATCAGGAATGGACTTGTTTTGACATCAAGCATTCCAGGAAAAGTAGAGTGTCATTGTTTTGCCGTGGTTGATTTTGTACATGTTTGGATTAAACATCTTTTATGCTAAATTAGTTTGCACAATGGCAGCCCACGCTGCTTTCAGTTGGACCCCTCTGTCTCTCTTTCACTTGGTTCAATATAAACGTCACATGCTGGCGGACATGTTTTGTTGACATGGAGCTGTAGTTATGGCAACTCAGCAGGGTCACTGGGTTTGTGTATACAGCCAGTGTGTGCGTGTGACGGACTGGTGCTCAGTGATTATTAAAATCCAGTTTATCATATTTGTTTTAATAGATAAGCTCCCCTTCAGCCAGTTAAATTTCATGTCTGCTTCTCATTGTAGGAAAGGCCGTGCTACTTGGACTTACATTTGTTGACCTTGGAAGGTGATCTGTAGAGCAGATCCTGGACAAATGGAGTAGTTTCCATAGGCATAGCTGTGTCACAGGCAGTGATAAAGCACTTTATCATGAGCTTGGACGTGTGGTAGGTACGCACCAACAATTTGCAAAGTGGATTATGAAGGACAAATCTTAAGTATTATTGTGGAGAACAGTTAAACAAGTGTTTAACTGACCGTTTATTGCAAGGCTGTAAAACTCTTTCCTGAGAACTTAATAACAACAACGGGTTCCTACGTTAATCTGTAATATTTTTGTGCTACACGAGAAGAAACAACTCATTTTGATCCATGTGTGAACCACCTCTGCCCTTTGCATATGCATACATCAAGGGCAGCACTGACAGTCCCATTTTGTTTCTGCTCTGGTGGGCAGCCTGCCATCGCGTCACATTGAGAAGTCCTTGTTGGCTGCTTGGCATCATTATGAAAGCCTGGTCAGAAGTCAACACTAAGTGGTCTGACTGTCTCCCAGGGCAGGATCCCCTTACGCTGGGAAGATACTGTTGAAGAAAGAAAGAGAGGAAAATGAATGGACACTGGGAGAGAGAAGGTAGAGAAAGATGGTACACTAACTGGTGAGAGAAATGAAGGAGGGTTCTTCAGCCACTCTTTATTTTCTTTAAGGGTCTCTGCTCTGTTATTGAGGGTGAATGGTCTGAATGGGAGTTGTCATGCAGCCATGTGGACCATTCTGATTAATGATTGGTTGAGAGGCTCATCCATCTAATGTGACTGTCAGTCTACACTGGGCTGTCAATCAGCTGCCGCCTTGGTCACAGGTTGTAACAATGGCCTCCAAAACACCCAGCATCACCAGCCAAAGAGCAGATTCATCCTGTGGAAGGATTCATATGGTTTCTGTCGCGTTCCCTGTCTGTCTGTTTTGATAACAAGTTTCTGCTGCCTCTCTCTATGCATTTGTTGTTTTTCTAGCTGGTTTGGATGAAATTATAAGTCTGATATCTGATAAATTGAAATTAGCTAATATTTGCCGAACTCTTTCGATGTCATTTGTTGTCAAAACTTGGTATTTCACTGTAAAGGCCAAAGATGAAGTGATTGTAAGTGAACAATTCTACATAGAGAAATTGGTGTTAGCAGCAATGTATTTCTTACAATCATAGTTGATAGATCTCAAATGTGTTTTTTGTCCTCAGTAGAATTTATTTTTGCTGTCTGCTTCAAGCACAATGCTTGTTTTTCTGTTATTACAGGATTTAGTTGATGGTTTTACCTTAGAGCAAAATGTATTTTTTCTAAACTAGTCATTAAAGAAGAAGCCGTTTTACAGTGTTTGTTAAAACTGATTAAGACAAAAAGAAGAATTCATAGTTTTATAGTAAACTACATTTTTAATCAGGAGCTTCTGAACAACACACAGCCTTCACTGACCCTGTGACTCATTTACCTCTTTCTCTCAGGGCCTCCTTTTGTCTCCCCTTCAGAGTCCATATCTGCTGTCCCCAGTCCTGTCTTTCTGTCCCCCCTCCTACTCACTTCCCATACACACTGATTTTCCTCGTGCCCTTCACCAGCTCTATCTCTTTCTCCTTTGTTTACCTCCCTCCTTCGCGATAGTCAATTCCCATAAACCTCTCTGAGCTGTCCAGCCTCCACTGTGTTCTCTTTTTTTTTTTTTTTTTTTTTTTTTTCCCCTGCAGCCCCTCTTCTTCTTTATACCTCCTTTCATTCATTCATTTATTCTCATTGACACATTGACACCCTCATTCAGCTAGAGAGGCTGACAAATCATTTGTTTACTTCACTCTGACAAAACTGGCTTCTATAAAATCTCTGCTTTGGTTCTTTTCCCTTCTTGTTTGACTGTTAGTAAATGTGTTCAGACTGAGGATCATTCACTTTATCACACTTGCTCAGTGTGTTCACTTTTTTGACGAAGAAAAACTGAATTTTTTTTTCAGTTGCTTTTTTTTAAATATAAATTTCAGCACCTCAAATTCATTGAATAATTCTGACTTGTATAAAGGTGAATGGTGAGAGCGAGAAAGGTAAGACACACATTTCAGGCCTTTTTTATGAAGTAAAACTTTGGTAACTTCCATCCCCACTGCAGCTGTAGAACCAAGTGAAGCCTAAAAAGTTAATGCACATAGTTCCTATAGGTGACCCGTTTATTGATGACTGACAAAACAGCTGGTTGTACTAAGGAAATGCTGGGACAAACTGTGCTACTGCACCCTCTGATAAATTATCAGGACAATACTGGGCTGCAGGATGTAGTGCTTTACACTGGTCAGACATAAAAAAATCAATAACAAAGGAAGATGAACTGGTTGGTCAGAGGTTGATGCTGCAGATGCAGACGTGGCTTCACAGGAAGAGCAGCACAGTTTTTAATAGCCAGAAATTTGTGGGAACTTTTTGACAGGAGTTGGGATTCACTTCTCGTTGGTCATTGGTGAGAGTGTTTGTCAAAAATAGTTTAATTGCATTTCCTGTTTTCAAATCCACGCTGTGCTTCCATCCACAGGGCCCAGTACACTGTTCTGGTCTCTGCTCTGTGGGATACTGAGGTCCAAGACTGGGAGCTTAAATGTATGAACAGTCTGGTGATGGACGACAGCCACCATGAACCCAAAGCAGGTACCCCACACACACACACAATGAGGGCCCTAACACTTAATCCACTGATGTAATCGAATACCCTGGGCCTTAATCAAACCTAACTTTAACTTTAAAAGTAAAATCAAGTCTAAACGTTCAAAAACAGTTTAAAAGCAAAATGTATCCGCACAACCACAGAAAAACAGGTACATACACACACAAAGTAGTTGTTCTTAAGCAGAAGCTAATAATGCAGAGGGACACCGGGGACTGCTTGGCACACAGTCACTCAAAGTCTGGTAAATCATTCAACCCACATCACTTAACCTTCATTGACACCCATTCAGATCCTGTTACACAGTTTTGTTGCCCAGTTTTAACATCGCTGTTTCTTGGTTGTACCTTGGGGAGAAGATTTCCAGCTTGTTCCTGAGAACCTGTTACAAAAAGAGCAAACAATCCCCCCTTGTTCACCTCCTTCCTGTTCTCCATGCTACAAGTTGTTAAATGTTGGTTGTTAGTCTTGGTGGAATGCCAGAGTACGGTATTTTGTCTTCATTTACCACGTCCTCAAAAAGGAATTTCATTTTAGTTTTATCATTCTATTGTTTATATCACCACCAAGGCAAAACAAAAAAAAAAACCAACAACAAAAAACGCTCTGCTGATGGCCAGCTCACTGCCTGAAGAATGTGAACATGAGCTATTGGATTTGGACCCAACAGCAATAGATGGCTTCTCTGTATGTGTAGCAGCAACTGACTGTTTCTATAACTGGTTGCTTAGGTCCCTTTTGTGTGTGTGTGTGTGTGTGTGTGTGTGCGTGTACAGTAGCTTGACACATCAAAAGAGCGTTTGGCTTTTGAAAGTTGTTCAAATATCACCTACATAAGATCTGGGAACCCATCACCATGAGAGTCTCATCTTCACAAGGACAGACTGATTGGAATGCTGACCTGATGTGCGTGTGTGTGTGCATGAATGATTGTGAGTATGCACATGTGTGTGTATCCTGATGAGGCGATAAGGATGAGTCACGGGTTAGTAGCTACAGGGCTGTTTGTCATTAGAGCTTGGAAGGGAGAAGGAGAGGTGTTTGTGTGTATGAAAGAATGAGTTTTGTTAATGAGGATAAAAATATATATGAAAGAGCACAGGAAGTTTCCTTTCAGACAACTGGCAGACAAAAAATCGTGTTTTATTGAGGGGATAATACATCACCCTGTGTTTGTGTGCCCACCTGTGTGTGTGTGTGTGTATGTCTGTGTGTGAGTCAGGATGAGTCATCCTTATTTGCTGGCCTGTCAGACTGTCTAGCCTTCAAGGCAGCAGGGGAAATGAGCTGATTCATTCACTGCTTCTCTGATGTACGCTCTTTCAGTCACACACTTTCACTGACTTTCTCTGTCACTGACACCCAGCGCCATCATGGTGTCTTTACAAATATTTTGGCGTGTATTCCACACTCCCAGCAATAGTTCAGGACCCTAATGTAAATACTTTCGAGCCAAGCAAGCATAAAATTTATGTAAGGTATTATTATAACTTAAATGTTTTAAAAAATGTGAGCGAGTCATGACATTTTATTTTAAATTTATATTTACATAGATTAAAAAAAAATTAAATGGTCAAAAGTCAAGGTCACTGTGCCCTCACTTCACACATTGACTATAATCTCACAAGAAACGAAAAGATAAAAATAAGGAGGCCAATGATAAAACATTTTAGAACAACATTCCTCTGATCTGAGAGGTCTAAGTGAAGAATAAGGGGTTAAGAGTTCTGATAGGTACAGTGCTGCCAGACCATTTAGTCATTTAAAGGTAATCGATAAAATCTTTAATTGAATTCTGTAACAGAACGGAAGCCAGAGAAATTAAGTCGGAACTGGAGTAATGTGTTTTCAGCATCCAGTGTCTGTGGGAAATCATACTGCTGTGTTTTGTACCTTTTAAAACAGAAGGGATCTTTTTAAAGTCAGGTTGTCATATGTATTATTTCCTTCCATTATCTGTAACAGTTGCTCAACAATACTCTGTGAACAATTTAAGAAAGTAGTTATGAAGTATTGTCAGATCGCAACCAACTTTCTTCAGAGCTGAATACAAGCCCGTACCAGATTGGAGAGACTTGTTGGCAAAGCAAAGATGCCGAGGGGTGATGATTCCAAAAGTCTCTTTGAACAGCTTGGAAGGGAGAATATCAAATTCACAAGTAGTGAGATGAGTGTGGGACACAATGCCGACCCCATCCCTCCGGGCAATAGGGGTATCTAACAGCAAGGTGGAGAGTGAGGGCTCAGATGAGGGTAAAAGTGAGCCAGCAGGAGAAATCTATGCTTTGATGTTTTCTATCTTATCAACAAAATACCTTTGGAACTCTTCAGTGTTCCCTACAGATGTGGTACAAACAGTAGCTGGGGCACGACACACAAGACTGTCGATGGCATTGAAGAGTTTTGTTTTTAGAGGCAACTAAGGTGCAAAGACATGTGAATTAAGTGAAGATAATGGCTCCTTCATATGGTGTCTTTGGTGAATTTGAAGTTCAGGATTTTACCGTTTATGTTTGGCTTTTACATTCTTTTTATTTTTTTTATTTTGTGATATGTTCATATAGCTGGAGCTTTGGGTTGGAGGGACAGCCTGGTCTAGATTTCAAAGATGCTGTTTGGTCCAGATTGCATTGAGCAATATAATCATGAGCAACATAGATATAAGAAGGAACAGCTATCAAGAAAAATGTTTTACATTTGTGTCGGAAAGCTCTAAATTTGAACAACCCGACACATGCAGTATGTAAAAGCCTTTGATTTAATATGCAGAGAGCAATGTGGGCAGTTATGGTATCTATGAACCAATAGAAAACATACAACAAAAAACAAAAAGTTTGATAATAACACAAATGAGCGACACTTGACTTGCCGAAATACTCTTGCAGCAGTAAAAAGGTTTGATTATAGCTCTTAGCTCTTCTACAAAAGCTTTTCCTCTGCAATAATTAACATGGCTATAAAAGAGGACTGGGGAGTAGATCGGTGTCCATCCTCAGAATGATGACCTTTCATTTCCTTGGCATCCTCAGTCTGAAAAGTTGAAAAATGTCACGACTGGGTTATTTACTGTCTTATTTTGTGTCCTAGAATGAAACATGGGCTTGTGTTAAACCACAGGCCATATTTCAGACATCTAAAAGCTCATTCCAAATATTTATTGATTTTCAGGACAAGGGTAGTCCAAATATACGATCTAATCTTGGATTAATTCCTTCACACTGAATATATTTTTTCTGATGAAAAGTGTTCTTCTGTGATCTGAGGGATAGTGTTGTGGGTTTTTTGTCCCCCCCTGTGACAGTTGGGTCCCTGGGGTCTGTCCAACACCAGGCTGAGTCAGCAGGGTTGAAGTGACTTCATGTTATGCTGAGTCAGCCTGAGAATCTTCAGTTAGTAGATGTGTCCCTCTGTCCTTTCATACAGATGACCTCCCTATTGCATCAAAGCTTGATTTCCGTTCCTCCACCTCTCTCTCCCTTCCCTGTCGATCCACACTGATACATATTCTTCTGCTTTGACCTTCTTCCTCACTTTTTCTGCTTCCTCTTCTGCCTGTCTCAATTTTTCTGTGGCTCCTCTGGTGTAATAACAGATGTCGGAGTCCTGCTCTCCTCAGCAGGCTCCCGTGATACCTAGACTATTTTCTTCCTGCTCACCCACTGCTCAGGCAGTGAAGTGACTCAGCATTCATTTTATTTTGTGCCGCCTAACAAACTCTTACCGCCGGTGCTCATTTCATACTTGAATGCTTTTGTACTCTATGCTGATTTACATTGTACTATGATTAATGCGGTGGTCCTGGCTTTGTATGGTTTGCAGAGTGTCCATTCAAAAATTTGATTTGTGTTTAGTGTTTTGCATGACATACTGTATGAATGTGTTTCTTAATTCTCTCCTCAGTGAACTGTCCATCTGTTCTCTAAATCTCTCTGTTTTATCCCCTTATTCACACCGTTTTTGACCTCCCTGTCCATCTGTTATTCGGCTCCAGCAGAGATGCCGTAGTTTATGTATATTCATCTATGTGTGTGTGAGGGGGGTAAGACTGCATCAAAATCTGTGCAATACTTTGTGAAAACAGTGACAACACCATGAATCAAGCACCAAATACTAGTGACATCGTGTCTTGCACCTTCACCTTTCATGTGTCCGCTTTCAGTTTTATTTCAGATAAGCACAACAATTGAGGTAGATATGATCAAAATGCTTTTTCTTTTTCTTTTTTGGATAAAGAAATGAGAACATGCCCTGGAGGTATTGAAGATGGAACAGATAGTCCATGTTGGAACAAGCAAGGTCAGGTTAAAATCGCAGGTCAAAATGAATTGGGCTTAGTTCAGCGCTGAAATGAACACAAACGCAAACAAACTAATTACAACAGAAGTGATGAAGAATGTGGAGTTTATGACCTACACGACCACAAAATGTGTTCTCTCTGGAGCACAACAGTTGGGACCCTCAGGGTCGGTCCTAGGGGTCACAAACACCCTGAATCATAGGTCACAGGTGACTGACACAAAAGCTGTATCTAAAATAAACTCTTTCAAGTTGAGCTGAGGTTATATTTTCTGGACATTGCATGCTTGTCACACCTAAGAGCCTTTAAATCAACAGTCTCAGCATCAAAGTGAAGTCTGCTTTGGAGGTCACAGCAGAGTGACACTGAAGTAAAAATACTTTCAATATGAAATTGATGCCTTTCAGCATTCTTTATGGGAAGCTATCCACTTGAATACATCACATTTTCATGGCATTGTAGAGGGGCTGAAAACAACATTTACAAGCTAACGGTACCAGTGTGAAGATATCTTGATGTTGTTCATGTTACAAAAGGTGGTCTAGTGTACTCGTTATCACAACATAAGTTAAAGCCTCTGCAGATACAAAACAATTAAAGATTATATGTTACCTGTTGTAGAAATTCAGCGTGCGTTGGCTGTTTTAAAGGTTAAGTGGAGGTAGCAGAAAAATATCAGGTTCATCTTTGTTGTGGTCTGCGGCCAGTGTGAAGGTTGGATTGCTTCTCTTAGTCCCAGAAGAATGTTACCTCCTCGATCTGGGGAAGGACTTTTAGCTGTAGGCACTTGGCCTACTTATGACCCGTCATTTGTGGCCTGCTTTCTAGTAAGCTTTGCTCTTTGTATGAGCTTGTTATAACCCCCATGTCCATTACATCCTGTGAATTTAACAATTTTTACATTTTCATGCTGTAACGCAAAGCTTTTCATTTTGATCATAGATGAACAATACAGTTGGAGAATAGTAATGGAATTGCTTGGCCACGTTTCTAGCAGAAAGAACGGCTTGACTGTAGCTCAGTCACTGAGAATGAACTTTTACACAAACAGACAGAGGGGTCATAAGTTAAGGTTGTTTGTGCACTATCTACAACCGACAACCCTGCTATTTTTTTATTTATTTAAAGTTCTGTTCTACTTCAAGTGGCAGCAGCAGGTTGCAGGAAGTGGTACAATAAACCATGATAAATAAAATATGATGTGAAACAGCTAAGCCTAAGTGTTGACACATGACAATTTTTGGATTTTGGACCGGACTCCAGTGACATCACTGTTACTTCATCTTATTTAGTATTACATTTCATTTTAAATTAGTGCATTTTTCTGCTGACAAAATGGAAACATGGTAAAAGTTTGATTCATTCGGAAGGAAGATTACTGCGCGTGTACAAAGTCCTGTAACGTACACAGCATATGAGGAGAAATCATTGCCCTGAATTCCAAGGAACACTATTTGGCAACATCTAAACCAAGGGAAGGATATAAAACAGTTTCCAAAGCTGGATCACAGCAGCCTCAATAATAAAGTAAGAGAACAACAGTTTGCATGTCTCCGTCTGCCCTCATAAAATTAGAACCTAGTTAGGGATTCTATGCTTGTTTTCACTTGTGGTCCCTAATTAGATAAAGTTAGAAGAATAATGAATTATTTGTGATTTGTTTATAAATTTGTTAGACAATGGAATTAGAAGCTGCAGGTAGAAAAGGGGGTGTGGGGCAGTTTTAGCTCAGATCCTGCCAAGCCCCGAAAATTTTCCCTCCAGGGTTGGACCCTGAAGACTTTCCTGCCAGCTCTTTCCTGAGTTTTCCAGCACTACCCTCCTCTTCCTTTTGCCCTGTAGGGCAGCTACACCCTGCTGAGCCCCTGTGGCTATTCCTAAATGTGTGTGTATTGTTGCGATAAATGGAGAAAGTGTTTGTGTGTCTGTCTGTGTTGTGTTTATGTATGTGAGCGAAGGAGAAAGTAGTAAACATGCATGGTTTTGTGCTAACGTGAATAAAGAGCTTTGTTTGTATTCTGAACTCGGCTCTCAAACTCGAGTAAAGGGAGTGTGATCTCAATAATTAAAAGGATTTTCTTCATTATGTTTGCTTCCCTTAAAATCTGGGGCATCATTTGTGAAAGAGGTTATGATGATTTGCATGCACTTAAATTAGCACATTTTTGCACTTTTCATCTAAAATACTGGAAAAATAAAAAGTGTGCCTCGAAAAGAGAGCACATTGTTAATTGTTAGAGAAAATCTGAGTGAAATGAGGAATAACAAGGTTCAGAAAGACAATGTGAGCAATAAATCCAGAGATGCTTATTTTAAGACGCTGAAGTAAAAATGGCGATATAAGCAGAAGAACAAAGAAGGGGTGAACTCAAAAGGCAGACACACAAACGCACTCACACACTGACCCACAGAGAAATTGGAGGGCTGGTTTGTAAGGCACGTACCTTCAGCTGTGTTTATCCATCACCATAAAATGGCACTGAAACATTAAACTCTTGTGGCATTAAAATTAGAAGCCCTCGGCTGAAATCTCATCATTTTACTTTTGTCAGCTGTAATTGCAGGACAGAGATAGAGATCTGGCTTTTTTTTTTGGGGGGGGGGGGGGCTCCCACTCTGCTACCCTGCCCTCCTTTTACCCTTCAGTCCTCATCTGTGTTGTTTTACTTTTTTTTTTTTTTTTTAAATCAGCTCCTGTTTTCTCTCCTGCCCACTCTGGCTGTCTGGGCTTAAAGGGCGTTAACTCGGAGATGATGTCAGCTGTTTCCCTACTCAGCCTTGCATTATATGTCACTTATTGCTCAAAGCCCAACTTCATATACCCCGCGCCCGAGAGCCTGCGTAGGACCTTTGCCCCCTGCAGTGAACTTTGACTTTGCTGTAGGCCTTAAGGCGCATTAGGAGGCAGGTTCTGAATGACAGGGTGTGGCAGGGGTCAAAACTCACAGGTCAGTGGGGATCAGGGGCAAACAGGCCCACTCCCTCCCATTATGCGCCTTTCGTCTGTGATGTCTCTCTTTCTCCAACATCCCTCCTTCCATCCCCATCTGACTTTCTTTTTATTTGATGTTCATAGCTCTTGTTTTTTCCTGTCCTTCCATTTCTCTCTTTTCTTATAGTCCTTCCTTTTTTTTTTTTTTTTTTTTTTTTTGGGTGGATTGATGGGTTCTGCCCTTACATGTTCATTACTGCAATGTTTGTTACTGATCTGCTGGCAAAGGTTTTATTTTGGAAACACCTTTGTGATGATCAATCACCCTGTGTTTAATGCAATTAATGTGAATTAGTACCAGTCGGAAATGTTTGTTTTGCATTAGTAGTAACAATGAACAGTGGAACAACAGAAACTCAAAGATGCATGCATCGCTTCCTCTGAATCCTCATTTAAAGTCGTTTTTAATCCACCATGGAATGGATGGCTCAGCCACTAACAAAAATGTTTTGAGTTCTGAATTTAAATGCTTTGACTGGCAATAAATCAACACTACCATTTCATGAAACCCACAAAAGTATATTTTAACTTGTGCAGCAAAGAATCGCAGCACCTCTTTAATCTAGATAGTGCTAAATGTCTGCTACTTTCTCTCCGAGTGAGAGAATGGAAAAAATGGTTTTCAGGGACAATATCTTCAAAAAAACAACAAAAAACTTTTGTGTTCATTGTCAAACAACCTAATACTGAGATGTTGCTAACTTCAATTTGTATTCCAAACTTAAACCCACCCCTGAACCCACTGCCTACTCTTCTGTTTTCTTTTTCATTTGTTCCTCCTCCCTTCTTAAATCCACATTATCCCCTTGCTCCTTCTATTCTCCTGCCCAAGGCCATTGATTTACTAACACACTAAAGAGAGTTTTTACTCTGAGCTTGTGTATACGTGTGTGTGTGGCTGCATTCATACACATTCACTCTCTGAGCTTTTGTCTGATTGCCTTCAGACACAGGATTTTTGTGTGTATTCCAATATCCCAACCAGCAATTAATACCACGCTACTCAGGGAGCTTTTCTTGTCAGTTTCACAAACACATACACACACACACACAGAGCAGACAAAGGCTGAAAAACTAACCACAGGAATGGTGTAGCTGCCCTCTGCTATCTGATTAATGAGGGCATAGATGAGATGTTGATCCCTTTGGTGCTCATATATTGTATGAATATGTGACTGTGGGCATTTAACTTAAGTTCCACTTGTGTGTGTGTGTGAGTTCTTCCTGAGGGCATTAAATACTCACAAGTGGTTTGAACCAAATAGCTTTGACTTCTTTAATATGATTATGTGATGATTGAACAGTTTTATGGTCTGATGCTCATTAGGCCAGGTTAAACATCTGTTGGATTCAAGTTCATTCAAACTGGGTTCAAACAGGTTGAGTCCCTGCTTCATCTTAATAACGAATGGATTACTGTATTTAAGTGAGCAGATTTTCTTTTTTCTCTTTTTGTCTTGTAATGTTAAAGTTCTTACATTTAAGTTACAGGATCGCCTGCATAATGTCATGACAGATTTACAGTAAGGTGTGTAAAGCGCACGGCTTTATATGTGGTCTTTGAAGCAAGCTGGTCAGTCTATTGTGTTTTTGTTGCAATGGCCAGAATCCAAACTGCAGTCAACACTCTCTGCTGCTGTGTTTCTTAGAAAGCTCGTAACCTAGTACTAATGTCAAAAAGATATTTAGGGAGAGATTTATTTTCTTTTACATTGCAGGGACGCTTACAAGTCAATTTTTTTTTTTTTTTTTTTTTTTTTGGAAGCCCAATTAAAGTCTTGGCTTTCTTCCAGTTTTAATAAACTTACTTTCAAAGAGCTTGTCATCCAGTCTGCTGAGAGCATGACTGACTTGGATTAGATTAGTGTTGTCTTCGCACATATCTTTCTCCAGCCTAATGGTAATTATTTTCTTATTTTGACTATTCACACCAACAAATAACACGAGTAAACACGAGCCGCTGAAATTGTTAAAGCTCTGAACAGACTGTAGCCCCAGGTCCTCGGAGGATTTTGTAATAGAGCGGGGTTAAACATGTCATATCATTGTGAAGCAGAGGAGCTTTCTTCTAACATATCTTTGTGTTTTTCTGTGTAAGTGGACGTGGCCTCTTTCTGGAAATCCCCTTCCTCTCACTCATAAGCTCACCCTTTATATTTATCTTCCCTCTTTTTGGTCTTCACCCTCCCTTGTGTTTTCTTTATGTTTACCCTTTCTGCCTCTTTAGCTTACTATAAACTAAATACTCTGCTTCATTGCTCTCATGCTGCTGCATGTATATTAAAGTTAGTAGACGGCAGTCCCGTTGTAACCGGAGTCGCCACAGTTGAAATCATCTAATATATCCACTAAAGCAAATATCCTCACTTTAATTCTCAGAAAAACAAACTCAGGCATTCTTTCAGCCCAGTCACAATAAGGACACATTCACCATTTTAATAGCCTTTATTTAACCTCTGAGGTTGAAGGAATCAGACGATGACTGCTAAACTCTTTGAACTCTAAACAACTTTGATGGTACTGATAAAATGACGACATGTCCTCACCACCTGCCCACATCCCAGATAAACCTTTTTAAGCCCAATTCAATAAGAAGTAAATGCCTTTGTTGAAGAATAAGGTTCCCGGTGGATCCTTTTTTAACTTTACTTGGTTATTATCATTAAACTTTGGGTTAGATATTTGAATTTAGATTGTCATTAAAATTTGTGCTTTTGGGTTCACACATTTGTGGACATTTGAATGAGAGAGCTTATTTGTGTGTGTGCACAATGTCATAATCTCACTGAAAGCAGTCCTGGTAATTTCCTTTTTGTCAAATTATCATATCTCTGAATACATAAGACACCTGAGTGTTATTGCACCGTTTTTCTCTGAGGAAATAGTGTAACCCTTCCTTCTCATCTCTGATAGAATCCTGTTTTTCTTCCTGTGTTTCTACAATCTCTGTACTGTAACCTTCACTAAAGGTTAAATGCTTCTTTGTTTTGTGTGTAGAAGTGTAGAAGTTTATCACAGTCCTGTCCAGTAAGATAGAATAACAAATTAGTTGACCAGCTCTCATTGCCGTCCATTGTTCTGCATTGTGAACCAAATCACGAGATTATAGCCTCTAGGTTAACAGTTAAAAGTTAATAAATGTGCCCAAATGCATAAATACTCTTTCATGTTCTAACAACCTTTCGGACAAACTTCAGCTAACTTTTTTCTGAGGAATTAATGTATTATTTTCTCTCCATTTATTTACTGACTGATTTATTCAGTACTTTTCCAACTCTAGAACAGCAACTTTTCGAACATTGTGACATAGCTCATCTTGTTATAATTTTTGTTTTCAGCTGGCAGTGGCATTTTTATGATGTGGTGCCCCTGCCCAGAGCCTCCTGGAGGCTGAACAAAGTTCAATGAAAGTGATATTTCTTTTCACGGCCTCGTGGGCTTGCTATATTTCACAGCCACTGTGTTGAACCAAACCAGCACCACCAAGTGTTGTCTTTTTTTTTTTTACTCTGCAACTGTTTTATTTCAAGCTGATGGCAATCCTGATTTCAGTTCCTATAACCTAGCCTCAGCATGATGAACCTTCTGAGAGGTTCATTCCAGTGAAGGACACATTAAAAGACTTGATAGAGACATCAGTCAAGTCGCGGTTTGGCCTTAGGTTATTATGTTACGCAAGGTTTTCCAATCTTAAGGAGTGCTGCACAGCATCTTTTGCCCTTACTCGTATAAAATTGTATGTTTTCTTGCTTGTCTTTTGTGTTCAGTTTACATTTCTATTCTATTTAAACTGTCAAACACTGAGAGAGCAAAGTTGGTATCATTTTCAGGAATCCAAATTGAGCTACATAAACGCACCCATTGTGTGTTTTATTTTGCATGTTCCTGCTGGTTCAGCAATCAGCTAAGAAAGTAGTACAATATTTCACATTGTTGCCATCGTTATTTTTCCCATCTCCGCTCCTTCCATCCAACCATTTTCTTTGTCTATTACTTCGTTTTCTGTGTAATCCCCCACCCCACCCCACCCCCGTGCAAATAATCAGCACTTCAAAGCTGCCCATGAGCGGTGTGAGTGAGCGCCCAGGCTGCAGGATCTGCTGAGGCCAGCCTTACATTAGAGCTTATTCAATCCCAGCTACAGGTGTGCTGCCCTGCCAACTCCCAGAGGACAGCAGATGCTTCAAATACACCAAAACACAACCTTCAAAAGCCTGTATGTCATCAGCATTAATTCCTGAACACTGAGGAATCAGCAGTGTACTCTGTCATCTGAAACTGACTTTGACTAGAGGGAGGGAAAGAGAGAGAGAGAGAGTGGGCAGTAAAACACACTCTGTCATCCATACCTTCTCATTATTTCCCTGAGTCATAGAGAAACCCCGGAGCTGAGCTCACCTTCACCAACATTCTCAACTGTTTGTGTATGACAGTTGTGAGTTTGACCATATGTTTTCATTTAATAGCCTGTTTACATATTGCTGTGTGTATGTTTGTGTATCTACCCTCTGGGTGTGACTTAAAACTGACTTTCAGGCCAATAGCTTTATCTACAACTAAACCTTAGACTGACACAAAGTTGTTGTTTTTTTTTTTGTTTTGTTTTTTTTTCAGCGGTTGTGTCCCTTCTCTTTACTGTGACTGTGACAGACAATCATTTTAATCTTAACTGAGGTTGCAGAGCCCCTCAAAATGTACAAAGGCATGTTTTAGGATAAGGTCAGAGTGGCTGAAGCTCAGTGGAAGTTGGGTGATCCTGTAGGACAATGACCATAAATGTCAAGTTAATCTACCACCGAATGACTTTGACCTTTTGGAGTGCTCCAGCCAGAGCTCAGATCTCATTGGAAAGCTGTGGAATGAACTCTGTTCACGTCAGACATCTTGAGAACAGAAGAGTTAGACAAATATGCATTGTATTCGGCTGCTCTTGATTTTGCAGTTTGTGACCAACGAATGGTGTTCACATGGACATCTTTTGTTTTCAAATTTGTTGTTATAAATTAGCATTTTAATCTCCTTGATGGGCCGTCTTCTTTTTAAAAATGATTTTGTAAAACATTTCTAATTGCCTTCTGTTGTATGAAAGGTGTTATAGAAATTGATGATGATGATTGGTTATTCTGTATTCTGCCCAGAAAATCGACTGAAAAGCCAAAACGGTGAATTTTCCCTTCGTATCCAGGAAAGCAGTGTAACGTGATCTTTAAGATGTCTCTCTTCTCTGTGGCAGAACAAGCTTTGCTACAACAAGCTGCTGTTTGTTTGGAACCACCAGTTAAATGCCAGGCTGGTTATGTGACACTGGTAACTATTAGGGCTGAATGGGATCCAAAATCCATTAATTTAGAGTAACTTCTTTGATGCTGAGCCAGTTTCTGTTAATTTAAAATGAATTCAAAGGAGAAAAATGCATTATAAAAATGCTCAATGGTTTATGTTTATTCCTTTATTATTATTTCCTTTTATGTTTATGAAACATACAGCATTTTCACTGTCTTTCTGAAATTGGCAGTTTTATGTTCTTTGTCTTTAAGACAGTCTCCTTCAAAGGTCGGTCTGCTTTGATTGTTGGAGTCCTGCTCCTACAGCAGAGAGCTCCATATCCAGTTCTCTGCGCACACTGTGTCGTTCCAATATTCCCAAATAAGACTGTTGAACATCTCTCACATACTGTACATGTGTGAAACTTTGCTTGGATACTCAAACCTAGACAAGACCTCATCATGTTTTACCTCACACACGAAAGAATTTCCTCTTCTTCTCTCCTTATAGGGTAACTCGTACACTCTCTCAGAGTCTAAGGGGCCTCATACTCGCCCTACAATGTTTACATCTTCCTGCACTCCCTATCAATAAAAACTCAGTTGTAACCTTGGTTGCTATGGCTACTGCTGATGGGCGTGGAGCACTAGAGATAAACCACAGACTGTGGTGACCTGTGGCTTGTTGGGAGAATGAATTCCTTCACACACTTTTCAGGAAGCATTTTAACTCGTTTACCTCATCTTTATGGAACTTTGGTTATATTTAACATGGACATCCAACCTCACAAAAATAAACAGAGAAAATAACAAAAGTACATGTCCCCTGTAAGTAGAGCGCCAGAGTAAAGACGTGACAGAATTTTTATGTACAAATCTACATATTTAGATGTTAGCCGTGCTTCACAGGCCACTTTAACCCCTAATTTACCTGCAAGTTACCTCTTTCCATTACCTCCTTCCTCAGCAGTCTAAAAGCTGCATTTCCACTCTGGCGGTCATTGAGCATGTTGCCATAGCATTACAAAAGTCCTGTTTCTTGAATTGTGGAGTCTATACCAGCTCTCGAGACCAGTCGTTTGCATCAACAGATATTCAGTGGTCCATGTCTGACCAAGGCTATATTCCTCTTTATCCCATCTAGTGAGTAAAAGGCAGCAGACCTCCTGCAGTGGATTTTAGTGAAAGGTTACTCTATTAGAGAAGGACACATGTAGTTGCGATGTAAGACTGTTCCAACATGCCAACACAGTGACCTCACCTCGATAATATGTAGTTGCTATGTGTGAACTGTTAAATTGAAGGTAATAAACCAGTGCAAGTAAAACACCGAACTTTGACTGTGCAGAGAGATATTTAAGGCAAATTTGAATTTTTGTAACAGTATATAAATACTGCTATTGGTTACCATGCTAACTTCAGAGCAATAATGTAGGTTCAGATCTGCTGCTTCTAAAGTCCTGTGATAGTTTCCAGTCCCAAGTGGCCCAGCATCAGTGACGGGATAATCAAAGTTTTCTGGATCTATCTGGTTGTGCACTGTGCTATGTAGTTTGTGGGAATGCGAGAGTATGAAACTGACTACTGGGTGGCAGCTCCAGAGAGGCTAGAAATACCTCCTCGCGGCCTAGTTCCAGCAGTAAATCACACACTCATTCAGACCTTGTCATTACAACTCTGAGTCATACAGAAACTGCACAGGTGAGCTCGCTGATGTTAATGCATCCGTACTGCGTTTCTGTTTGTGGTATACACACATTTGTGCATGTTTTTGCACAAATGTGCAAATATTTAGAGCTCTAGAACAACATTTGTGTTAACTAATTATGGCTGGTCATATTCTTAGTTTAGTGCCCATTTGTTGAATCTTAGCGTCTGTAAGGACATTCTGAAGGTACCACAGAGCTCCTGATTTCCACAGCCTGTGAAGAAGGGAGTGTGTGCGACACACCGGCTGTAAAAAGAAAAGGAGCTGAAGATTAGTTAGAAGAGCAAAAACAAAAGGTCCTAATATATGTGAGCAATTTCCTACAAAAAGATACTGATCAGCTAACAGAGCAGGCAGAGGGAAAGTTGTCAATGGCCCAACAGGAGTCTAACACACTCTGCACTGAGATGCAAAGAAAACAGCGAGTGCGAAGTGCAAAATTGTTGGATGAAAAAAAGTAAAAAAAAAAAAGGGTTTTTGCACATGAAGGAGAGACTATTACAATTTTACTGCTAAAACTTTGCTTTTATGTTAATCACCCAGTTTATTTTCTCGAGCTTGGTTCCCTCCTTGGCCTGTCTGCATTTTATGGTATTGATGCAGCGGTTTGAAGAAGTTTTTTAGAGGTTATTTGTGCTTTGAATTATCATCTCAAAATCAATGTTGGGGAAATTGTATTTCAAGGCGAGTGCACTCGAGTAACCAGTTAATGCTCAAAGTGTTGTTTATGTCTTTAAATATATTGGAAATATGAAAAAAAGGAAATGATTAACTTTAGGATTCCTTCATATACCCTGAGGGGGTTTAAATGTGGGCATAAACAGTCTCTAGGTGATGTCAGACACACAAGACCTGACTAATTTCCCACCTAAATTTGTTTCAAAGACTGGGTGAGCTAATGCCATATGTTTTTATCCAGTTAGCCTTTGGGTGGCAAAGAAGAAGCATGCTGTAACACGTCAGGATTTTGATATTGGCATTTGGCTGTGGAAGGGAACCTCTCCTTAACCGGCGTCTGACAGTGATTGAGACAGATCGGAGGTAGGGGAGGAAGGAGGGAGACGCATGTGGTAGTGGGAGAGAGCCAAAGGCTATAGGAGGGGGGGGTGGGTGTGTCTGGGAAATTGAGTTGTTTTAACATCAAAGATAACCCCTCTCAGGAATCTACAAAAACCTTGTATTAGTCTGGGAGACACTGCACTTTATCACTGGGTCTTCCTGTTGGGCAGAGGCTGCGTCCTTTAAGTTGGATGCCCCGACATGAACACACCCACAAAAGTTAGTGTTGACAAAAAAACGCTATAATTCAAACGATGGCATTAACCAGGGACACGAAATCCTTCTCTTGGACGTATGCAAGAGAATGAGTATTGTGTATATGGAGAGGTTGTTGTTGTTATTATTATTATTATTATTATTATTATTATTATTATTAGCCAAGAAAGTGTTGGTAGTTGGAGTTTGTCAGCTTTTGGCATGGCCCATTCTCTGTTTTTGCAAAGCCAAGCTAACAACTGCTGGTTCTAGCTTCATACTGATTGGGTGATTGTGGTAGCTGTATTGATTTTTCTCCTCTTTTTGCAGTGGTATCTCTGCAGCAGTGACACTTATATTTGATATAACATGGCTTTGTGGTCTGAATTGGCCCCCCTTTTGGTGGTCAAGTGCATGTTGGTGATGTTGTAGAAGTTCTCGGCAGTGGCTTCATATTATTTCACTTGAGGAGGTGACTAAGATTTGCAGTAATGGTTGAGCAAATGGAGAGAAGCCAGTTAAAGTGTTGGGAAGGAAATGCATTAAAGTGTTACTGGGACAGACTCAATGCATTTAGAAAATAACAAAAAATAAATAAAAATATGACTTTTGTTTGTTGCTGATGGATTTTATCTATGCATTAATCAGTGCAGTTAAAAGCTGTCAGTAAAACAATGCTGCACGCAGCCACAAGGAGACCTGCTGTGATTGAAGTATTCCTGCAGTACATCTAATGGTGTGAAACATTTTGGTTTCCTTTTTTAGAAGCATGTGAAAAGCACAAGGCCACAGTGTCCAGCCAAATCAAAGGAGGCAAAGAGAAACAAAATGTATCTGCAACATCTGAAGGGGAAAAAAACACAGAGAAAGGTGAGTGTGTGTTTCTTCTGAATGGGTGCATTTGAATCCGTTGGTTTTTCATACATGTTGTGACAACATCAGTCTACACAACCAGTCTAGACCTCTCACATCCATATATCTTAGCCTGACAGAATAGTGTCAGCTAATCGAGATAAATGCCATTAGTGGCACTAAATCAGCCAAAAATCAGCAGGTTCATAACGAGGCAGATTCGGTTGAGAAAAGCTGACAAGTACAAGCCTGCATAACAATCAAATAAAATCCGTTTCAAAAACATTCTTCAATCACCTTTTATCCAAAGTTTTTGTAATTTGATAACTGAGAGTTTAACTGATATTGTTTATAAGAGCTGGTACAATTGAATCAGGGGTTTTATTTTATTTCTGCTGTGAAATATTTTTACATACGGCCTATGAAGGTTGATGGAATCAGCTCTAAGTGACTGCAGTCTTTAGCACCTCTGTGTAAAGTATGCATCATTATTCAGCCCTGCGGGTTAATGCTGCTGGTTGCTGCTTAGCATCAATTGCAGGAAATGTGATTATTTTCTGACATTTTAACTGGGACCAAGAGCAGCTTAACATTTCAGCTTTCCCACTACTTTCATTTATGATCAGATATCTGCAAAACAAACCAAAAAAAAAAAAAAAAGGGCTCTGCTTTATGTCAATCTCTAAACAATACCAAGAGGGATGAACACACATTATACTTGCTCAGCATGGTTATTGTACATAAACATTTACCTTAAAATCCCCATGTTCTTAAGTAAAGTCTGTCAGATCCATAAATGTTAGTGTGATTTACTGAACTCAAAACACACGGCAAATGTATTCAGCCACGCTGCCCTTAATTTTACAATGTTTTGTCACCAGTTGCTTCTGTAATGATGGACAGTAAATGTCAAATGACTAAATCAACATTGAAGTCAAATTCCCTTTCATAAGATGACAAAGCATATTTCTCTTTTTAACACACAACATATGGCAAATCACAGTTTAAATCTCACGCACTCTTTGTCTTATAAACATGAGATACGGCTTCGGTGTCTGTGTCTGTGATTGTATGCATGAGTGTGCTTGCACACAAACACAGACAGTACATTGTATGTGGGTCTTTGTGTTCACAGCTTGCCTAAGCAGGCAGATTCTGCCCCCTGAGTAAATATGGTGAGCCACTGATAACATTCATTTGTGTATAACAAGGACACATTCACACGAAATAACACACAAGCGTTTCAATAGAAGTATGCCTGTAATGGAATGATAACTTATTTTGGTATTCCAACATCCACCAGTGTCATCACAGGGTTATCCCCAGGATTTTGTAATTAAGTTGTGCTCAGGCTTTGGATGTGTGTATGAATAGAATTGAATCATAATAGGTTGGAATGTTTGCATTTTTATAAATCTTTAAATGTCATTCTCTAGATCATAGACCTTGAATACTTGAGTGTTGTTTTTTTGCCAGCAGTCTCAGTTGCTGGAGCTAAAAGCATCTTGACCCGGGTGCTTCATCTGGCCCAGCGATACCTGCCAGACCCAATGGGCCGACAGAGGGCTGAAGAGAAGAGCTCACAAACCCAAGCCAAGCCCAGGCAGCGTAGTCCCGCACCAGGACGAGTTTTCAGAAGTCGGACCTCGGCTTCTCTGACACAAGCTCAGGTAAAACTTGAGTTGTTGAAGTACTCTCAACTAGAATAGAAATAAATTTAAATAACTGAAATAAGGCGTTGAAATTACATTCAAAAGATCCCAAATATGGAAACAGAGATAAGAAAAATTAAATCTGCAAAGAAAACAGTAACTAGATTCCTTCATGCCTCCTTCTCATCTTTTCTTTCTCCCTCTTTTAAAACCTGGTTTGATATCGGAAAAGACTTCAGATAGGAAATTATATTCCAAATATTTTCTCCTCTTTCATCCTCTCCCTTTTTCACATTTAACAAATTATTCCCCATCCACCCTCCTCCATATTCTAGCTAGCTTCCTATCAGTTTCATTGCATGAATTTCAGACCCACATGAAAAAACGAAACCAAAAGAGCAGAAAAAAGAAATGCGGTGGGTTATGTTTATCTTCTGTTTTCAGGAGAAGTAAGTGGAATTGGAGTTAAGCCTTTTATGTATCGCTGCACTTTACCTTCACACACACATTGAGCTATGTCCAAAATGATTAAGATATATCCTTTCAACTGCAGCCTGTTGATGCTGGTTAACCACATAAACTAAGGGTGGTGACTGTGGCTTAGGAGCCAAAACAAGACACACCTCTTCACTACGATGGAGCGTTCAATCATCTGGTTTATAGTCAGATAAAAATCAGTTTCTGCTCTGATTCCAGCTCCTCCACCCTCCCTGTGTTCCCCCAGAATAGATCCAGGAGGCAGAGCCAGCAGAGGGGCAGGGCCCCCCAGCAGGCGGTGCAGGGAAGTGGAGGTGATGCCACTGTGACAGATACAGCTGGATGTGGGAGAACTGACAGGTGAGGCCAAAGGTTGAACTTGGCAAACATTACTAGACATGTCTGCATTCATGTGTTTTTCCTCAGAGATAAGGAATCTCTTTCATCTCTAAGAGGATGAATTATATATTTAAGCATCAAGTTGGAGGATTTCTCTGAGGGCATTTCTTTTACTACTGACAAGAAGAAAAAGGGCATTCCCACAGTGTGTAAGGGTTTTCCCTTTTCATCTTATCAGAAAATGTTTCATTTAAAAGCTTTTGAGCATTTGAAAGCATTTATGTCAACAAATGAGCTCAAACAATTAAGTTATCAATGCAGGCGAACATTCTTAAATGCACGTCCAACAGTGTCGGTTTAAACTTGCTTCTTTTCATGAAAAAGAAGGAAAGAGTATTTCTCCTGTACTCTTTCTCATTGTGTTTTGTTTTTTTTTTTTTGGTCGCTCACCTCGTGTGTTTCTGTATGTCTGCTGTGTACTGACAGTTACACACTACGCTCTGTGTGATACCTGCATCTTTTGTGGCGCTTGACTTCATTAAAAAACAGACTTCACTTTTCCATGATGTCTTCAGGTATTGATTTTCTGCAGCAAAACCAACTAGTCTTCCAGCTGCACATAGAATTTCACAATAGTCCTCTAATCCTGTCATTGTAATGTTGTTTTTTGCTCTGACAATCCTGCTGCGAACAAAAGACTGTCACTTGTGGTAGTGCTGCGTGTGTGTGTGTGTGTGTGTGTGTGTGTGTGTGCGTGCACTCCTTAGTGTGTGCATTTGTATTTGTGTGTGTGTTGCAAGCATGCCTGTCATTCCTCACCTCTTTAGTCTTTGTGTCAAGTGGTTTATGTTGTTTTAACCAGGCTGTAGGTCACCGGGGTCATCAGGGGTCACCAGAAGGATTATTGTAATTGGGTGACAAATTACTGTTTGAGGGTGGAACTGAACACCGCTCTCTGTCAAGTGTTGAGAAGTCACATCATCTCAACAAGAATAAAACAAATTACGATGACCGTGAAGAGAAGCTGTGGAACATGAGGCCGACATATTATGGAGTTAAACAACCGAGTCACTTGATCAGTTGATTCTCCAGATCGGTACTGAACACATTTGAAATAATGTGTCATATTTCAGGTTAATGCTGCTGTCATGTATTGGTCATCACCTCCAACATCCACACATTTCAAGGTGGATTTTTATGTATCCACACTAAGTCAGCCGTCAACAGTATTACTTAGTAATGTGACCGCTCTCACATCAATTGCTGCTCGTAATTACAGTAATTACGTTGGACAGATTAATAAACCATGACACATTAATCCTTTCCAGACAAGAAATATACATGACATTTCTGCTGACAGACAGCATCTTTCTCATAAAATGAACCTCACACCTTTTTTGAGTCATTACATTTGTGAAACAAGCTGCCATGATTGCACACTGTTACCACTTTTAATACAACGGAAAAAGAGCATTGTCTTCTCTCATACTGTCTATCAGCTTCAGTTTGAAGCCTTATCTATATCCTACAAAAAGAGACTGGAAACACGACCCTAAAATCAACCTGTGCTCCAAAGCATTAAACATGAAACGAACGTGTAACACTGACAACACATTTCTGTAACAAGGTGCTTAAAAGGGGCAGAGGTCACAAACGACTTCCAGTCACACCATCCCAATGTGAACTGGAAATGCTGGGAAACAAAGGCAGTGAGGGAAATGCCCCGCGGACCAGTTCACCCATGGTCATACAAGTCATGGCTTATCTTGGGAGAATCTCCACATTGCATTTAAACATTTAAACCCTGGTCTTGTTTTTCATTACGAATTCAATTGTGGTTTTCCTGCTAGATTATATCCAGCCAACTTGATAGAGCCCATATTTATTTTAAATTAAATTAGAGTAGAATAAATATTTAAAATACATTTATAGATGCTATTTTGCTTGTAAATGAAACAATTTTCAAACTGTATTTACACAACCCTTCAGTTATTTGGAATGGGCTGTAGCTGGATTTCAGAGCAAACATCAGAGAACGAAATCATATTGGGAACCTAGATCATATCTGACTTTGCTGAGTACGCTCTGCTTCAGAGGGGTCAAAGTTCAGGGATCGGTGCCCTTACTATCCTTAAGGGTCACACTACCTGAATACCACGGTGACTTGACATTATACCACAACTATGTGACATATCTCTAGTGTAATGTATTGTCTAAGTGCCTCAGCTGTCTCCGTGTCTTGAATTATTTGTCAGACGTGTTGAATTTGTGAGGAAACCAGCAGACAAAACATGAGGTGAGCTACAGCAGGCGAACAGTCGAACAATAGTAGGAATGCCGCCTGGTCCTTTGAGGCATTTGTCTCGGAGAATTCCCAGGGCTCCCCTTCCTGCCTCAGCAGGTTGATATGCTCTCTACACTTTGATAGCTTATATCTTCAAAGTCAGTGTTGAGATCCCGGATCAGCATCATTTCAGCGTGTCAACATACATATCTCTTCTATGTTTAATTCTAGCAATGAGGTTGCAAACTTCATTTATTTAGATTGTGGATACTGAAGTTTATTTGTGTGTATTTGTCTTTTTAATGGGCAACTTGTGAAATTGGCTGCTGTGTATTTAAAAGCTTTTTATTTGATGGGACTCAAATTTTATAAACATATCATGATAGAAGAATATTTAGTTACATTATTCAATTTGGCATTATTTTGTTCTGCATAGCAGTTTTGATAGCAGGTCTTTTTTTTTTTTAATACCAGACTTGCCATGTATTGTGCCTGTGTGTACAGTGTGTATTCATTTACATGTAACTCCATACGTGAAGCCTGCCAACCTTGAAGTGGTCGGTATAGTGAACTTTATTAGCATTGGACAAAAAGTGACTGAACAGCAGCTACTTCTGCCTTGTACATGAAATGCAGCACGTTGCGTCTTCATCTTTTTAAAAATACATGCAGCATCAGTGCCAGCTTATATATCCTTCTTCAAATTGTGTGTTTCACTGAGCATCACTCCGCCCTGCAGCCACGCTCTGCACTGCAGTAACTGCTATGTTTGTGGTAAAGAGCGTGTCACAGAGAGGGATTTGTAATCCCATCAGACTTTGGGGCAGGTGAAGATTGAGGGAAGTACATAAATTCTCTGCTCTCACTGTTGTTTCTTTATTCATTAGTTAGGTCATTTTAAATTCTGAGGGTTATTGTTGATTGATTTTTTTTTTTTTTTTTTCATCTGTATCATCAGCAGGTGCTCCAGCTAATGAAGGAAAGAGAACAATATTATGAAAATGTATTTATAGTTCATTGAACAGAACCATAGAGAGCCATCTGAAAAGGATAAATGTACATATTTAAATTTTAAAAACTGAGCTGTGGTGCTGATTCTTGTTTTAATATGGAAACCTATGTTGTATTTTTTTGTTTCCAGATCAGAGCAAACCTTTAAGAGGGCAAGCACAGGACCTGCTGGCAAGGTGGCCCGTCACCATAGTAACCACAACATCAGGCTCCGGTCCCTCCGTATTCTACGAAACAGAAAGAGCCAGTCAAGCCAGACACCTCCTTCCTCTGTCCTCCCTTCATCACTCCGTTCGTCTACTCTTCCTCTACGGTCATCCCTCCGGTCTTCGAGCCCTCTGTCCTCCCGCACCTCTCAAAATGGCGAGCAACACCAGCAGCAAAGCTCGAGCAGGATGGCTTTCATCAAGTAAGTGTCAGAACTCCAGATGTACAAAGCACCTCTTAATGAAGAAAGTTCACGGGGGTCAGCTCCAATTGTCCACATCAAACACCCCACTTGTAGCAAGATGTTTGGAAACCAGAAAAGGAGCTTCCTCCACAGTGATGACAGTGGTTGGCTTTAAATACAGCCTTAGGGCGTTTTCATATCAATCTCCACCCGCTGAGAGTAAACAAATTTATCCGAGATTATGTTTTTAAAGACTTGAGGTGATTTTTGACTTAACACATCACTGAATCCCAAATGCTTGTGTTGAATACTAATGTCTGCTCTGATGACGTGAAGGCCCACACAGCTGAGGTCTTAAAACGATGCCTCATAAAATGGCACAAATAAATGAAACCCTTTGAAGTGTCTGAAAAAACAGGTGGCTCTCAGCCCACAACAGGAGCTGGAGCCTGGACAGGTCGCCATCTATCACAGAGCCGACAAGTGAAATAAATAAGCATAAGCTACGTGCATGTCTTCGGACTGTGGGGGAAAAGATGGAGCACTTGGAGGGAAGCCACACAGGCAGGCCCCATGGTTAGGGTTCGAATCCTGAACTCTCAACCGTGCTCTATAACCCCATAACTGTAACTTATGCTCGCTAACTCTGGATAAACCTCCAACCTAAAGTCTAACTGTGTTGTTGTAGTTTTCCGTATCTAGCATGAGTTCTTTCAACACTTTTTTCCAACAATACCAAAAAGTATTTCTGAAATTACAAATAGAAAAATATCTTTTGTCTATTTAAAGTAGCTGAACCCACTGTACATCACTAGAATCTATTTTTGTCTAATCATATTAAATCAGTTTGTTGAAGTTGTTGGGGAGTTTGGGAAGTTGGGACCTTACAGGTAATTAAAGAGATCCAACTTGCTTAATAAGCTGTTTTATTGACTGGTGACGGATGTAAAAGGAAGCTGTGGTCTGACTCAAAGTGAGCATATTAAGCTGAGCGAACCACAACACAAAACAGATCCAATGTCACACTATTAAACGGGTCCGTCTTAATCTGGTCTCAGGAACTTCTTGAAGGAAGTGTGTTTGTTTTATAGACCGTGACAGCCCACATCAAACACCTTCCCTTTTGATTGATCAATCTGAGAGCTGCCAGAGGAACTCTTAGTTTGATGTTCAGCTTTTGTTTAACAATGAAACACCAAGTGAGCTGATTTAGCATCTGTTGTGTCAATTAGTAAGAAGGAAGTTTTCAATATGCTGCTAAATATTTGCTCTAGGCCTTTACCTGTCAAAACACTGCAGAGCCCGTTACTGATTATACTGAATATGTATTAAAAACAAAATCCGGTTAAATAGTACCTCCTTAAAATCCCAACCCTCGCATTCCTGTTTAAATTTGCTTGTTTGAAAAGCAACTTTTTAGTCTGTCATCAAACTGCTGCTGCTGTTGGAGCAAGGCTGTTCAATAATTCACCTCTGATTTCCATTTTCTAGTCATAGTATTTTTTACTTTGATGAATGTTTGTTGCAGTGAGAACAAAACTCGGGCACCACCCACATACCTCAGTGAAACACAGCCAGATTCTCATGTGATCAGCAGACTCCCTGGTTTGTTTTTGCCTCAGTGTAAACACAAATGGCAAATGGATCACACTGATGTGTTTACAGTCTTTGCGAAGGCTTTATAAGGTAAGTTTGTGTGAGTGACACAGAGAGAGATAACCCTGTTCTGTTTCAATTTTAGCATTTCACAGCCGGGCAGGGTGGATACACCACAACACTAAAATAGACTGGTGGATTCCTGTTTACTAAGTTACACACCTTCTGCACAGTATGCCCCTCCCAAGAATCTCATGGGAGGTGCACACATCTGCACTGTTGACAGAACAATGAATATACACATGACCTTTGGGGTATTTATATTAACAGAGCATGAATTTAAGGCTCAGCCAGTGATGTGCATTTATATTTACCTTCTATGCGTGAGAAACATGGAAATTCGACTGACATGAACAGGAAAATGAGCTCAGCCTTCCTGTCTTCTCTTCTGCATTGAGGGAAAGTGTGCTCATCAGAAAACCTGACACACACAAGAAACTCAGCGAAATGACTTTTCATCTCACTGATGTCCTTCATGCAGGAAGTGGCATTCAGAGTTGGAAGTGCTCTGAGTTCATTCAAAGTACAGAAATAAAAAGTAAAGAAGGTGGGATTCATATTTGTTTTACCATGAACAGGAAAAGGATGGAGGTATTTATGTGACAGATCAGGTTTGATTCATAGTTCGTTGCATTATCTGTGTTGAGGACAATCACTGACTTCCCAAAGAAAACAAAAATTGCAAAGTGAAAGTTAACTGCTGTTTTTAACTGACTTTCAGTTTTAACTGTTTAAATATTTCCTCTATATATGTACGGTTACACTTTTGTTACAAATTTTAGTCAAATAGATGTCATCACATTGGGCTTTGGACCGTTAGTCATCAAAAAGAAGCAAAGATAAATGGAACAGGTCATTAATCAAATATTTGTTTTGTCAGTCAAATTATTTGATGACTAGACTTATTATTGCTGCTCTAATTTGATCTGCCAAACACAATTTGAGTTCATATCTCTCTTTGTTTTGTTTGTTAAACCACAGAGTAAGAAAGGATGACTTGTCTCAACGGTCAAGTTCAACAGACTGCAGAGAGGAAAACAAATCACATGACACAGTGAACAGGTAACCAGCTCAACCAGTAATCTTCCAGTCACAGAGACAGACATGCACATTCTTTTACAGCTGAACACAAACTTGCACTCCCCTAACTTAAAGAATATCTTATGTTGCATGCAGTGGGGCTTGTTTTTTTTTCTCATATCTTCTTTGAAGCTTCTAAATTGCTCTTTTAATTAACTGTTCTTTCTTTAAATTGGTGCATAAAACAAACAGAAATGACATTGTTTTTCACAGTCTGCAGTTTGATTGGCTGTCATCGTCTTCAGTAGTTTTACGGCATCAGCCCGCAGTGTAAGGACCACCAGCAGCTTATCCTGATTAACCAACGCCTCATATATATATATTTTTTTTGTGTAGTGGATGGAACCTCGCAGTAACTGGCATGTTCCTTCTCAAAAATCAGTAAAATTAGTGTTAAAACTTGACATACTGTCTCTCTATGGCCTCATTTGTGATATGTTTTAGTTTTTGATAGCTTTTAATTGAGACCCCTGTTGGGAATTTTCTGGATAAGAAGTACTGACTCAACATCCAAACCTGAGTACTGTTGTGCTGTCTTACAAATGGATGGATGTGTTTGCTTATCTGTCCATTTGAGCAAGGCCGCAATTGTTTGTAGTTGTCTGGTAAACAGTAAGAATTGTTCCGAGTGTCCGGGTAACAACAGGTAAAGTCACTGCAACAATTAGAGACACAGTTTTTCCCATGATGGAGCAGCAGGACATATGTTGCCCGCTGCAGACTGAAAGAAGTGTGTGTGTGTTAGCTGAAGCTTGTCATCTGATCCGCTTGTGTTCTTGGCTCTGTGTTCATCAGTGTGGGAGCCACTCTCCTTCCCTGAACTCACCTCTCAGCTCCTCTCCCAGGAGACATGAGTGTGTTGGGTGCACGTTTTTAGTTCATTATAACTTTAGCCAACTTAAATATGAGATTGTGTGTGTGTGTGTGTGTGTGTTTTTGCAACCAGGTTATTCATGTGTGTGCTCATTTGCCTTTGAATTGTGCAACACAAAGCAAATTAAATTCAGGCTTTGGTTGTTTACATGAATCATTTTAAATCATTCAGCCACATATACACACATGCAGCATCTCTGCCATTGTTAAAGAAATAGTTAATATGCAGGTGCGGTGGTGTTATGTAACAGGGTAGTGCGGTTACGGGACGGATGGCTGATCAAACACACACAAACACACAGCTCATCCTATTTAAAGAAACAAAGGGACAGTGAATGCCTCACTGCAGTGTTGGGTGATTATACCAGCCCAGTGACAGCATCATTCTCCCAACAGCCACAAACAAATCAAGCATGGCCTTAATCACAGTGAGTGAGTAAGTACGGCAGGGTAATATAAAATTCATACAAAGCAACACTACGTTGCACATGACTGATGGTCTTGTTCAGTGTTTGTAAAGGTGTAACTCCACCTGGGCTTCGGTTCACATGCTTGCGTACATAAGGGATAAAGCGTCTACTTTTCTTCTAAAATTTCCTTGAAGCTGCTTTTTCTAACCCTTTTATCTCTAAAATGAGTAAATGCACTGATACTCATTCCTGTATAACCTGCTGTCAGCATGTCAGAGATGCTGGCAGGTGTCTGTCTATAGCCTGTCTGCCTTTAGATTAAATTTAACAAACACTAAAGGTACAATATGAATGTTTTCCTTTATGTTTTCGTGGAGACGGCCGTAATGGTCTCTGTCACGCTGGCAATTTGATCATATTGAAACGCACTGTGTGGTACACACCGTTCTTAAACCCAGTTGCGTAATGCGACAAGCACAAGAGACGAACCTTCTAAAAACATGCTTATGTCTGGTCTCAACTTGTTTGTCATCCCCATGTCATAAAAACAAGTAAGCAGTAATCACACATGCTCACCTGTTGTGAAATGTGACCAGTTTAATTGGTATTAACGGCCTATATCGTCACCGCGTTATAATGTGCTCATTTTAGCTTTTCCAGATTTCAGCGTTAGGGTTAGGGTTTCCGCTTCCGTCCCCCCCGACACACAACACCGAGCTAATCTTAAAAATTCATTACATCACTCCAGATTTCTCAGCGATCCCCAGCTGTTGTGTGTGTGTTTTTGTTTTGTTTTGTTTTTTTTAAGCTGCCTGTAACTGCAGCAGGCGTCACCTGTGTGAATGATAGCATTCTTTGGGTCACACACTAGTGAAAAGGCCAGGACTCTCAATGATATCCCACACTGTGGTGTTTGTTTGATCAAAGCGTCAGCCTTAAGCCCCACAGAAAAACACACACGCGCTACAACTTTGAGAAAGTGTCAACCTGGTACTCAAAGGTTTGCAAGAGAATCACAATAGTACAGATGGATTAGCTGTTTGAACTCTGGCTGAACTTCCAATTTAGTTTTTTTTTTTTCATTCATCAACTACAGTATGTAATCTAAATATAGACTTTTTTTTATTTTTATGAGACAGTTCAAAACCAAAGTAAACTGTAACTCTGCAAATTAATAATTTACCCTGCAGGGAAGTCTGAAGCTCTTTTTAATGTCTATAAAATGTTTTGATATGAGCCAAGCATTAACACAAAGGTAAGGGCTTACAGTATTATGCCTATCTTATTAATATATCAAAAGCTTTACATGTACACACAGTTTGACTCTGGGGGGGTCAGCTGTAAGGCAGAAGTGCAGCAAAAATGAATGGCAGTTTTGGCCCACGCCTCACTGTTTATCCAGAGAGGCAAACAAAAGCTAACAGGTATAAATGTAAAAGTGAGTGAACCATGAATGGACCACACCTCGCTGTTTTTCTAAAAGCTGAATGGAGAGGGTTCCCCTCCGTGCCTGCACTGAAGGGAACTGAGAAATTGAATAGAGTGAAAATAAATTGCTTTGTGAAGAACGATGATTGTTTTTCTCCCAGCGTGACAAAGAGAACTGTCATTCCTGATTTAAAATAAAATAAATAAATAAATGGAAAAGTGTATGTGTTGAGATTTCACCAAGAAACGTGTCATAGGTGACTATATCTAAAATCGTAATGAAAGGCTGTTTTGAATGCTAGTCAGCGGTGAATGGAAAAGGTTAAACTTAATGACTGTCAGGTGAAAGGCCTTCAAGGTTTAAAGTATGACAGTGAACAAAGCCGGGATAAAGGAGAATGCAAAGGCCTTTGATACGCTGGGAATTAGGGCATTTTGTTGGGCTGATATATTTGTCACATTCTGATATTTCTTAATACGTGTCAGTATATTGCCAGGTTGATATTTTCTAAAAGGGAGTGAGCAGTGATCATCACAATAGAGTCGGCACCTGAAGATGCTGCTGCATTCCTTCACATCTCACAAAGAGCAGCATTACAAGCAGAACAGATAGCGCTGCTTGTATGCATTCTGCTTCTGAAATGGCTGCACAGTGGTTTTCTGATGTGACGTTTTGTTTGCGGTGAAGTCCAGATAAAGGAGAATGCCTAAAGTTTGTCTGGATAAAATATAAAACTGAAACTGTAAGAACAGAACAGAAATCACCTCAATGACTCAACAGGCAAAGACTATCAGCTACAAAATGGATGTCAATAGAAAAACCAGAGAAAAAGAATTAGATCGATTTTAATAGTACAGTACAATAGAGTTCCCTTCAGACCTCAGAGAGAATGAGAGACAGGGGGGAGTAAATTCTTAATGCCGTCATCTCCTGGAGTTTATACATGATCTGATAAAAACACTATCCCATGTCAACACTGGGAAAGGTATAAAAAAAAAAAAGAGTTGGCTTTGTTAGGTATAGAGAAGCAATATGGGGCATTTAGTGAAATTTAAACTGTCGTCATACGGATCTTGTTAAGGGGCAGCAGAAGCAGTCACTCGGTTCCTACCCTGATCTAAATTCCCCCTCTGCAAATGAACTGTCACTCTAGAAGTCTTTGGTAACTTCAGTAATTCCTCCAGCCCCTATCTCAGATTGCATCTGACTATGAACACCTGCTGAGGACAGGATGTGAAGGTTTGTGGTGAACTGCCGAGTCTGTTCTCTCTCTCTGGGGAAAAGCGCTTGTCACCGAGTTGTCAGATGGACATTAATGAAACGACAGAGCAGGTCAGAAAGCTTTGACAAAACATCAAAAAAAAAAAGATCTCTTCCTCTTTCTCATCCCAAGTTGTTTACATTTCCAGCCCCCCATCCACCTCTGCCAGGAGGAAGGGGGAGAGGTGTAAACTTCAGCCCTCACCTTGAGTCATTTTCTCTCCAGCCAATTGTTGTGTGACTTGTTTGACAGCAGTTTATATAAAATTAGAATCTGATGTCATCTTGTCTTTTTATGCATTAGTGAAGACAGAATTGGCTCGGCCGTCATCCAGATCCACAGTATTTATATCGCCCGCCAAGCCAGGCGGTTGGAGACAAACTCCCAGTTAGATATTATCGATATTTCTCAGTGGTGTTCATTCAGATATTTAATATAAATTACATTATTCGATGTAAAAGAAGACATATGTATGTTTAAAAGGAATGTTAGTAGCAAATCTGTGCACACAAAGTAAAAGTAGTCGCAGTGTGCTCAGCTAGATGAAGCACCTCCGCTCATCTGCCGTCGTCGTTTAAAGTATCTGCTTTAGTTTGCCGCTCGCAAATGCTCGCTTTGTTTTCAGTGTAAACAAGCATAATGGAGGGTCTTGTCTTTAATGTAGCAGGATTTCTGTATAAAAAGATCTACAGTCACTTTAAAGAGAGGTTTTACTGCTGCAGCCCGTTATGCCTTCCTGTGCTCCTCTCTACAGTTTCCTCTCTTCTCTTTACAGTGTAATTGAATTTAAATTATACATGATGTATGTCTGCTGGAGCGGAGAGGTAATAATCACTCCTTTTGTTCAGGTGTTTGTGTGTTTGTCTGTGTCCTGCATGCCTGACTGTGGATATTTATACAAGTGTGTGCTTGTACAGAATAAGTTTTTCTATGTCTCGTGCATGATGTACACCTTTTGTGTGTGTGTGTGTGTAACCGTTTACTTGTAACATTGTCTGATTGTACGTTTGCACAGACTCTGACAAAGCCTCTGAGAAACAGAAGCAACCTGAGCTTAGTTCACCTGACTGATGTTACCTGGCAAACACTTTCCCATTACTGTACCAGGCACACAATAGACTTCACGTGACTGTGTGTGTGTGTGTCTTTGTGCGAAAAGGAGAGACGGAGCTCCCCTGACCTGACTATGTTGCTCAGCCATCTCAGCATGGTCCCAACTTGACACCTGGTCTAAATGTTTTAGTAGCTCCATTATGACTCCTTATGAATGGAAAACATATTAACTAGGTGGGGGGGGGGGTACTGCATAGTGGAACCCTAATGTGGGGCCACTGGAGCTTATACAACTTTGTTTCTCAGGCCCCAACATGTCAGGACAGCTCATCTAGTTCACAGCCCCTGATAGACGCGACTGATATCATCTTCGGTTTTTTTCCTCGGAGGGCTCGAGGATGTTTTTGACAGATGCAGAACAGACAACAGGAACTGTGGCTCCAACCTCAGCAGAGCTGAAGCTGAACAGTATCTGTGGGTTTTACGATCATTATCAAATGTTGTCACAGCCCACAAACTAATCAGTCGAGAACATCTTCAAGACGTGGTTTGACTTGACTCTTCTCAGAGCTCCTCTTATCCGCTGCCGACCGTATCTGACGTGGAGTCCAAGTAGTAAGCAACACTGAGCTGAATCATTTTGGTATCTGTTTTCTCGGTCAGTCATCAAAAATGTCACATTTTATTTAACAGAAAATAGCCTTTCTTAATATAAGTGGTAATATCTGCAGCGTCCAGTCTCTGACTTAATTGAAATGATAGATTTTGAATGGAGGAAGCGGCTCCCGCATTAAATGAGTCTCTACAGGCCGTTAGCAGGTCTTTATTCCTGCAGGTCCAGACCACAGGGATTGTGGGAGACCGTTTCTTTGTGCTGGTGACAAAGGTCTCTTTTTTTTTTTTTTAAGTTTCTCTGTGGGTGGTTGGAGGGTGTGTGTTTTTTGGGAGCTTTCGTTTGTGCCATATGTTATTTTTTTTTGTTCGGCTTCTGTCCTGTTGCATGCACTTCAGTTTTTTCGCTGCGTTTCTTTTGGCATAAACATTCAAAGGCTGCGGACTGAATGGCATGGGGCCCGTCTCGCTGGGAGCTCCACACTTTGGTGTTGGTGGTGATGGCGTTACCAGCACCATCACCATAGTGTCGGTTCTCCCACTGAATAACTTCCACAGACTTTGTATTGTGGGACAGCCAGACTGAGGGCAGGCCGCGCTGAATGGCTGTTAGCCACCAGGTTGAGTCTGTCTCCAGTCACACGCAGCTAAAGCCGCCGTAGCTAACCTGCTCAGGATAATCACCGCACACAAGTTGACTCCAACAGACAATAAAACTCAGGCTAAACGACTCTAAGGCAATCAAACGCACACTCTAAAAGAGACGTGCTCCCACAGTTTCAGCCGCAGATGGTTTAATCTGAGGAGCAGAGCGAGGAGGAGGCAGACTGTCCTGTAAATGTTTTACGGTGCAGAGTAAAACGGCTCTGACAGGAAAGATGAGGTCACTGAGTCCAGAAAAAGCTGTTATGTATTTTTCTTCCTTTTTACAGATTTTTAAATTTGTCCGGGCAGTATCAGAGTTCTGCAGGCGCCCACACCAAAAACAAAATGCCTCCTGTTTCTTGGCATTTCTTGAAAATTCTTTTTGCTTTTTTTTTCAGCACCAACCACGGACTTTGGATTTGTTTAGTGCATCTTCTCTGAAGGTTCTGATTGTTACTATTAGAATTATTATTTATCCGTCTTTCTGTTTCAGGGAGTTGCCGTCCAAACATCAGATCAGTGTCCCACCCAGGAATTTCAGGGAGTCGACGCTGATCTGACCCCGAAGAAGACGGACAGAATAAAATGTATGAGTTTACATTCTTACATGTTTACACTATGAAGCCACTTTGGTTAGTGATGTACATCACATGATCTTGTTTGATCTGGGACCTGGGTAACCTGCGTGGATCTAAAGTGCAGATCATTGGATGTGACCCAGATTGTGTAGATGAGATCATGTCGAGATGTAAAGCCAGATTTCTGACAGAATCTGCGACCTGCTGATTGTTTTCAGCAGTTTGTGTTGTGTTTGTGTTTGCACTGTTGGCTGTTTCTGTGCACTGAGCTGGTGCTGTCTATTTTTTGACTTGGCCCATGTGTAAGAATGACTGTTTTTATTGGCTCAAGTAGTCTGCACTAATAAAATATTCATAAATTTTTCTCATGGAGATGTTATTTATTTAGGAGGATGTCTTTCTGGACACATGGTGTGTGTGTGTGTTGTTATGAAACCAAGCATGAAATATCTTTGCAATGGTTTTTGTGTTTTGCTTTGCTTTGTATTTGGGTTTTGTTTGTTTTTGTTTTTGTTTTGTTTTGTGCAAATTGATGATGCAAATAAAACCAGGTGGATGAAAACACGCAGCTCAGGATGACTGATCTCAGAAATGGCCTGGAACTCTCCCTTCTCCCTCCCGTTCTTCCTCTCGTATTGGTACGACTGAAATGCAAATGTTTTGCTGGAGTTCTCATCTTTTCCGTTGACTTTGAATGTAGTTCTGCCAAGTTTGAAATTCATCCCGTTTGGTCTGAACTCACCTTCAGAAGACGGTTATGGGATTTTCTGATTCAGGTAAGAGGATCTCTTTTACTTCAACTGATTGTTGACTGTTGGCGTTGGTGCTAGTTTAGACTCTCTCCTCTTACTGCTTGTGTTTAAACGGTTTCATTCAGTTCAGACTGTCTGCTTTACACTTATTTATTATCTGTAAGTCCGAGTGTCCATCTATTCATTAACACTGATCTGCAGCTTGAGTTAGTATCAGTGCTAATCTGTCATGCTGGGAGAGAAAACACAGCTAACTGGATTTGCAGCAGATGGAGGGAGGCTGTGTGTTGAAACAAGAACACGCTGATTCTTGGCGCAGTGACAAACGAGCAGGTGAACACCGAAGGAGGAAGAGGTTATGGGAACAGTATTTCAACAACTTCCTTTTCCATTTAACTTACATATTTTATCCTCTCTCTCTCTTGAGCTATCGCAGTAGTGACCTATTAAAAGCTTCGGATTGTGCAGAGCAGACTCTAACCTTGTAACGGTTTGACCTGGTAGGTCAGGATCAAAGACAAACTGCACAACCGGGCCAGAAATGGGGCGGGGGGAGTGGCGGTTGGGGGGGCACAGGGGTCACATACCTCAGTTTCAGTGCGTCACATCAGCACTCGGTGTCCAAGAAAAACATTAAGCTTTAACCTTCTACTTAGAGGTTTAAATTTGCTGCGAAGTGTATTTTGTAACTGGATTTACAGGAAAATGAATCTATTCACCGTGAACTTTATGTAAAATGGAACAGAAAATGAATCTCATTTGAGTTAAACATTGCACACTTTTCCTATTTAAAAATACTGTTATCCTGCATTGATGATTATTTTTTATTTTAGGAGGTCTCTGTGCCACAAAAACAACAAATGACACCACAAATCAAGCTCATTTGTTTGTAGTTCACATAATGAGCATCAGGAGTATTTTTGAGCAGTGATGTACATGGTGTTTCTTTTCCAGGGGGATTTGTTGTAGTGGCAAATGTTTTGTCTTTGTGATGCTTCACATGAAGAGTCACAGGAAAATTGCTGTTTGGCAGGTGCTGGAAGGACATTAGGCGGATAACGTGTCATTATTAGCTCTGCCCTGGAAGTGACGTTCTTTTGCTGTGTTTGCCTGCTTGTCTTCTGTCTGGGAGCAGAAAGTTCAGTAAATATATCCACCATGTGCCCTTCTTACAAAGCACTTTTTCATTAAACAGGCGAAGACTAAACATTGGGGGGGGGGGGAGGAAATTCCTTCAAAAACGACTCCATTTACATCTCTGTATAACTATTTCTCAGTCTATCGTCCCTTTTTATCCAACCTTCCAACCCAATCACCAAGTTAGGCACAAAGCATAATCTATAATGTAGAATCTGAGCCGCTACGCAGCAGGCCATCATACATCATTACATAATATATTTAAGGTTTAAGGAGCATTAGGAAAGATCATATTCATGATTACTTAAGAAATGAATTGCACCTCTTAATGGACAATTGAAACCATGAAGTGCAGTTTATCTAATGTGGACATCTCTATAATTAGGATGCTGCTCATATTAACACTCAACCTTTCAGACCTGACCAGTTTCAAAAAGAAGGGAAAACTGAGAGTTCCACTCACAGACGGGAGGAAACTTGAAAAAGATTTCTCTCCACAGCAGAAAGGATCCTGAGGTTAATAATTGTCTCCTGTTTTCTAACATCCTGTCTGTTGAGCTAATCTAGCATCACTTTCTTTCTTTCCCAGGAAAGTGGAGGAGAATCCCTGATGTCCCCGCAGCTCAGAGGAGGAGCCGTACAGCAGAAGGACGCCCTTCAGGTGCTCAGACACGAATTACATGAGATTCATTCTAATTATCAGTTCAAGGGCACCGTTTGGAGCCGCTGTGAAGAGTTTCGGAGTTTAACCGATTCAGTACACTGTTCGGCTGAAATCACATTCACCAAAAAAAAATTGCGTTTCATCTAGTAAGTTGTTTCTACAGTGTAGATCACAGTTTGGGGTTAAAAGGTGAAGAGATGTCTAAGAGATGTTGTATTGAAGTCCATGGGAAAATGGTAAACGGTAAACATTGTCCAAATGATTCTCTCAATCTCTAGTTTCAAGTCTTCAATACAACATGATGCTCGTGTTATTTCAGTGTTATTTCAGTGATGGTCCGCTTTAAGAGCATCATACCTGGATGACCTGCCTAAAGATAAAAGGGAGAAGTGATTCACAGAGCAGGAGGTCACGTCAAAGTCTTCACATGTGGCTGAACTCGCAAAGGGGAAAAAAAAAAAAGGCTAAGAGGAAAAATCGGTTCTGGCGCGCCCTTTCTCACACACGGCAACATTTCCAGCTGCTGACGAGGGCAGAAAGGGAAAGTCGAAATGCGTTACACACAGACACACGTCTTACATAAACACACACGCTGCAGAGGTAATGGGAAGTGACAGGCAGGAAAGCAGAAGGTAGCATCTGTTTCCCTCTATTCATCTGTTGGTGACGGCGATGATGAGGCTGCATTCAGAGCGAGCATCCTGTGTGCCGCTCGCCCTGCGGCCTGGTCACTCTCAAACACACACACACACACACACCTCAGGCCTCTCCAGATGTGCAGCTTCGCCTTAGCTCGGTTCAGCATCATCTGTGAAATTACTCATGGCGCCGTTCGACATTTCCCTCCAGCAACATGTGATGATGATGCTCCATGTGGACAGTTACAGGACACTTTCTGAAAACGTTCATTTTCCTCCAGGAATGGCTTTGGGAAGTACGTTTATTTGTTTTGCTTCTCCATCTGAGGAGTTAAGAAGAAGATTAAGTCCAGTCTCGTGTCTCTGCGCTAAATCTGAAGCTACAACTTAACATAAAAGTCCAGTCATCAGCACTCTGAAGCTCTCTGAAGCTCAGTCAGACATTATATTTAGTTGATTTCATTCACAGACCGAACGAAAGGAAAAAACCAAGCTGGATTTAAGTGACATTTCCGTCACAGACTCATTTTGGGATTTGATTTCTTATCTTTCAGCGTCAGCTGGTTTTGGCTCCAGCCCCAACACATAATGCTTTTAGATAATAGATGGATGGCTGCAGGAAATGCGAGCTCCTTCGTCCGCCATAAAACCACAGATTTTTACTTACGTTTTTTTTTTTTTTTTTTTTTAGAAGCAATAACTAAAATATGATGCGCTAATGAGAGTTTGAATTAGAGGTTTTAGCTTGTGGCTCTCTTTCCCCTTTTGCAGTACTTGTGTGAAGCTTAGCTAATCAGCTGCAGGTTTATTCTTAGTGTTCACATACGACAGTGGCGTCAGCCTTCTGCTCTACAAGAAAACAGCCAAAAAACTTTCCCAAAATGTCAAACCACTTTAAATTTGTCTCACTTTTACATTTGTGTTACTTAGGTCAACACAGTGCAAAATGCACACTCCTTCGTCCTCTTAGCAGCTACATGTTCAGGGCCGCCTGCAGGTTAAAGGGAGAAAGCGTAACTTCAGAAAAACAAGAATCAACAGTGATCTTTTCACAGTTTAGCAAAAACATCTGAATGGCTACTTGACGTGATAATTGTATGTGTCATTATCTTGTGGTTTGTTTGTTGTGCAGCAAAGCTCATTTGAGTTGTGTTTCATTCCTGACACAGTGAGAGAGCCTGTTTGAGCTAATCAGAGCTTGTGACACGAATGTGGTGGTAAATCCACTGCAGCGGCCCGGCCCTCCCTCTCCGAATGCTAAATGGCGTCATTGTGCAATTGCCTGCTAAAATCTGAGGCTACAGAGCCGTCACCCCCGTCCATGACGAGGACCCGCCAACGCTGACTTGATTGTAAACGGGTGTTTTCTCCTCCAGAGTGCTGCCACAGTTTCTAAAGTAAAAGTGGATCTCCACTAAATATGTAATTAAAGTCACATTTTACAGTCAGCACTGCCAGCTGTCGTTTTTCTTCTTCCTCCAGATCGACTTCTCTCAAATGCGATAGCCATCAAACTGCTTTGCATTTTTTAGTCAACCGCAATTCCTGTTTTGTTTTGTTTTTTTTTTTTTTAGATTTTAATCAACTTCCTCATCTGGCTCACATTACTTTGCGGCATGTCGAGACAAAATCTAACCAGTAAAATGGGATTTTAATTTGATTTTGATTTTACTTCAATTAGGGGTGTGTCTTTTTTTTTCTTTCACTAAACCTCAGAATAATTTGTTTGTTAAGAGGATTTGAATGAACGCTTAGAAGTTTAACCACCAAATATTTCTACATTTAGCTCAACGGCATAGGATTGTGTGTGTGTGTGTGTGTGTGTGCGTCTCATTAATTCCAGTAGAATATGACAGACAAGTTGTCAGCACTCAGCTGTGGTGCTGCCCACCTTTGGGAACTCATTTTAGTGTTCACACAGACACACAAAGCTGCAACCTTTTTGCTCTTTTCCCCGTGGGAGTATTCTTCTGTCTTACTGTGGTGAGAAAAAGGAAGCTTTGCTGAAATCCCTGTAAACACACACACACATCCGCTAAATATTCTCTGTTTGCCTTTGACAGGTTTGAGGAACGTGAGGTCAAGGCAGCTTCGGCCGCTGTGTGTTGACTCGTGGTTGATGTTTAATCCAGAGTTTATCATTGCCGGATTGGGTGGAGCGCGGCGCCTGCACATCACATCACCGCTCTGACCAAACCGATAAACACAGCAGCAAACGCACTCCAACACTATCTGTGAAATCAAAGCCACAGTATTATCACAGTTTGAGATATTTGTTTCTTTGGATTGAGAGTACAAAAAAAAAACTATCAGATCATTTTAAACATCAATAGACCTAATTCAAAATGCGTCGGCTTTGGTATTTGAAGGTCTTAATGTTTAGAGGGAAATATAAATAGAGTTGAATCCGTTTGGGAGTCAAACCGGCAACCTGCTGCTCAGGGCTTAGTGTGTCCATGTGGTCCACCCTCCTGCAGCTCAGCCACCAGAACGCCCCGAGGGGAAATATATTTGTACCAAAATATAATCCTGCACAGGCCGAGGTCCAGCTAAACTAATGATCCAGCACTAAAGATCCAGATACTGTCGAGCTGAGCTGAGAGCTGCTGACCCTGGATCTGCTCTTATCTAACACAAAAGCTTTCTGACCATGAACTTATTCCCTTTATTGCCTTATTTTTCAGCACCAGTGGCAACAATACAGAAATTCCTCACACTTCTTTTTCTGGCTCGGTGAACGCTCAGTTGCCATTTAAGTTCATTTAGTCATTTCATTTGAATGTAAGAACTATCTGCTGGTTTTTACGTGTTAAAACATACACACAGGAATATTGTGGTGTATTTAACTGAATTACATCAGTTTTACTCTGCGTCATTTTATATTTTAAAACATTTTTACTAATTACATTTTCTCACTATGAACTGTCCTGTCAGTGAGGTTTTACATGATTTGGATGAATTTTAATTCATTCTAAGAGATTATTATTTTTTTTAATCACAAATCTGTTCCTGTCTATTCGGCTGATAGTGAGGCAGACTGCTCCACTCCACTTGACCCGGCCCTACCCAGCTGGAAAACTAACGACTAAAATAGACAGTGCACTTCCTCTGCGACGGTAGTGATGTCAGGACAGCATCAGATAGACGCTTCTCATGTTGGATGCCAGATTTCCAATATGCTTTTTTGTCTTTCATCTCTTGTTTTTCCAACAGATGATGCACCAGCTCTTCATCCGATTGTTGCTCCCTCTGCCTCTGACATTTGACCCGACCATTTTGAAACCGAGGAGAGTTTTTACTCCTGAATTGTTCCCATTTGTGGTCCAAATTATTAGTATTGTCCTGCGGCTGATTCCCACGGGCAGAGTAGGGAGGTTGAAAAATTGAAAGGTAAGAAGGAAATGTAAAAAAGCAGCTCATCTTTTAAAGCTTGAAGCAATTTTTTTAATCTCATCTTTATCTAATTACAGTCATTCACATCTTTCCTCTCCATGTTGGTGCCCTTGTTAACTAAAGTTTCATCCTACTTTGTATGATGCAAATTCAACATTTACTTTTTTTTTTTTAAATCTACACAAAATCAGCACACAACAGCAGTCAAGACACGTATATCAATTTAACAGCTTTTAAGCTAACTGCTCTTTAAAGTATAATGACATCAAACAACTGGTAGTTGAAGTCTAATAAATCTTTTATATCTGCCAATCTTTATTAATTTTTCTCTCCCTCAGATGATCTTTGTCTAGATGTTCAGTTTCTGCCTTTGTGTGTCTGATGTCACAGTCTGTCTGGCTGAGCTGCTTTTGTAAAATATTGATCAAGTCTCCGCCCTCCCTGCCGGCGTTTGCCTTAATTGACTGGCAGATGAGTGCAGAGCGGGAGAAATGATTGAAGTGACATAAAGCAGAGGAGAACCGGCTCATCGAGATACTAAACGTCAAGGCCAGACTCCCTCCCCTTCCTCTATAAATCACAGTTTTATTTCTCTGTCTAATCTTCCCACTCTGTCCCTTGTTTCGCTCTTACTTCGCTCATTTCTGCTTCCTACTCCAATGCAAAGACACTTTTGGTGAATTAAATGTACGACAGGATGGCAGAAGGAAATATGAATTGCGAGTCGAAGTTTAATTTAATTCAGCTTTTGCAACTCATCTTGAATGTTGTTTTCTGAGATATTTGTACAAGTCAGGAGCCACGGCAGGATAAAAAACAGCTAACAAATTAGCACGTCGGCCATCTTTGGTCAGAGACTCAAACTGAATCAACCATTTGATGAACAATAACTGTTCTTCATCACGTGTAAATCACATAAACTTTGATTTTCTCTTCATTAACTATTAAAGCAGCGCGATGCATTGTAGGGAAAAAAGGTCAGTTTAGGCTCGTTTGCCTCCTCTGCTGAAGACTTCCAGCTTCGAACACAAACACCAGATCATTCTTGACACGGAGGCATGAAAATAATGACACACCTAGAGAACAAAATGTACATAAATCACTTTACACAAACAAGGGTTTATGTATTTTGGACTCCAGACATGTCAGACAGGAAGGAACGCCGTCACACCAGCTGAGCAAATGTTGAAACAAAAAAATCTGAGAGAGGCCTTCTGAAAAACTGTCAACATTTGTTGAATCCAAAGTTAACCAGCTGAAGTTGAAAATTTTGTCCTTGTTCATAAATAGCACAGTTCTCTTCTTCAGCACAACTGGAAAAGCCCGTTTGGGTATTTATTGCTTTCTCCACCCACGTTAATTAGATCCAGTGCTGCCAAATGCTTTGATTAGAAAAGATATTTGCTCCGTTTATTTGCCCTTCGGATTAATTTGAGAAATGATTTCACAAATTGGTGACTTTAAAAAACAAAAGCCAAGTGCACACCCGTTCTCTGAGCTCGTTTAAAAAAAAAAACACCTTGATGTTACCCATTGTGTTTGTGCGCTGCCGTTTCCAATCCTCCGCTTTGTAGCTTGTCTGGTGGCCATCTTGTTTTGTTTTTTTACCACATTTAGAGGAGAAGTGAGGGGCGGAGCTGGACCGCTCTGTGCTAATCCTGGTTGTCAGGCAGATTTTCCAAATAGGACTCATCGGGAAAACATGTGTGTGAGAAGTAGGGACATTTTCCCATAGACTTCAACACAACATGACTTCCTTTTGTAACCAGTGGACATTGTGAAAGCACCAGCTGAATGAATGAGTTGGTAACGCCAACATATCACTAAAGAATCAAGGATTAAACGTGAGTATGTGCAGCGATGGAGCTTTACACTTTAATGAGATCGGATGCTAATTGCTAATTTCTTCTGTTTTTTGTTTTTTTTTTCTCTTCCCAGATGGAGGTCAGCAAACTTTGAACCAGCTGGGGGGGCAAAGCAAGTATGAAAAAGCACATTTTAGTTTTTTGTGGCTTCACAAACTGTGAAATCAGAAAAGTGGCTCACAGAGAGAAGAAGCCACTTTAGAAAGCAGCAGCTTTTTGGAGGCCCTAAAAATAAACGTTCTGATGGCACAGCAGATATCTCAGCAGACGCACGACTTCATCGGCTTTAATCACATTTCACATCCTGATTTGTCTTTCATCCTCTTCCCTGTTCGCTGTCACTTTCTAGTGTGAGCTACCGTAACACAAGCAGTGACAGCAGCAGCTGCGTGAACCCCCAGAGCTCCAAAACATCCAGTTTGTTAGTCAGACACACCGCAGCAGGAACGTTTGTATACCGAGACACACACATGCTGCTCTCTTGTCCTCTCACGTACCTGCTAATGCATTTTGACTCGCTCATCGATGTTGTCACCACATTGTGAGTGCGTAGGTAAAATATATACGATCGTATTCCACCTTTTGCTGGCCTCATCAGCCGCCGCCTTAATGCAGGCTGACGTGGCAGAACGGCAGCTCGGGCCCTACAAGCTGTCTCTGCTTCATTATTTATGATCTGAGTCTCCTACTCGGTTACTCGGTTGTCAGTGTCGGTAGATTTTGTAGACGTGGATTCAGACACGTTTGGCCCCGAGGAGAAAAAAAAAAAAAAAAAAGTAAAGAAAAGCAGTTTAAATTAATAATATCACTGACAAGCTGAATAAATCATGAGCTGAGTGACTTGTCACTGAGGGGTCAGTGCTCTGCGTGAGCGGGGATAGAAGGTTAATGATGACGTGAAGCCACAGAAGGCCTCTCTTTGTTTTAGTCGTCGTCTTTAGTCGTTTCTTTGCTTCAGGAATAAAGTATCTCAACAGGTACTGGATGGATTACCGTGAAAATTGGTGCCGACTGTCGCGGCCCAGAGACGGATGACTCTCATCAATCTCATTTTGGACTCGCTTGGTGGGACGCTTTGCAGCTAAAGCTGTGCAGACGTGCTGTTAGTTTTCTAGCTGGGACTCACCGGTCTGTTGTCTTGTGCGTAAAATCCACATTGAATTATGATCAGTAGTCTGCGGATGACAAATAAGGCAGTCACAGTTCACCTACTTGTTCTAATAGAAATGTTCAGCTTCCTTTTCACCCAATCGGAGGTAAATTCAAATTCAGCCTGGCACCCGACTGCACAGGTCATTTTTTCATTTAAACTCTCTCTTGAAAAATGACAGTTTGTTTCAAACTGGCTTTCTAAAGTCAAACATTTTCACTTGAATCCTGCGTTGAATCTCAAGTTGAGTTTGTACAGCTCACATTTAATACAAAATTCAGTTTTCATTGCTTCCGTACATGAGTTTCCCAGCACAGTTTTTAGTGTCCAGAGACTAATTTCTACTTCTTTCTTCTTTTGATGAGGGGTATTTGAGAACAGAGCAGCGGCAGCTAAGAGTTAAAAGTTTGTTTATGACATATAAAGTGAACCGGACGTTTAGAAAATCCAGTTTTATTCCTCACATTGTTCAGTTAAATGCCTTCATTTGGATTCCCTCAGGCAGCGGATTATCTGCTGATGAGGTGTATTAAACATACAACAACCAAATGAAGCTACATCTGTCACCAGCTGCGTGACCCACGGGTGTCCCTGAGTGTCGGCAACACACACAGACGGACACACAAACAGCTTAACAGATCAAATTGAATTTAGTCACTTCTCGTTTTAACCTGTTTGTTTTAAATCCCACATTTCCTGACGACGATGAGTTGTTGTGATTGTGAGTCCAGGCGTCTCGTGTCAGATGTGTTGTGACACGAGCAGAAAGTTCACGGGGTGACGGATCAGGAGCTCAAACGGGCCGAACCACCAGAACGTCTCCGGCCTGTTTTAGCTTCTCAGTCCGACACATGATGAGTTATTGTGTTGTTAAAAATAACACTGATGATGCCAGATGTGTGTGTGTAGTCCCACAAACACCACACACACTTTCAGTGCTGTCTGCGAGGGCCCGCCAGGGATTAACTGAACACACAGCTGCACACACACACACACACACAGCATCCCGTTTGGTCCGAGCTGGACAGCTGGTTTGTGTATTTGTGTCCTCGGACAGAAGCGCTCAGGGAAACTCATTTCTTTAGTTTGCTTTTTCGGCTGTAATCCTTTATTTGTTGTGTTGTTCTTTTTCGTTGTTTTGGCAGTTTTTCATCACAAGGTTTTTGTTCCTTCATACGTAACAGCATTGTGTTGTTGTTGCACAAATAGTCCCTACACACATGTTCACACAGCTTGATGCAACAAGACTTGAAGTCAGACGTTTTTCTATGTTTAATATTGTTGGGTTCAGACTGCCGCTTCTCATTAATGGGAATCGCTTAATAATTAAGTGACAGCCCTGATTAAAATTCTTTTTGCATTTAATGGCACGCTTTTGGAGCCTTTCTCTGCGTCATGGAGGAAAGGGAGAGTTGAGTTGTGTTAACATGATCCAAATGGAGAACACTCAGCTGTTTTGGCTGCCTGATGTTGTTGCAGACAGTTGTAGTAGAATCCAGAGGAATCGTCAGCTGTCAAAGAAAAGCATTCAACATCTTCCATCCACTATAGGAAATGTGACCTTTCTCACATTTTATTCACCTGAACCTGTTTCACATTTCTACTGAACTAAAAATGCAATCATTCGTTGTTTGAGTCCGTGTCAACAGCAGAGAGGCCCTTTTGCTGTTTTTTCTTCAAATCTCTTTGTTTTACTTGAAGCTGCAGTGACAGCATCAGTGACGTCTGTCAGTAGAAATTCAAACTCTGTCATGCGTCTCAGATATGAAATCACTCACACACACTTTGTTGTGTCGTGCACACAAAGCTCATGAATGCTTTAATGCACTCGCATGGTATATAAAGTTAATGGATATACATAAGCTGCAGGTTAAATCACATTACCATTCAACCAATGCACACACACACACACACACACACACACACACACACTCCATGTTGTCCCTGCAGCATGTGTTTTCCAGGCCTGATTATATAAACTGCAGTGTTTTTGGTAGAAAGATGTGAGCAGCTGCTGCTAACTGGCCTCATACCATCTCACCCTTTTTGTGCCAACACAGCACCAGGGGTCTAACACAGACACACACACACACACAAAAAAATACTTCAGCAAGGTTGCATAACATGACTGTATCGCTCTCTCATCCTTCCTCCTTATCTTTGTCTCTGTTTACCTCTCTCACTCACACACACACACACACACACACACACATTGAGAGTATCCCCTGCAGCCCAAATGTCGAGTTACATAAATTGTGTTGAGAATAAAATGGATGGTCTCACACAGTGAATGCCAAGCAAGGTACCAGGAGATCAAGCACACACAAACACAAACAGAAACACACATACACAAGCTCAGTAACAACAATAGAAGGCTGATAGAGACAATTTTATGCAAGTATGTGCAACAGATATTAGAATATTATGGTATTAGTACAAATATGTGTTTATGTTTGTATTGTCCTATTACAGACAAATATAAAAACTAAAATCAATCCTTAAATATTGTCTCTATTCATTTCCTCTTTAACCAGGTGGTTGTTGGTCTCTGTCTGTGTGTGTTGGCCATCTGACGGACTGGTGAGCTGGGATTCTCGAAGATGGATGGATGAATGAGTGAGTTCTTCTTTAAAATATTTTTTCTTACATATAAGCAGACATATTTGTAAGTGAATTGTCTGAAAAACTTCAAATAGTCAACCCAAACATGTTATACGGCACCATTTAGGTATTTTAATTAACAAACACGAAGAAACGTTATAAACGTGTCCTCATGGATCCAGAGGAGGGATGTTACCGCCTTCAGGTGACACTTATACATCATAAATTCTATTTCTATTTGGAATAAGCAGCATTGCAGGAACAATATCTTTTGAGCCGCATCTCAACAAACAAGAGCTATGTTTGAACTTTGGGATGAGCTGGACCGCTGTCAGTCTTTATGACTCCTGTTCCGGAGTTCAAACACTGAGAGGCCCTTATCAGTCTTCCATCTCGTACAGATTCCTTTAAAATCGTGTACACAGAACGATCATGTTGACATTATTGGTCTCTGGAGGGTCGACGTATGAAAGGCTGCTGCGAGAAGAAAAGAGTCCTGCAGAGAGACAGAAAGCTGAGAGGACGAGACTATTGATATCAAATGAACACGACAGTGAAACCGAACTGCAATCTGAAGACGTGGGAGACAGCAGATCCCTCCTTATTCAAACATTTACATCAACTCAGAGAGGACGGACCGCCGACGAAGTCAACAAAACGGTTCCCAAGAACCTCGGGCTGATTGAAAAAGCAGTCAGTGCAGGAATGAAGCGGCTGGTGTCGGATGACAGCCGGCGGATTGAGTGACACATTTACATGAGACAGACTGACGGACGGCTGAGCTGTGGGACGGTCCCTGTGGCGGAAAATGTCATGACACGACAATGTGCAAAGTTCAGACCACCTGCAGGCGCGAAAAAAAGATGGCAAGCATTGAGATTGAGATAAATTTGGGATTATGAAGTTTAATGCGCTCAGCTTTCAGTAATCAGGAATCTGAACTTTGGTGTTTTCACGGACATTCCTCATCTCCTCCACTTTGACTTCATTCAGCACTTCATCTTCTTCAATCTCATTTCAATGTCAAATTTCACACACAGATTTAGACTTTTCTAGACTTTTCTCTTTGCGACTTCTCTCGTTTCATTCGCTGATGCTCATAAAGCTCAGGGCCTGTTGGGTAAACACTCGCTGCATTGAGGCCTTTTGTCAGCTCTCATAAGCTCATTTCCCCAGGTGGAAGTCGGGGCTGTATATTCAGGCTTTGTTCTGTGGACTCAGGACTGATCGTGCTGTACTGTACACAGTAAGCGCACAACAGCAGGGTGTGGCATCATCATCGCACAACAAGGAAAACTGGCACCCAATTATAACCCTTGTCTGCAGAAATAAGTGGAATCCTCTGAAGAGACCGCGGCGGTTGGACTTGTTGCTGATGTGGACAAATTAGTGAAGTGAATTAGTTTTCTAGCCTGCTGTGTAAAAGAACCAGCTAACACGATGAGGCCGCAGCCACACAGAAACTGAGCTTTATGTTAGAAACAATCTGATCAGGTCCTCTGAAGTGCGACTCACATTTTTTATTATTTTAATTCTTCCTATTTTACCAAGTACATTTCTTGCAAAAGTATTTTTTGGCTTTGAAAAGAGGAGTTAGCGAAACAAAGACAAAAGCAGAGGTTTGTCTAGTTGTCACTTGTAGATCAGACATTTTACTTTTTCACAGGCACATTTTCAAGCAGCTGTTTGTAAGTATTGTTCCTGCTAAGTAGTCAGCGTTAGCATTAAGGGCTTCGTGACTGAAGTGGGTTAGAACTAGCTTAGCCTGATTATGGAAGGAATTGAGTTTAATGCTGCACACTGTTGATGCAACGATAGCAAAAGTTAACCTAACAGTTAACATTGAGAGTTTGTTGGGAAAAGCAGCTGGTTTTCCACTTCCTTCCTTGTTTTGCTGCCTATAAACTGAATAAACTCTGGTGTTAAAGCACTCGTTGCACATTCAGTCTAAACACTGCTGGAATCTGCTTTGAGAAAAAACAGCAACTGTATGTTCGTGTAAAATTAGATTTGAATGGTGCGTCATGATACCTTTTAATGTTCTGATCACTTCCATTAATTAATAATTAATTAAATGACTCTTAAAAGAAATATCTTAAATAAAAGATAAAGTCAGAACTGAATACAGAGTAAAACACAGTTTTTTGAAATTTGAGTGAACTGACCCTTTAAAACCCGACTTACATGCGAAGGTGTGTGTTACTAAACGGTAACTGGAGCTGCACGTTCTCTGGTCTCTGTTTCGTCCTGTCATAATTAATGCAGCAGTTCATGCAAGAGCGGTCGGGAAGCGGCAATTAAACACAACTATGCATGACAAATATGACGAGACAGGCAACACACAACATACACACACGCACGCAGACCTTTTGCTGCGGCCTAGAGGTATGAAGACATCAGGAGGAGTGTGTGTTCAGCCTGAACACAGTGTGAAAGAACACAAAACAAGCCAGGAAGGTTTTTGCTGTTTATTTCAACACTAACATTCTGCTGTAATATCGTTTCAGGACGCAGCCGCAGTGCCGCTGATGTGGAAGCTCTGCCGGCCGACACACTGGACACACGGCTGCTGGGTCTCCCAAGGTTTTTACTTTTCACCATTTCACCACGTCCACAGAAAACACAGAGTGACGGCAGAATGATGCTCTCCTCTGTTTTATCTGCGCAGTTCTTGGTGGAGAACACCACGAAAGAGCGGCGACTATTTCCAGGATGTAAAAAAAAAAACAAACAAACTGAACCAGAGCTTAAAATAGTTCCTTTTAATGTCGCAGCGTTCAGAGACGCACGAGCTGTGGGATTACTGAACGGGGCCATTTCTCCCAAAAGCACCTTTAAAATCCAGAAGATGTTCGTATGGGCCAACTTACTTTCCTATAAATGTTTTGATCAGGCAAGAAACTTATCAGTTGAATTAGCTGTGCTGTGTTTTTGTTGCTCCAGCTCAGGATCTTATTCTCCAATTAAAGAGCAGTGACGTAAACATGAAGCCATTTTCTGTCTGTGCATTTCGCTTCTGGTTGAAAAAGATGCTTTTTGGGGGAAATTAGATCAATTTTACAGATAAAAATTCAGAGCTGTGGATGTGACGGACAGCTGGGCATCCTGTGAAGCTTGTTGAGCATCAGAGGTTTGTAAAATAAACCAAAGAAACAGGACGCTCCTTAGAAAGACACCAATCCGATTAAGTCCAACTAAAACTAGGTCTCTGCTGCTTCAGTTTGGAACTTATTTTTCTGTTTTGCGTCTCCCCCGACCTTTATGGAAGTGAAATCTACTGTTTTCCCACCCTGTAGGTCACGACCCCTAAAGACAATCAAATGATAAACCTGAAGAATCACAAGATCGGACCAAAGAAACCAAATTATGTCTGAAAAAACAGATTTTTTTTAATACACACACCTCTGTTTTATCAGATTGTTACTTTTTTATCTTTCAATGAGGGGACGAGCTGACTTTAAAGAGGTCGTAAGAAAAAGCATCGTGAACTGGTGCTTTGAAACAACAGTTAGATGATTTGGGAGATGTTTGAGGTTTTTTTTTTTTTTTTTGCCAACAGTTAGTTGAAGGGATGAAACATTCTTTTAAACAGCCAACAGTGAGCTGTGAGGAAGCTTCATGTTCAGCTCCAGCTGGTGAAACATCCGACCGCGGACAGGACAGGACCAAATAAATAACTTTTTGTGCTTGAGAGGCGAACATTACATCCACGCTGAGGACAGTATCAGGTGATCAAACAGGAATTTGTGTTTCAACTCGTAACATCTGCAGCTTTTGTTTTATGTTGTTTTTTTTTTCTTCCTAAATCTACACTGCCCTGCGCTGTCTTTTTGATTTACTACCATTTCCATCGATATCATTCCTTTTTCTCAGCGGCCCGATCCTGCTCGTGCTGCTGTTTGTCTCTGCGTACAGATAGAGGGACTGTAATTACTGTGCATTAAGGTACACTTGATGTACAGAGGGCATTAAAACAGCACTTAGCTTCAGCTGGTATCAGACGGCTCTGACTAAAGCCGGCTGTTGACTCCTTGTAAACCAGCCAACCGTTAAAGTTGGTTGGAGGTCTTCAGATAACGCGTGGCTTGTTCTAATGCTCTTCTAGGCTACTCCTCCTAACGAGTGGTGGTACTTTGCTGCCCTTCCTCGTGGAGGTCAAAGGTCAGCTATGGAGCAACGAGGCTTGTCTAAGCATGCTGTCCCTCCGAGCTTATTGTGCAACGACTACATATAGAAATTATTGCTATAGAAGTACAGTGTCCATACTGAGGTGCATTGTGGGTAGGAAGACCTTCTCCTGGCACTGCCAACACTGATTTCTCTGCCCCTGAGTTTGTGCCGTCCTGCCGCCAAACAAAGTGAGTCTACACCAGCGACTCGCACACAGGCGGGTTGTCAGAGTCCTGGCTGTGCATGGAGCTCAGGCCCGTGTCCGAGTCCTCGTCGTTGGTGTTGCAGGACTTGGAGAGACCTCTGGCCTGCTCCACCCAGCCTCCGCCCTTCTCCGAGGATGCAGACTCAGTCTCAGCGCCCACCGCCCCCAGCTCAACCTTACCCCCCTCAGTGTCCTTGCTGCTGCCCTGCTCTATCTCCATGGTCTCCACTTTGGCCAACAGGTCCAGCAGTTCGCTCTCCTTGGTCTCCCAGAGTGCCAGACTCAGGTCCAAGTCCCCCCTGATGGCGTCCAGGTCTGTCTTCAGCCTCAGGCCGATGTACAGACTGGTGTCCAGCTGGGTCCTGATGCGCTCCTCTTCCAGCGCCATCTCGCCCTCAGACAGACTCTCAACATCTGGTTCCGCATCTGGAGCCGCGGACGCGGCGGGGCGCGTCTCCTCGGCGGCCTCGGCTCCTTCCTCCTGCCGCCGCCGCTTCATCCAGCGGCGGTTCAGCTCCTCCTGGATCTCCCCGGTGATGCTCTCCACCAGCGCCTCCCTCTCCGTCAGCTCCTCCTGGAGCCGGATCACCTCCTCGCAGCGGCGCGCGTACTCCTCGAACTGCGCCAGCGCCTCCGCCGTGCAGCGCGCGTCCTGCCGCTTACAGTCCGCGGCGGCGGCGGCGGCGGCGGCGGCGTCCACCAGGTACGTGTCCTGCACATAGTTCACTCCGTGTCTCTTCATGCGGTCGAAGTGCACTTTGGCCTCGCAGCGCTCGATCTCCCGGTCCAGCTCCTTGATCCGCTGGATCTGCTGGCGGATGGTGTGATCCTGGGAGATCACCAGGTGGACCAGCGTCTCCATCCTCTCCACGGAGCTCTTGTCCTTGGAGACGGTCTGCTCCTTCTTCTTGTTCATCTTGTCCAGCTTCCTGAAAGCCTTCCGGACTATCCGCCTCTGTTTCTCCTGGGACAGGTTGGCGGCGGCGGCCGCGGCGGTCCAGCAGGTCTTGGCGGTGCCCTTGAGGCCGCCGCCCGGCCCGCCGCTCTCCCGGCTCTGGACCACCCGGGCCTCGGCGCTGCGGGGCCCGTTGTTGGGCAGCGACGCCTCGTTTTTGACCAGGACGAAGCGGACGTTCTCCTGCTCGTCCCCCCAGGCGCTCCACAGCCGCAGGATTTTGGTCTTGTTGGGTAAAATCCTCTCGAAGCCCCTCCACTTCTCCACCACGCAGTAGGACTGCGGGGACCCGGACAGCATCGCGGCCGAGCTGCCCTGCCGCAGGTTCTGGTCCTCCAGCAGCACTTTGACCACGTCGGCGCAGGTGGTTCGCTTTGTGAGCCCGGAGACGAGCTTCTCCTCCCGGCACACCCACACCGAGATCTTCCCCTCCTCCGGTTCCATCTCCGGCTCAGCTCAGAGGGGGAAAGTCAGCTGGGTGATCCGGGTCAGTCAGAACCGGAGCTGTTTATGTCCATCATATTAATCAGAGAAGCAGTCAAAGAATAAGTTATCCTTGAAGTTCCCACTTCAGCTGCGCTCACAGGTCCGGACAGAAACCCGCTCCAGCTCCGGAAAAAGCCTCAACAGTTGACAAGTGACCTCCATTTATTTCCTCAGCGGTTCGTCCCGGTTCGTCCCGGTGCAGCCCGCCGGGACTTCATCCCTCTCTGCCGGGCAGATTGAACTGAGGAGAGCGCTGCGTCCTTGTGCCGGGACAGGCTGCTGCTCTGTGGGACAGAGCCGGAGGAGGAGGAGGGGGGGGTGGAACAGCTGGGACACGCCCCCCCCCTTACGTCACACACAAACACACACCGACACACACACACTTCTACACGGTGAAAACAGTGAAACGACGGAAAGTCAGCAGGAAGTCCTCCAGCGCATCCTGAGGGGTTAAAGGTTAAAGGTCAAGCGTTTAGATTCCAACGCGGATAACTTGACACGCAGTCTGAGCTGCACTTCTTGCTGTTGTGTTTTCAGAACAACTCACCTGCTGCTGCAGCTCGAGCAGTCTCTCCACTCCAAAAGAGTCCGGGTTCAAATCTGCTCAGCAGTGTTCTCATACGCCGTCTGACCCCCATAATCCGATCTGTCCGCCATTTTGGGTCAGAAAGTGGTGGATGAAACTCTGTTTGTTTTTGGTGTGTGTGCTGTAACCTCAGCTCAGAGTGATGGCTCAGGCTGAGTTTGTTGGTAGAATAACTGCTCAGAAATCCATCTGGGGGATGTGACAACACACTGATGTGTGTGTGTGTGTGTGTGTGTGTGTGCACACATGCACACAGTGTTACTCAGACAGCAGCATGACAACACACATTCACAGCACCAGATTTGGATAAAGCGTCCGGGATGTCAGACATCTTCTTAGATCTCACTTCCTGTGAGGTCATCACCTCGTCTGTGTGACCAGCTGCCGACGGTTTTTACCACAACAAATAAAACCACACATCGAGTTCGACTAACGCAAAAACAAGTGTGGCCACAAAACATAAAACATAAACCTGCCATGTTAGCCTGATAACACAAAAAAAAAAAAAAAAATCACCCCAAAAATTATTCGTTCAAGAACTTTTTTCCTGTTTGGTAAATATGTGCTCCATTAAATTTACTGAGAGGATAAATAATTCAACCAGCCTGTTAAAATTGAAATAAATAAACAGGGAAGTGAAGGGAAATAATTACATTTATTTGAGTAGAGCTCCCTCTAATGTTCATACATGATACTGCAGCGTTAGAATCCATTACTTCACCCAGGCACCTTCGTGTTAATCTGATTAAAAATGTATTTTTGAACATTAGTAAGAAAATAAATAACTCTGTAAATCCTCACAAGGAAAAACTTTTGAAGTGTGAAATGTGTGTTTGATCATTTCAGTGATCTTCACTTACAGCCTGACACAGAATCATAGATTCATGTGTTTTATGATATAAGTGCACTGAAGCTCATTTTGGGCACGGCTGTTAAACTTTGTATAAAAACAGCAAGGAAATTCGAAGTCAGAATCAGGACCAATAACAAAAAAAAAATTGTTAGGTTTCACACAGTGTGGTGCTTCTAAATGTACACAACTCTAAAATCTGAAAACAAAAGAAAGAAAATCCAGAGTTAAGACTCTTTGTGATGCTGATGAGTGAAGACAAAACCTCAGAGAGCAGTTTGGAACTGACCATTTATTTAAACTGAATAGCATATGCGTACAAAGTCTCTACAAAGCTAGAAAATATCTAACATACTTTTAGCCGTGGGGGGGTCGGGGGGGGGGGTTACAAAGCAAAGATCAGACCCTGTGCAGTACCAACAGACACACATCACTAGCTCTTGGATTTTTTTTTCTTTTTCTAAATGTACTCTCTTCTTTCGCAAAATAGGATAAACATTAGAATATCAAAGATATACACAACATCTGTAATAAACGTTATTGTCACCTTTATACAAAGCACCTTATCAAAAACCCTCAGTGCGCGCACGCACACACACACACACACACACACACACACACACACAGATGTACACACTCACACACAGTTGTATCGCACGTGCACTGGAGTGAAAAGATTCAAGGCCATTTTGGAGTTGATTACAGACAGGGGGGTTTTCTGTGCCACATGAGGTTTCGGGAAAAGAAGATAAATATCCAACTTTCACGTACGAGATAACATCAACAACACAGACAACAATGATTCAGAAACTCAGCGGTCGGCTGCAGTTTGAAGGTATACACTGCGTTTTTCGTGGGGCTTCCATAGTGTGAGCTCATTCTCTTCTCTAGCTGGTTATAATGAGTAGACATCGAACAGTTGAGTTAAAAAACAAGACGTTCAGGGCGTTTCCAGGGGCCGTCTCATACAGTCTGCCAAACACGATGAAGAAAGGTGTCCATAGTGGTCAAATTCATTATTAATACATCTGTACAGTTTTACAGCGTAGCCTGTGAGCTACAGGTGTTTTTTTTTTTTTGTTGTTTTTTTTTAGTTGATACTCTTCTCTATTTTTTAATTTTTTTAATTTTTTGGCAGAAGCTTGTAATAAATCACTTTTCCTCGGGTTTGTGTTGCATGGCGGCTGTCTTTGGTGAGCAGGTGGTGGATAATGTCCAGACAGAGGGTCGTTATTGCAGATGTTAGTTATCATGTCTGTGAGTGTGAGACTAAACTCTGGGATTGCTACAGGCAGTGGAGAAGGAGTGGGGTTCCTCCTGCCTGTGTGTTGGGACGATGGCGTTTTGTTGGACAGGTGTAACCCGGAGAGATACCCACACGACTCTTTAGACAAAATAGAGTTGGGAGGATGACAAATAGAAATATTTTTAGGCACAAAGGTAGAAAGTCCTCTGAGTCGTTCCTCGTCAAGACCAAATATTTAACAGTTGACCAGCTCTGACTAAAGATGGCTCGGCTCAGGGTTGGTAAAACAGTAGAAGCTCCCCAAAACACCCCATCATCCAGGAGAAAAAGTAAACCTTCATTATTATAAATGGGAAAATCTCTGGGCCTCACTGATACTATCCTTTCATTTCCAGATGAGATGTTACGAGCTTCAAATCTGTCGGCTGCCTGGAAGGAGCTGGAGGTCAGCTAAAAAGCAGGTAGGTGGTTCAGTTATCCAGCTGCCTGTTTATCAACGGACCGGGTGAAACATTAATTTTGACAAAGTGTGGTTTACGACAGCGGCTGCCAAGAGTTAAATAGAGAAACTGAGGCCATGTGATTTATATTTAACAGTGCAGGCCAAAATAAAGTACGACAGAAAGCTCGCTCAGTGTGCGTAGTGCTGATTTGCTCTGTATGAAGACTGTTTCAGTTTTAATGGATTCTAAATTGAAATATTAACGACGCTACAGATAAACAGCAGGTAGAGCCGTTTCTCAGCTGGGTGCCATTAAACTCTGAGTCCAGAGAGATGATGAAATTGACTGAGCAGCAGTTTCTCTGGAGGAATCTGTTTTTATGTGTGTGAGGAATGTTCCAGGTTATTTAGGTTGAAGACGCTTCAGTGAATATTGAAGTCTCTTTTCTGTGGCACTCTGTTTGTATCAACATACATTTCTCACCTCAGGCCAATGCTAAAAACCTGTTTGTGTTATTTTGAGTGTTCGGATGTGCATTTGAGTGAATTCATGGCTCCAACAGCTTTAGAGCTTCAGAGGTTCTGGACAGGTGCTGTTAGCTTCATACAGAGACGGGACGGCTGTTTCCTCTATTTTTATCAGTCCTCATTTAACTCTTGGCCAAAAAAGTGAAAAAGTGCATTTTCCAAAAAACTCAGCAACTCACAAATAATCAAATCATGAGCATGATTGCAACTAATTTTAATTCTATGATCAGTAATGGCCAATTATTTTACAGTAGGGAAGGGTTAGGGTTAGTCTTCTGTTCGAGGCGCCATCAGCTGCTGAACATGAACTGAAACAATCCATCAGATTTAGTGTGTCTTGGAAAATAAGAACATATTCTTTAAAAGTGGGATTTGGTTAAGACAGGTGATCCCCTTTTTGTGTGCTCTGTGTATTCACTAAAATGTCTCTCTAGCCACCATCTACAACAGCAAAAATAAGAGGACTCTCGTAAAAGCCGAGTGAAAATGTTTTCCTCTGTTCCCAGCCGAAGGCACTTCATGCTGCTGAGCTCCAACGGACGGACCACCGGTCGCACTGCTACAGTACACGTCATCAACAGGTTTGTTTTTTTGTTTGTTATTTTTTTGGTTTCTGTTTCATAAATCACTTTTACGCTGACATAAACACATATACATATTGTGTAACTGGAAAAAAAAAAAGTTCTCCACTGATTAAAGGGAACTGTGTCTTCAACTGTATTACGGCGCCCTCGAGCTGAAACCAAACACGGCAGCGATGACGTCTCAGGCGGGACAATCTGTGTCAGTCTGGATGTGTTAAAGCTGAAGTTAGCTGGTATAAAGATGATGAACTGGGTTAAGATCAATTTTCAGATCGTAGGTTTCTTTTAACCTAATCAAACGTTTCCTCCCCTCGAACAACCACCACTGGCGTCGTCGTGTAGTTCATAAGGTTCACAGTGCTTTCCAATGGACTGACCACAATAAATTCTGTTGTAATCCTCAAGATTTTCATGAAATCAAATCCAGTCTTTGGCTCCAACAACAGCAAACAGAACTATTTAGATTTTTGTAATTTCATCTTGTTCATCAGCCTCGTCATCCGCGCAGCTGCTGGCTTTTACTGTGAAAAACCTCGCAGGAAACAGAGCAGATAATCACCAAATCCACCTGGACCAAAATCTTGAGGATTACAAAAATATCTCAACGTATTTATTTAAATCTAGAAGACGAAGAGTCACCTGTTGCACAAAAAAAGGTACCTGAATTGTTCAATTTCACTTATAGTTTCTTCTTGACATAAATTTCAGATAGTGTTCCTGGAATTAAAATATAGTCTATATGCTACTATCAATAAACAATTTCCCAAAGTTTAGAAGCTACTCTTATTCTTTTCTTTTTTTTTTTTTTTTTTTAGATGAAAACATACAAAAGGTAAAAATTTGATTTCTTCTCTTTGGGACAAACCTCTTTTTTGTGCAAGAATGCAGCTCACACAATTTGCAGCGGCTATCTGTACAAATCCAGCTCTATATTGTACTATATGATAATGCAGTAGTGTTATTTCCTCCGGTCATCGATGATACACAGGGTCTGACCTTCAGTGTCCGTCAACATCTTGGTAGATAACACACACACTTATTCCACAGGGGCCGAAAATTACATATTTGGGTTTTGTTTAGTTTTTTCCTCCCCCTCGTTTTGGGCTGAGTTTCACCACCCCCCCAAAAAAAAAAAAAAAAAAAAAAACACACAGCACAGAAATCCGACTTTCTTTTCCATTGTCAGAACAGCAACATGTGAATTTACTGGGAGAAAGTGGGGACGAAAAACCAATTAGCAGGAAATGTGACATCTCCTGGTGATTTCTGAGTCGGGGTGTTCTTGGGAAAACCACTCGGGTCGATTTTAATGTGTTTCTATGGCTGCACTGCCACTGTGCTTTTCTTTTTTTTTTTAATCAGCTAATGATCTGCAATCTAACACTCAGGTCTCCTGTTGGGGAGACTTCTGCAGCATACGGCGTCAGGTCTGATGTTGATTTAAAAAAAAAAAAAAAAAATTCCTTTTAAAATTTTATCTCGTAAGCAGCAGTGACAATGCAGCCAATTTCTCCCTCCGCTTAATCAAAGTTGTTTGGCTAAAACACACTTGACATTTCACCTCCAGTGTCGCCACCAATTGCCAAACAAAGGCCATGTGTGTATTTGTATGTGTATCTATATACACATACACATATTTCTAAGTGTGTGTGTTATTCCTTGACCAGTCGGTAGATGTGGTGCTGTGCTCCGTGCTCGTTGTTGGACACCTCGAACACACACGCCATACACAGCAAGGTCTCCTGAGTGTCTCTGTTGCTCACCACCTGGACGCACAAACAAGAAAATTAAGTCTTAAAAATCAAATCCGTCGTTCTGTCACAAATGGAGCCGCCTACAGATGGCCATTAGACAAAAGGCTGAGTTAAGGCTCATTTTTCAGTTTCTACATACAATCTATGTCCTCACCATCAGAATAGTGAAGTTCTCCAGCACGCTGTTCATCATGTATTTCTCGGGCAGGTGTTTGAGCTTGTGGATGAAGTTGATCATGTATTCACACATCGGAGAGCGGCTGATTCTGTAGACGAAGCGCCCGTTTTCAAAACGTGCGTACTCCGTCTGAAAGAGAGAGAGAGAGAGAGAGAGGAAGCCAAACATGGTGACTGGGCCCGTTCTTATACATCACACTGATGAAAGCATCGTAATGTCCTCTGAGGACAGAAATCTGGGGGTTATTTATTTGGTTACACAACGCCTGCATGACAAAGTAGACAAATGGAGTGTGAAAGATGTGGGAGCAAAGAACACGTTGGATTGTGGGAGGTCCAGGGTTGGTTTTCAGCCACTTAAAAAAAAAAAAAAAATCTACCTCTTACAAGACCCGTGACTTTCGGTGCATGTGAGAAGTCTTTTTAATTCGCTGTGAGGCTTGACAGCTGAAGAACTTCTAGCTCTTGGCTTTGTGTGTCTCTGGCTTCTTTGTTCAACAGAGGCCACAAGAATATATCATCATTTTATTAGATAATAATATAATAGATGGAGGAAAAAAAAGATGACTTCCTGTAAGCGAGAAACATTTAAGAGGAGCTGCTATTAAAAAAAATGTTTAATGGACGGGCTCTCTGTTTGTTCTCCTCTCATCCATTCTCAGATCTCAGATCATAATGAGGATAGAAAAGCTCCCTCACCTCCACCTTCTCGACCACCTGCTTGCCGAAAGAGCAGACCTTGGTGGAGCAGGTGATGGTCATGTTCTCTGAGCTCTCGTACTGGCTGGTGACGCCGTAAAAGGCCGCAGGGTCGTCCTGCACGTTATAATTCAGGTCCGCCTGGAAACCGCAGAGGAAACAAACATTATCATATGCAGATATGCAAATACACACAACAGATCGATGTTGATGGACCTGATCTTTGGATGTAATCAGTCAGAAACAACGTGAGACTGAGCACCGCTTGCTTTGTGTTTCCAAAGATACCCAACAGCGTCCTCTGCTGGTGACTCTGCACGTGTCCACACGGCCCAGCATGCACCATCAGACGGAGGCCGGCACAACAACAGAAGGTCATATTCAAAAATGAACCTGCATATTAGCTCCAGAGGTTCGATCTCCGTCATGTCAAGGCCCATAAAAGTCCATAATAATTTCCCATCTTTAATAATCAGCTCAGCGGTCTGTTTAAAACGAACCTGCTCTCACACCTGGATTACACAACATCCCTTCATCTCATCATGCAGCATCAGTCTAATGGAGGTAAATGGGACAGAGCTTCGGATGATCCAGGCAGGTGTGAGGATGCTGCTGTTTGGTTTAAAAACTCGTTTCCTCATCGCTGGTTTTGAGGTTTTTTAAAAATGATATTCCACTCTGCCCGGCCGTCGAGCTTTGTGCTCGTGGTGAAATAAAAAAAAAAGTAGCAGCCAAAAGAGTTTTCTTTTACTTTACAGATGATCTCACTACATAATCATCTCCGTGAGACTCGAGAATAAGTGACTGATTTCAAGCATAATCAATATTGTACACATTTTGTATTAGCTTTTCCCAGCAGAGGTCCTGTTTACACCGTCACACCAAACAGAAAGCATCAATTCATGTCCATTTTCCCAAAAGAAACTCAGACTTCAAAAAAAAAAAAAATCTGCGATATTCTACAATTTCAGGCTTCATGCCACAAGTTTTAATTAACTTCAGAGAGGAAGCTCTCCACACACACACACACACACACACACCTGATACTGAACCCACTTCACTGTCCTTCACCTGCATGATTGACTGTGCCTAAACCCCGCCCCCAAACAGGAAGTGTCCAGTCATCGCCTAGCGACTGTAACTAGGGAGGGCGGAGCCAAACCAATTAAAGAGGTGATGATGCTTTTTAAGCTCTTCATTGTTTCTCTTGCTAAAACTGTTTTCGAGCTCCTTTTAATGCCACAATCAGCGTTTCTGTTAACTAACTAAAGTTTGGTAAGTAGATTATTAAAAAAATTTTGTTTGTCCGAAGCAAGATGAGATTTTTTAAACTTTATTCTGTGAAATTAGTTAAAAAAAAAAAAAAGAAAGAAAGAAAGACTGAATGTGCCTGTAGGTCTGAGTGTGAGTGGTTGTTGGCCCCCCATGACACAGAAATGGATAAGAGGTAGAAGATGAATGAATGAATGGCCAGACTGTGATTGTCACGTCTAAAGTGCTCCGAAGGAGAAGCAACACAAAGACTACATGTGTGATGCTTTTTGTTGCCAGGATTTTTGAAAGTCCTTTGGTATACTACAGCATCAACAGTAAAGTGAAACAACACACACACACACACACACACACACACACACACACCCAGGTGTACACAGAGCAACCTGTGAATCAGGAGGTGAGCAGGTGTTCAAACAAAGCGACTCTGCTTTCATCAACCCACCACCTCCATATCCCAGGTGGAAAGACAGAACACACATGTACACAGCCAAGTACACACAGACACACACACACCTGTAAGTATAGACAAAGATTTGGCGCTGGGTGGAAAAATACAGGAAAACCTAATAAGGTATCTGCTCACAACAAAAATTCATTCAGAAATAAAACAATGAAAAATAAAAATACAAACACCAGGTGAATAATTATTAGTAATTATTATTAATTAGGCCCTAAATGGTATAAAAACAGAAATAAAACAAAACGTTTATGTGTATCAGAGCAAGCGTTTGTCTGCTCACCCAGAACTTGATCAGGTAGAAAGCGTTTTGCGGGCCCTTTCCGAACAGCTCCTTGAGGCCGCCCTTCTTCTCGGGGAACTTGTCGTAGATCTGCCTGATGTCCACACACTCCAACAGCGGGTCGCTGTAGCTCGGACTGCTCTGGCTGATGTGCACAAATAGGTGCTTGTTGTACTGACGGAAGAGAAGGAGCCGAGTCAAATGAGGATGGAGGCAGAAAAAAAAAAAGACGGAGTTTCACTTTGACATTTAAGATCATTCCTGATCCCCCTCCTGCTCTTAGCATTCAGCCAGAATCGTCTTAGTAAGAAATGAAAAGAAAAATGCTTCTTTTACAGCCTATATGAGCACATAGTTGTGCTCATATTGTTAAGCATCTCAACATGTTGTGTCCTGAATGATGAACCCAAAGCGGCTACAGTTAAACAGGAAGAGACCTTCAATATATTTTCCAGCTCGTGAAAACTGGCGGAGGACGCATCAGCGGCGCCGACGACAGACTGTCATGCCGCCTGATACGAGGAAACTAAAACGTTCAATTTAATGCTAAGTGGTGAAAGTGGACGGCAGCAGTTGTGATATACTTTGATTTTCAACAAAAGACACACACTGAGCCAAAGTCTTACATCTTCGTGTGCGCGACCTGAAACTGGGAAATCGTTTGAAACGCCTTAGTAGCTTCATGATCTAACGCTCTCCTCGTTAATGCTTTTGTTAGTGCTGCAAACAGGTAACTTTTTTATTTCTCTCTGTAGCAACAATTAAATGAACTAAATACAAAAAATAACATCATTAACGTGTGTAGGCTAGTTCATGGATGGACTGAGCTAACGACGACCGGTCAACCTGGAAAAAAATCAACCCTGAAGTGAAAACCTTCATTTGAAAAACCTGAAACATCTACAAAGTTTTATTTGATTCTATTCTCGTAGAAATGGCGTACACGTATAATTTAGTGTAAAGTTATCGAGATGAATCTGCTCTTCGCCAATAAAGGCCTGAACTTGTTCAGCACTAAATGTAATATGAAATGTAAACATAGTATGTTCGTCAGCTTATCAGACATTTTTAATGCCCAAACCGAACCTTCATGGATTAATAAAGATTTATTGTATTCTAATTTTCACTGACAGAAATGTAAACAATGACGGAAATCTGACACAAATTTGACAAAAGCATCTATTTCATTGTTTCAATGCCACTGTAGAACATTTAGAGGGTTTTTTTTTTTTTTTTTGCCACTGTCCAAACAACGAAGCAAAAAGATGAATGCCAACTGTCTGTGAGCACAAGGTAGAAAAATGACAGTGAGTCCACAGAGCGGCAGGATGACAGATAGACTGAGCGCAGAGACAGATAGAGCTTTACAAAGGTTATTCATACTCGGAGACACACAAAGGGCTTTAACGCTGTTCTCTGCAGCGGGGTTATCTGTCATCTCGGTTTATGGGACAATAGGGAGTGCTTATTGTCGTCTGGTGCTCCTTCTGTGTGTGTTTACGTGATGCTCACCGCTTCCTGGTCCCTCTGCGTCTCCAGGAAAGATGAAAACTCCACCAGCCGTAGCTTGGTGGTGCCGATGGAGCGACCCTGCCACGCCGGCTCTCTGTGTGTTTGGGCTGTGGTGGGAGGCTCGTAGCCTGGATGACCAACACACAAACAGACACAAACAGGTAAACACACACATCCTTCTTTGATGCAGATGTGTAAAATTTCTGCCATTACTGCAGCCTGGTGGGCGATGCCGCGCTGAGGAGGGTTTAATAAGAGTGGACGGCTGAACAACTCTTACACTGGATTTAGAAAAAGCATCTCTCCTCTGTAGTTTCACGCCGCTGTAACCGACATTTAGCGTCATCTGCTGTCTAACCCCGCGGGGACCTCGGTGTTGAGTTGAAGGATCAACAAAGACGGGCGACATGTCGCCTTCTTAAATTCCCGAAGCGGCACTTTTGTGGGAAGATACTGTGTCCCCGCTAGAATCAGCCACTTAGCTGAGACTAGCCTGATCACCGCTGATTCCCAACCTCAGGTCTACGGCCCACTGGGGACCCTCCAAAGCAGCACAATATTTCATCATCCCCATGTTATCCATATATTTATAGGACCTTGACATCCTCATGCTATCAAGCAGTCCACCTTTGCAGCCTCACTGCATTTATTCAAAAACTGTTTAGTAGCTTTTTTAGCAGAAAAAAGGCTTTCGCCAGGTTTGAGCTAAATCAAACTTTTGATTTTATAGATTCAGTGGTGGTGATGTGGCCTAGTTTCATTTATAACTTTATAACATTAGCTTTTTACTTCTATGCGATTGAGCTTCGAATACCAGATATCATGTCAGATATATCGTATCAGATTAAGTATCATAAACTGTTGTTTGTCAAAACAGAGCTTCTTTTCCACAGTAATCCAAAAGCGCACAGAGGCAAGCACAACAATTACAAAAGATACATTTCAGTGTTACGTGATTAATTTAAAGCTGTGTAGGAAAAGTCATCTCCTTTTTCTCTCTTTTACCCCTCCGTGTGGCAAACGTGGAGCCACACTGGAGATGCTGGTGCCCAGGCTGAGTCAAGAGCCAGCTGCCTAAAAGGCAGGAGAGAGGGCCGCCCGTCTGCTCTGCAGAAAGGAACTAATTACACCGTGGTCCCTCTCACCTGAGATTGTCGTGGTCCCCGCTGTCTGCACATTGTAGGCTTGCTGAGAGAACGGCTTGATGCTGGAAGAAAAGAAGAGACGGCCAGGAGAGCGTTGAAAATGGAGGAAAGAGGCCAATCGCATTGTACATAATTTACACAGAGAGGAATTCTTCTCTGTGTCTTGTGTGAAAAGTAACAGGAGCTCCGAGGTCAAGAGTGTCTCTGAGCTCAGTAACAGCTATGCCGACCCCATTTACTGTGATTATCATCATCACCATCATCATCATCATCATCATCATCTCATGGTCGCCTAACAGCAGCCGGCAGTGAAATGAGCAGGGTTTGAATCTGGAGCACAATAATCCCCTCTAGCTGCCGTCTATGTGATACAGGAACTAATGTGAGACGGACAATAAACAAATCTGGACCTCTGCATATAGATGATGAAATCAGTTATGATTTATAGAGACGGGGGAAGTTGTGTGAGCCGGCAGAAACACAATGTCTTCTCTAATATGAACCGAAGGTGATGCATTTGGTGTTTATCTGATTTATTTATGTGACATTTCCATCTGCGGCGAACAAGAAAATGTGTCCACAGCCTGGAAAGGTTTTAATGGAAACTACGGCCACCTGCTCCACCTTTTAATAATCACACTAGAAACACAACAGGTGGATGAAATGTGTCGCCATTTGTGTAAGCTTTGGAAACGGATATGGGATGCGAATCGTCATATTGTTTGGTACCAAAATGAGGAACGTCCTCTCATGACAGGATCAAACCACGAAACGTTTCTGCGTATTGATTGTGAGCTTAAGGAAAAGTAATTTCCTGTCCACTTTTTGTTTTGACGCTTTCTGTGTTTTTCTGTATTGACATGAGAAGATTTCTAAGCTGTCCGGCAGCAAAATCAGTTTTCCGTTTGCGGCACATTTCAGATGTTGGATGTGTTTTTGAATATTCATGTATGAATTTGAAGCTTGTTTCCGTTACTGGCAGATAAATAATCATTTATTTACCACAAATCCAAACAAACTGGATTGTACGATGCGGTGTAAGGTTTACACACGCAGGCCAAGTTGAGTCATTAAAATTATTCTAAATAATTATTTATACATCACAAAATTACATCCAGACTCAGTCCAGGTTGTTTTAAATGTTGCAGCCACAAAGAATTCTGGGAAGGAAAAAAAAAAAAAAAAAAAAAAAGTGGCTGGCAGGAGGTGAACTTTAAATTTAATTGAATTTAGTTTAGTACCAGGCACGTATCATCCAATAAGAGCCATATCGAAGCTGAATGAGGTGAGTTTGACCTACTCTTCTGCGGTGGAGCTGGACTGTCCTCCGGGGATCATCCCCTGCCACAGCTGAAAACACACACAGACACACACACAAATTAATACGGTGTACAGAGGCAATGAGTGTGTGTATGTGTGTGTGTTCTTGTGTGCGCGCTGGGACACAAACTGAGCATATGTGGTATCCAGATTGCAAGGGGGAAAAAATGCCTTATCATTATTCATGTCCTTGTGGTTCCTGTATTTATTGGAGGCGAATATGTGTAAATATTGTGTGTTTGTCTTACCTGCGGGTTGCCAGGGAAGCTGGCCCGAACTATTCCAGGCAGGAGCTTGCTGTGTATGGCCGTGGCCGAGACGATCTGAGCCGAGGACATGGAGGAGATGCTCTGCAGAGCTTTCTCCTTGGCGTTCTGATCCTGCATCAACACATCGACAGACACACACCGTGAACCGTGAACACACTTTTGACAGACCGAGAGATGACAAGCAAGGAAGCCCCGAAATAAACAGAGTGATCTTGAGTAATGGGATCTAAAATCCGACAGGCAATCAGAGCTTGAGGGGGGAAACTCATAATTGTTGTCATTTGCTATCTGACTGGTTGTGATCAGACCGGCGTCTCCTGCTACTTTATGATTGCGCAAATGAACACACAGCAATTTGAGCAAAGTGCCCAATGTGGAGCGGCTCATTTAGCAACATCGTGGAACGTAGCAGTGGCACTTGGAAAATCTGAGGCTTTGTTTATGTGTTTTAATAGAACCGAGCTGAAACTTTCTTGACACACAATAAAGTGCTGATTGAAAAAGCTAGAGGGGATTTCAGTAAATGGCATTCAGGGATGAAACTGTTTACCAACATCTCCAGCGTCTTTTGTTGATGAGCTCGACAATCAGAGCTCCCCAAAGGTGCATGGCTGTCACCTTCAGGACTGAACCTTCCAGATACCAACAGATTCCTCTTTGACCCGTGTTTGCGTTAAACTGTCTCTCAGCAACGTGAAGAAAGAAATGCCTCTGTAATGTAATGACCTGCAGGAAGTCATAGCAACAACAGAGCCGCATCAGAACGAGAAGTGTCTCAGACAACACAGCGACCTGCTCATGGATCACAGCTGCGAGCTGTTAGAACGCTTGCAAACGGCAGATTCACAGCAAGTCAGAACTTGAGGCATTGTTATTTGCAACATCCCAACTCAAAGTAACATTAAACATGAGGCAGAAAACAGCTGAATGAAATGGAATTACAGGCTGTGCAATAGCTGGAGAATCGCTAATTGGCAGCTTCACTCAAGTTAATTGGCGCTGAGAGAAATCTCTCCTCCTAGGGGAGGTAATAACATTATAGGAGGTACTGAGATGGGAATCATGCTGGATTCTCATATTAAATACCAGGAACCATATGGGTTTGATAACATCCTTGACCTGAACTCGTCTCCCTGAAACGGCCGAGCCATGTGTTTTAGTCTTAATAGGAAATCAAACTGCAGGGAGTGATCTTACATCATGTGAGTCTGCGCAGCGTCTTTTCATGTGCTACCAGCAAATGTGTTGCTCACAGTGCAGGGACGTGAATTTATATCCTGTTGCTCCTTAGTTTAAGGGACAAAGCATATGTTAGTCTGCATTTTTCTTTGTGTCAACAACTACCTTAAAGTAGAACCTCAAATCCGCCCGGCCCTGCCGAAGACGTACAGTGTCAAACAGGAATTTGAGTTTGTTTGCACAAATCAGATTCTTGTGAGAAACACAACAACAAATGTGGAGTCAAAATAAATGACAGAACCCATTTGCAGCTTTTTGCAGCTCTCTGACGCATTTCCAATCTTTTTTTTTTTTTTGTCTATGTGGAGCAAACAACAGATCAGGCTTTGATTTGTTGGCAGCATAAAGTCATTAATTGTTGTGATCTTTTCATTGAAGGTACGGACAATAAGAAACAGTAGATCATCACCAGCCTTCAGCTAAAATCATCAATCATGGTAAGGTTTTGTACGATGGCCAAACGAAACGTGGAATCTTGCAATTTTTTTAATTGCTTGAAAAGATCATACAGATTGACTGAAAACAAAAATGATCATCTATAACAAAAGCTGTGATGAATATTAATTTCGGAGGCAGGGAAAATATTTGTGATACCATCTCATTTCTTACAGACTATTTTATGGAATTAGAGAGGTTTGATTTGGCCGCGTCAAATAACTTAGCTGTTAATATTTCTAAATGCAATTGTAAAGCAAATATACATCATATCATTGACATGGTCTTAGTATAGCATGCTACACATATATTGCCACATCGACGTGACTCAGATAAGCCACAGTGTTACATTTAATCAACCATCTGTCGCCTATTTGACGACCACAAACATCAATTCAGTCCTGGCTTTGTTTCCCTCCGGACTTCTGACTGCTCCTCTCGGAAAACAAGCACTCCTGTGTTGCTTTACATGAAGTTAATTACAACCAACAGTGATGGAGAACAAGAAAGAGGGAGAGAGGGAGGAGGGGGAGAGATTAATAGACTCAGGGCACAAGACGAGGGAAGGAAATGAATGTATGGATGGAACAGAGTGACAGGATGAGGAGGAGGAGGAGGAGGAAGCAGAGGGGGGTGAAAAGCTAAACAGGCCTAATTAGACACCTAGGATACGAGAGCCACTGTGACGGGCATCCATCCAGTCAGAGGGAAAAGTTAACAAGCCGACGGCTCCAGAGATGGCTAAAAGATTCCTGCTGCCTCGATATGATTCAGTACAGCTCGTCTACAGACGGAGCTTTTTAGGGGTCTGGTCCATTCATGGAGGTGATTAGTGCTAATCCTCACTGATCAGCTGTGGTTATATCTAAAGCAACAGAAATGTGCATCGTTGTTACAGCACTCACCTTTAGTTTCGACTGAAACTCTCTGGATTTTCTTCTGGCTAAGACTTGAATATGACTGGATACCTGGAGGAGAGGAGAGCGGAGAGAAGAGGAGATGGGGAGAGGAAAGGAGATAGGAGAGAGGAGAAGAGAGGAGAGATAGGAGAAAGGAGAAAGGAGAAAGGAGGAGAGGAGAGAGGAGATGGGGAGAGGAGAAGAGAAGAGAAAAGAGATGGAGAGGGGAGAGAGAAAACGAAAGGAGGGATAGGAGAAAGGAGGAGAGGAGAGGAGAGGAGAGAAAGGAGAAAGGAGGATAGGAGAGGAGAGGAGAGAAAGGAGAAAGGAGGAGAGGAGAGGAGAGGAGAGAAAGGAGAAAGGAGGAGAGGAGAGGAGAGGAGAGAAAGGAGAAAGGAGGAGAGGAGAGGAGAGGAGAGAAAGGAGAAAAGAGATGGAGAGGAGAGAGAGAAAACGAAAGGAGGGATAGGAGAAAGGAGGAGAGGAGAGAGGAGATGGGGAGAGGAAAGGAGATAGGGGAGAGGAGAAGAGAGGAGGGATAGGAGATAGGGGAGAGGAGAAGAGAGGAGAGATAGGAGAAAGGAGAAAGGAGAAAGGAGGAGAGGAGAGAGGAGATGGGGAGAGGAGAAGAGAGGAGAAAAGAGATGGAGAGGGGAGAGAGAAAACGAAAGGACGGATAGGAGAAAGGAGGAGAGGAGAGGAGAGGAGAGAAAGGAGAAAGGAGGAGAGGAGAGAGAGGAGGGATAGGAGAAAGGAGGAGAGGAGAGAAAGGAGGAGAGGAGAGGAGATGGGGAGAGGAGAAGAGAGGAGAGAGAGAAAACGAAAGGAGAGATAGGAGAAAGGAGAAAGGAGGAGAGGAGAGAGGAGATGGGGAGAGGAAAGGAGAAGAGAGGAGAGAGAGGAGATGGAGAGAGGAAAGGAGATAGGGGAGAGGAGAAGAGAGGAGGGATAGGAGATAGGAGAAAGGAGGAGAGGAGAGAGGAGATGGGGAGAGGAAAGGAGATAGGGGAGAGGAGAAGAGAGGAGGGATAGGAGATAGGAGAAAGGAGGAGAGGAGAGAGGAGATGGAGAGGGGAGACGGAAGGAGGAGAGGAGAGAGGCGATAGGGAGAAGAAAGGAGATAGGGGAGAGGAGACGAGAGGAGAGCAGAGAGGAAAGGAGAGGAGATAGGAGATGAGAGGCGAGGAGATAGGAGAGGACAGAGAGGAAAGGAGATAGGGGAGAGGAGGTGAGAGGAGAGATAGGAGATAGGAGAAAGGAGGAGAGGAGACAAGAGAGGAGAGAGGAGGGTAAAAGAAAAGGGAGTTAGAGGGTAGAAAGAGAGGAGGAAGGACCAAACAGTGAGTTGCCATGGTTATGAAAGGACTGTTGCCACACTGGAAGGGTACACACACACACACACACACACACACACACACACACACTCCTCCCCTGACAACAGTGAATAGACCCATCTATGCACATCTTTTGAGAGAAGGAAAAGACACCTGGGAACACGGGCTCAGGACTGAGATATTAAGATTACAGCGTACACAGATGGTTCACAGAAAACCTCAGCATGTGTATTTGAGAAGGTAAGCTCCGCTCTCCTTTTATTCTTTTTACTGTTAAAAGGCGTGACAGCCCTCTAATCTCTAAATTACATCGGCGACATATAAGTCACACGTGACCTCCACGCCGGCCTGTTGGGGGGGGCGGGCCGAGAAAACAACTCCTGAACTAAGACGGTCTGAAAAGAGTCTGGAACAACCTCAGTAAAACTTTCTCATGGACAGAAATAAATAAATGAAGGGCAGAAGGTTAAAGTTCAATCAGCAACACGTCATCTCTGAGCACATTAAAGGTTTGTATGAAGCCTCAGCGACTGAAATGTTGATATTCTAACAGGTTACATTTTATCGATAAAAAGGTTGGTTAGGGTTAATAAACCAATTTACCCGTGAGTTCTTACAGAGACGCACGTTTTTGGTACAAACCAACAAAAATCATATCATCTTTTGGTGAAGACACTGACGGTGGCCCAAAGAGGCAACGAGAGCGAACAAACAAACAAACATCTTGTTGGCTCCAGGTTGTTGTGCTGGATCAACATCAGCGCAGAGCGGCTTCAAATTTTGTGCTAATGTGTTTAATTTTTTGTGTTTTGCTTTGTTTTAACAAAATTCCACCTTTGACCTGTGTCATGTGATCTGCCGCAGACGGCGGGAAAGGATCTGATTATTACCTGTTTCCTCGTTCGCGTCTTGCCCGTTCGGAGCTTGATGTATCTGGCTATCAGCTCGTTTCGGCCTGGGGGGGAAAAAAAAAAAAAAAAAAACAGGGAGAAAGAGAAAGTAGTGATGAAACATTAGCCATGCCGTTTTCTGTCCTAACACACACAGACACACACAGTTTCTCACAGACATTCAGACAAACAAGCAGAAATCATATGACCCTGACAAACAACTTAGTGCCTTATTTAGTGCTGTTGACCCAGCGACCTTCTGACGTTGAGTTTCACATAGTAGCACTGTAATCACAGATACCCCTGTTGAGCCCTCTACACATGCTCAAACACACACACACACACACACACACAAAATCACACACGCCACAGCCCTGAATACACATGACCCAACAATACAGGCATTCATGCAGACCGGCCGTCCCCTGATTAAAGGAACCAGCAGGCCAGCTGTACCCATGCTTATGTGTGTGCACATATGCACGAGCATGCACGCACGCACACGCGCACACACACACACACACATGCTTACAATGCTGAATTATTCAACCCCATTCAATAGGGAGCACAGCAGACTCAGCATGACCTGGCTAGTATAAATTAGTGAGGGAGACAGAGAGAAAAAAGAAGCAGAAAACCCCTGAGTTACATCCAGAAAACCTGTTACAGAGGAGTGTGTTTGTGCGTTTGTGTGTCTGACACAGTATAAAACAGAGATTAGCACACACACATCAATGGCGTTTCATCCAGAGGCCTCTTCAGCCCGACCAGGTTACGACTCTGGAGCGGCACCAATTCAAAGATGGAAGTGGGTTTTACATATCGTGTGGGAGAAAAAATTAAAAGCAATTCGACTGTTATTTTATTTGCTAACAAGCAAATTTGTGGCCGAGTGGCTGAGTTTGCTTTGGTTTGTCTCCTCGCCCGTTTTGTGTTCCAACCAAGTGGAAAACCAAAGTCAGGCCAGCTGGCCAACTGATGGTCAAGATCAGCACAAAGCCAAACCTCTACACACTACCCAAATGGCTCACAACAATAGCCCTAACTAACTAGCAGATGGTGTGTGTGTGTGTGTGTGTGCGTGTGTTCTGACCAGTCCCATTCTCACTGAGATAGAGAGCTTAGACTGATAAAATCTACAGCTCCCCATGCAGGTGTTTTCCTTCTAGCAGTCAAAAGCTGCAACTGACGTCAACACACACACACAGACACACACGCAAACACGTATATACATGCATGAGTGCCAAAACACACACACACACACACACACACACAGAGACACAGAGTGGGTCCTGGCTGCGGAGGCTGACATCTGACTCCAGAGGGGCCAGCTGGTCTTTCTAGGAGGCTTAACGGTGAATTATCATCCTTCACTAACCCTGCGGCACACATCCCTCACTCTCACCCTCCCTCTTTCTCAAAAAACTCTCCAGCAAACACACGCACACACAAACAGGCCCTTCCCTCCCTCCCTCTTCCATCCATCCTCTGTTCTGGCTGTTCCCTTTTTTCCCCTCCTCTGTCCCTCTTGTAGTGAGTGGGCTTCCCTCCTGCTCCCTCCCTCCCTCCCTACCTCCCCTCCTCTCCATCGCTCCCTCCCTCTCTACTTGCCCAGTGAAAGACTTCAAGGCCAAAGTCAGATGGTCATTAACTGTGACGAGCAGAAGTAACCCCCCCCCCACCCCCCCCCACCGCCCGCTCCTACACCTCCAGGCTGTATCCACTCTCTGTGCAGGCAGATATCGAGGGAGACGACACACTCGAAATACATGCAAGGGAGGATTTGAGAGCGCATCACAGGGAGCCACAAAAACACGTGAATGCGAGGTGACGAGGCAAAAGGACACAAATTCAGATAAAGTGACTGAAATGCAGTCTTCCTCTCCGAGTCTAACTTGTCAACTGTCATTGAAAGAGTGCTGAAATATCTGTGAGAATAAATAAGCACTTAGCAAATGAGTGCATTTGTACCGAGACATATTTTCTATAAACAAACAAAAACATTACTGCAGTGCTTTACTGTTGCTCACCACACTCAGTTAGCAGAGTGATTAAGAGCTTCAGCTGCTTTACAGAAAAGCCTGAAAACCCTTTCAGAGTAAGGTCAAAGCCGCGGTGACTGTACTCGCTAACAAGGCGGCAGTGGAGTGGTGTGCATTGTTGTGCAGCCTGGGAGGACCTGAGGGATCACAGGGCCCCGAACTCTGGCCCCGAGCCCGGCTTCAGCAGAGCCGAACAACAACAACGTCTGTGCATGTTACGACAGCACAACACCAGCGGGGTGAATTAAGTGTTTAAGTGTTTCCTCGCTTCGTTGGTGTGTCTCCGCAGGTGCACATGCTAAGATAACCACCAAGGTTAATAAGAAACAAGCTCCCACTTCCTTTAAAGGATAACTCAACCCTGATGATATCACCTTATTCTAACTAAGAGCCGTTACTTATTATAGAGGAGGAAAACTAAACTCGGCCCGTTATCAAGGTCAGATGTTGAAGTAGATTTTAATCTCCCTTTATACTAAGTGACCATACAGCGTAATATACAATACGCTAATTACACAAGTTGTTTAGTTGTTTTGTGGAAAGGAATGGAGCATTCATTTTCACTTTTTGTGCTCCACATTCTATCTGCAGGCTACAGTTTGTGATGGTGGCACATATTCACAGTAATCGCTTCATAAACTGACAAAATGTCCATGTTGTGTGTGCAGCGCTGCACCATGATGAACAAATTAAAGAGTGTAGGTTTAAAATACAACACAAACCGCCTTGATTCAAATATTCAAAAAAATTGTTCTAGTTACTCCTTTCAAACGCTTCGATGAAAAAGTAATGATTATTACTAAATACGGAGATTGTAGGCTGTAAATGAAGACACAAATAACCTCCGTCATGTCTGAAGAGCGGTCTCCAAAGCTCCACCGTCGCCATCACCAGAAATGTGCAAAGAAGAAGCCTCCGTGTGGAGCGCCGCATCCTCAATCATCCAGAACTGGAGTTATTTCAAGGACGGAGGAAATAAGCTATCAAGACCAAAAATATTTTGCACCAGGCCATGGCCACAGTTATCGACACAATTGTTGGCTGTACTTGTCTGCCTCGGGGTTTAATGCTTGGCAGAGTTAAACTGGGTCTAATTAAGACCAAGGTTTTAAGACAATTTTTCGATTAAACAACTTTCAAAACTGATGAGTCAGAATGCACAAGTTCACTGAGAGAGGATTCAAACATTGCACTCAGAGGGAACGTGTCTTGGTGCACCAGTCCATCAGGACAACGCTGAACATTGTCCAACCGCCCGACGACTTCCGTCAGAGCAGTTTGTTTACTGATCAGCTTTAAAAGTTAATGATTGTGCCGGCGCAGCGAGTTTGGAAAAGAACGGGTTGCATTCGTGGCTACGACTGACTTTGTACAATTCCTCACACATGCGCAGCAACATTAAGATGCTGCCGTGCACAATCGGAGGAGTCTCTTTTAGCAAATCGGCCCAAGACACTGAAAACTTTCCATTCTGATGATGAATGATGTGATACAAGACTTCTGCTCGGAGGAGATTCTCTTTGAAAACGAAATGGATGTTTTATACAACATGACAAATAAAGTTCTTCAATGCGACACATACTGAAGATGTCTGACCAACATCTGTAGTCTCCTTAAATGCCAGTGGCAGCCCACGCCTCCTCCAGCACCATTCACTGTATGTCACACGCCTGTAAATACATCTGTTTTGAACATGTCCCTGATCCAAAGCTTAACAGAGGGAGAAGGTTCAATACCAATTAAACGACTTTTATGTTTGTCCCGTAGATCCATACCATGTGTGTTTAGGGGACAAAGCCACTGGCCATTATATTGTACCTCTGATGTACCTTTGCCAAGGATAATGGTGCTATTATTCACCTTTTCATTCGCTCTCCCTTTTATACACATCCATTTATGATTTTTCCACACTTCTCTCCTGCTAAGTTCATTCTGGCACTTTTGCACATTTTTCTTCTTTCTTTTCGATTTCAGTCCATTTCCCTGTAACCGGTGGGGGGTATTTTTTTAGACCTACATATGTTCCCCTAAGCTTCAGACATTACTTCTTTCTTTCATGTGGGACTGCTCACCTGCCACTCATTTTACCTTAATATAATGCCCAAGGAATCCACAAAAACCACCATTAATGACATGGCCGGCTTTGAATAGCAAGAAATACAATGCCAAGTTTTTAAGTAAGCCCAAGGTCATGTGCTTATAGTATGTTGCTTTAATGCAAGTTGAAAAATATCACTGTGCTTTCTACACAGGCGGGAGGGTAAAATAAAATCAATAAAGGGGCTTGTGTTTCTCAAAAGTCAAATGAAACAGCAGGCATCTTTCCTATTCTGTGCCCATGATGAGCTGAAAATAAGAGAACAAGATACTATTTCATAATTCTGGTTCGCACAGATTAACCCCCCCCCTCATGGTCTCTATGCCAAACACTGCTCATCCCTTCTCGCCATTTTCGCCTGTTCCTGCTCTGCCTCTGAAAAACAGACACTGTCTAACTTAATTAGGTCAGCATGATAAACATGTAAACAACATCAATGTACAGTCAACAAGGTAAACAAACGGCCCCCGAATATGCCACCGAGGCAGAAGGCAGGTTAAGAACGTTTGATTGGTGGTTGATCAATAACACAAAGGGGGCTTGAGTGGAAGTGTCAGTATAAGTGTGACCTCTGATCTGAGTACACTGCCGTGCTGTGTATGTCTAAAAGGATGTTGACTCTTCTGCCAATAACTTGTCTGGAGCTGTTCTTTTAAAAAGGTCCGTCTTTATTTCAGCAGGCCCATATTAACGGGGGATCAGCAAGTCAAGATGCATTCACTGCTTTTTATTTATCAAGGTGAGAACATGAACTTATGTTTATATTATCAGCATCTTCAGGCTCCTGTGAGTTTCTTCCTGGAAAGGAGGTGAAGAGAAAGTGAGCCAAAACGTTATAATCGTTAATATAATCAAATTAAAAAAAAAAAAAAAAAGAGCAAAAAGATGCAAAGACGGGGCTGCAAAGGTGGATTGGTCATTTATTTGTTGTTGTTTTGTTGATTGTTTTTATGTATTTAAATAAATATAGAAGCGGTTTTTGTGAAGAGACGACTTTCCGATGTTGTTGAAGAATCAGCGTACAAAGAGGAGTTCAGCAGTCAGACATTTTAACTCTTTACGGGTCCACAAAGTTTTGGCCATGTAGTGTGTGTGTTTGTGTGTTTGTGTGCGTATGTGTGCATCCATCAAAACTCTGCAACAAGACTTCATCGATGGGAAAAACAGGATTTAATTTAATACTCAGAAGCCTAAAACTCATCCAGCATGAAGAAATCACTAGAGTGCACTCTGCATAGGCGGGGTGGGGGGGTGGGGGGGGGGGTGGGGGGGGGCAAGGAGGGGGAGGAGAGAGAGAGAGAGAGAGAGAGAGAGAGAGAGCAACGACTGAAAGAGAGAGGGAGGGAGGCGCAGCTGGTGGCAGCCAGAGGACCATCTGTTCATCACTCTATTAGTTCTCATAGACACAGATACAAACATACACATACACATTCGCGCACATACACACATACACACACACACGCGCGCACACACACCAGAGCCCACCAGGGGTCCACTTCGGACCAACTGAATTGATCAGACATAGATTTATGATTAATTTAAAAAGGCGCACACCGAACATCGGAGCCTGCAGTGGAGCTCCTCTGGGACAGTGAAACCTATAAAACCTCAATAATCGTCTTTGACTGGCATTGTTGGACATCCAGTCAAACTGAGGGACTTCAGACAGAAGACGGCCAGCTGAACATGGGGATGGCAGCAACAGGCTGGGGGGGGGGGGGTCGCTCCTCAGCAGCAGGAAGACTGATAGGAACAACGCTAAACTGGCTTCGGGACAATTTCCTGGCTGTTTCCTGCTGCAGCTCACTTAAACATCTGGAGATGGCGGTTGGGACGCTCTCCTTCTAATCTAATGGGGCTTGAGAAAAACAGCATAAAATTCCCAAACCCAGGTGAGTAAAGCTCAACAAGCCTCAGAGATTTTTTTTTTTTTCTTTTTTTGCTGCCACAGGTCCTGAACTAAATCTGGGTGCTGCTTGAGGTTAGACGATGCAATTAAAAAAAAATTAATAATAATAATTTGAATGAAATTCTACTTTAAAGTCCTCCCTCCCTCCACCGCTCACAGCAGGTTACAGCGACACTCACCGTACATCTTCCCCTCGTCCGACAGAATGATCTTCCTCCTTCCGCAGGGCGGGTAGATGGCCAGCGCCTCCTGGAAGCTCTGCTCGATGTCGGGGCTCCAGACCCCCTCGGGGTCCCCGTCCATGGTCTTGTCCCCTCCTGAGTCGCTCAGCCTGTCCATGTCCTCCCCGGGACTCTCACTGCCGCTCCAGCTACTGCGCTCCATACCGGCAGCTGGCGTGAACTCAGCGCTGATGCGAAGGGTTTGCTTCAATGTAGGTGATCTGATTTATCGCCGCCGGTGGAGTCGAATTATCATTAATAGCAACGGCAAAACCAGCTGAATGCTAAAGGTGGCTTCAACTACCAATAGTAACGCCAGCTGTGGGAACTTCAGCAAGGGGCTCCGATTTCCAACAGCAGACGGCGGGAGCCTGAAATGAAAAACCAAAAACAAAATGATTATATTGTTTGCAGAAGTTCACACTGCTTTCAGACCTCAGTAGTCAAACTCTGCTCTCTGCTGCCCGTTCATGCTGATTTTTCCCTTAAAAAACAAAAACAAAAACAATAAAATTATATTTCTGGTGCAGCTTTTCGTTCTGATCAACATGTCGTAAGCCTGTATCCCAGCTGCTGCGGAGAAATTATTGCTTCTTTTCAAGTAGGAAATTGCCTATTTTGTTAAACTGTTGTAGCCCGCCATCAAATCCACATGCACATAAGTGGAGCGAGTGAATAAGACAGACGGACAGACAGAGACATGGAGACACACAGAGAAAGGCAACGACTACACAGCCACAAGCAGATTTAAAAGGCAAAAAAGGGGAAAACTGAGGGGGCTTGCCAGCTGCCTACAATTCTTCTAAAATCCCCCATGGTAAACAACAGGGTTGGCGCAGTACACACAAACACACACTCAACACACCAACATATGCGCGCACACACAATTACAGTGCCAGCTCCTTGGGCGAACACATGTCATTTTGTCTGGTCTTCTACTGTTCACACTTCCCATGCACTGTCCCTTACTGCAGCCTGCACAAGCCTGCAATGTGGAGACCAAGTGTGTGTCAGCCTGGCTAATTTTAATACAATTACACTTGACAGTGTTCACACACACACACACACACATGCAAATGAAGCCTGCTGCTGAGCAGCAGGCAACATTTTGGACATATTTTAACCTCATCCACACACTCGAGTTGGACTCACAGAGTTTTAACACCTGGAGGGGAAACACTGCGAGGCCACCACAAAAACATCTGCTGGCGCCGACTCAGGCTTGTGTAATGAATAGGATGTACTGATTTTACTGGCGTTTGTCCTCTGCTTCTCTCTTCATGCTTATTCTATTCACCCTCATTTCCGTTTCCTCTCCAACTCTCCCTGCTCCCCCCACCCCACCCCCACCCCAACCCTTCCTCCCTCCCGCAGCATTTTTCCATTCAAACAAGGATTCATTCATCCAACAGGCTGTACGCTTGAGCACCAGTAGCAAGACCCCCCCACCAAAAAAAAAAAAAAAAAAAGAGACTAAGAGTGACTGCACTTGTGAATATGCGACTGTGTGTGCTGCAGGAAAGTGTGATCCTTTTTTGACTCAAACTTCAATTTTAATAGAGGAAGCGAAGGATCAAAAATTTCCACACTGTGTCTGCACAGATTCATGTTCTAAATAACCAACGCTGAGCAAAGCATGGGAGCTGACAGAGCAGACGAGCTGATGCAATACAACATTTCAAATGTCCACTGCCCTTTAAAGCCACATCACATAGATTTGACGGTATTTGATATAAAGAATGGATCGGCAGTCTGAACGGGGGGTCACCCAAAGTCCAAACGTTTCACGCAGCTATGCGCGTCTCCTCAGCTGCAAGACACGCTTATTCCAGGATGAACCTGTGAACTATTGGTCAACACTAAACCGTAGACGAAGCCAGCGGAGCATTTACCAGCTGGAGAGACACACACACACACACTCAGTAGGTGGTGGCGATTAAGACAAAGTTAAGCCACAGGTGAATATTAAGTTTCCCACTTGTAAAACGCACAGAACTGACACCCAAACCCAGCACAGAGATGTCACCAAGTCCAGTCTGTGAATAGCAACCACAGTAAATTCTAAAAGGTGACAGCACTGTTGTGTTTTCAGCCTCAGCTGAAAGTGCAAAGTCCCCGAGCTACAAAGCCTTCGTTTGCACAAGGGTCTCGGTTTCCATCCTCTTGAGTCTGTTATGATCACTAAAAATAATCAATGCCAGCACAGTCAAATAATCTTTTATGGATTCCCTTAAGTAGACCCCCCACCAAAAAAAAAAAAAAAAAATAAGAGAAAACCTTGAGATCTGGTGTCAGATTCAGGTTACAGAAATATAGAGAATTTCTTCTTCAATAGATATGAATATGCCTGCAACTTCCCTGCAGAAGCATTCAGGAAACGGTTGACCTTTGTGAGTACGTATACTGAAATGATGGTATTGGACCACCAACACTTTCATTCAACAGGCTTCAAATTCCCGCAGCTGCATTTTGCCTCTATAGTATCTATACCACTCAAAAGTACTATTCTTCACAGTGAAGCAGCCTTGAAACACCAAAACCAACCTGAGTGGATGCTATTATTCAACTGCACACGTTGACACCGTTAAAACCTGAGCGCTGCTTAGAAGGTCATAGTCTTCATAACTGCATTTCATTTTATTAAAAAAGGAAGCAAAAATTGAGGTTTAAATATCGCTGCAATGTGCGATCCCAGACATCAGCAGCAGTATATGGAAGGGAGACTGATGAGTATCTGCATGAACTGGTTTTGGAGAGAATCTAAAAACAAATTTAAAGAGAGAGGTGAAGCTCCACAGATATGAGGGGAAATGCAGAGTTGGAATAACGGAGCTGATGAAGAGCTGCTGAGGTGGCTCTTTCTAAAGGAAAACCTCTGAAGCTCTGACAGACAGAGGCCGTCCTGCTGCGTTCTAACTTATTACAATTGAGGCCAGTCTGGGCTTTAGAAATGGTTTGATACACCTCCTCTGATCTTTGCCTCAGTTTCCTGGATGCTTTGGCTTTTTCGTGGCTGCGGTCCCGAAATCCAGCAGACTTGTGAGAGTTTATATAAATATGCCTGCCTGGTTGAAGAGCGTCCACTCGAGTTGGACTCCACATGTCAGTGACTGCAGTCAATCAATAAAAGGGTGCGCCGCTTTGAGATTATTAAATGCAGATTGGGGTGAAATGTAAAATTTACGGGAACATGTGGAAAGATGTGAGGACTCGAGGGGCCCGGCAGCAGATGGACGCTGGAAAGACAGTCTCACAACCGACTACTGGGTGGCTCTCCTGCACCCCCCCACCCCCCCATCATGTGTCTCTCTGTCACCAGGCAAGCCCGGGCCACTCCAGCCAGGACAGCAGGCTTCATGGTGTCAGTGCCAGCCCTCAGGAGAATACACACAGGGCACACAGCCACAATCCTGCAGCTGCCTTGGACTCGCATGCTCTCCCTCTGTGTGGCTTTTCTCTTCTCTCTCACATCTCATCTTACAGTGCTCGACACACACACACACACACACACACACACACACACACACACACACAGCTTACATGTATGTGCTCGTGCACATGAGTATTTCCGAGCTGCAACAGTTTCAGAAGGCGGTGAGGTTGCTGTGAAATGTAATACAACCGATGGGGTGCACATAGGTGTGTGTGTCCAGCACGGTGCCCTGGGGTGCACACTTGACTGTCTTATCACAGGCCGGTCAGTTCCCCTCATTCATTTTTCTATTGGACCAATCAACAGCATCTGTTTTAACCACTGCCAACTTATATGCACACACACACACACACACAACCACACACACACACACACACACAGGTTTAATACAGAAGGATTTCCTCACAATCCTCAAAGTAAATATAGTTTCACTTTATGGCCCTTTGCAACCCAAATAGAATTATTCTGCATCTGATGAGACGTTTCTTGTTGGCTACTTATTTTATTTCATTTCCATCAAGGACAGTAAGACGCAGCATTCATCTTTTACTGCGGTGTAAATGTGACCGGAGCGTTCGATATCACAGCAGATTCAGGGGTGCTTCATTCATCATCCCAGTTTAACAACCTCCCGCCACAGACACATCATTTGCAAGGTGAAAACATTCAAGTGCACCTCATGTTATTCAAACAGCCAGAATGTATTTAAATGTATGATTTCAGCCATGCCTGACGTCCTTCCTGTCTGTCCCTGAAGTCTTCACTTCAAACAAACCCAAAATGCGTAAAATTTAGGTTCCCTTTTTTCCCTTCTGTTCAGATAATAAGCGTAGATTACGGTGAGTTTCAGTTTCTCTGCACGACACTCAGAACTGTCTGAAAGCCGGAGGAGGAGCCGCCAGAAGAACTGAATTTCAGGAGTGGAATCACACCGATGTGTACGATCCAGACTGTGTTATAACAGACAACAGTCGGTACGCAGTGTTCAGGAAACACACAGCTGAAGAGAGGAGCTGCGGCAATTATCCGATAAAAGCTACGAGACTTTATGCAACTCGTTCGGCAGCAGCAAACCAACTGGATCCAGCGTGTCCCTGCGCCGTGCTCACACTAGAGATATTAAGGCTTTCCACGAAGGGAAGCGAGATGGGCGAACCGCATACAAGGTCGTACGCGGTTGCTTGTCCTTGACCGCCCCTCTGCATGTGGCTTGATAAATGCACCGCCGGTACATTGGAAGTGCAGTCACACCTCCGTGTCGTGGTGTATTCTTAGAAGACACAAGACAGAGGTGATAAAAAGGTGTGTGCAGGGCCAGATATAAACTGAGCAGTAGTTGGACTCCAAAGAAAGCAGATTGTGTCCAAACTGTCCAAGCATGAAGAACCATGAAGAACCAGGAGCACTCGAGGATGAACAAGCTTTGTAGCTTTTTGTCAACGCTGCTGAAACTGAAGTGGAGGCTGTTTTTTTTTTTTTCTGGTTTTTGTAACTCGCTGCCACATCTTAGCACGGATTATTGACACGATCACTCGCGGCGCATAAAAACTTTCCATGCAGGACAAACTAGTCTCTTATCCCGCAGTTCCTAATGCGGCCCTTGTTCTCTGCTCTATTACTCGTGATCCTCGTCTTGGTCCTGACACACATCTCTGCATTCACTCTTTAGGGTTGTGATGTACCACAATTTCAATTAATCCATTACTGATTAATTCATCTTACATAATGCCACGGGAAAAAAATCATCACCTTTATGAAAGTGTAGAGTTGGTTTAATTAGTCGTGATCCGATTTTGTGTGTTAAAAAAAAAAAAAAAAAAAAGAAACAAAGCCAGATATTCATGAGGTTCGTATGAAAAAGCAGCATCGGTGAAAAGAAACCAGCAGAGCTTCTTTCATTCTTTCTCTGAGCTAATACACACTTGAGAAACACAGAGAAAGCTAGAGAGAGATTTGCTTTATGGGTGGTGAAGAGGCTGTGATTCACAGCGTGCACTCCTCATTATTTCACCATCTCTTCTCGCAGAAGCATTACCATTTATGCACACACAGTAATTGGTCACAGATTGCACAGTGATACAGTGAAGTGCTTATTTCCTCCTGGAAATGTGACGGTAAAATGTTTAGCTAGCAGCTCCTCTCCCTCTTCTCCATCCCCTGTGTGTTCTCCCTTCTTCTTCTTCTTCTTCTTCTGCTGCTGCTACCAGTTTTTGCAGAGTCAGACTGAGTCATTATCTGGCCTCTTCCCGGGAGGGTTTACTGTCACAAGTAGACTGTCTCTCTCTCTCTCTCTCACACACACACACACACACACACATATCCACTGCACACCAATGGAAAGGGAGGCCTGGGGAGGTTACAGCAATACCAACACCATTTAATAAGTGTGAACTCTGGATCATTGTGCAGAGACGTAAACCACATGTGAATTGTGTGTGGCCGATTTTGTGTGTGAGAGAAAAAAAGAGAGAGAGAAACAGTCCTCTTCCACACCTAGTGAAGAGAAATGGTATGGCTGCATGAATGTGAAAGGAGTACAGTGAACTCCATCTCTCTACTCACCACTACAATTATATTCTATACAGCGAACACAGGCCCCGCTCTTGTCACCACTCCTGAGAACACACACACACACAAAATGAATTAGCCCCTGAATTGTGTTTTCCATCTGTGGTCCATTAGAACTTAGGTACTGCTTTATTTAGACAGATGCAGAGAGTTTAGTGGCCGTACATCCTGCGAACGTTCTGTTATTTAAGGACAGATCTGGACATGACCACCGATTATTTCCTCCAAAACCTGAGTCTCTAACGAAGCTTCATTACACCCAAGGACAAAACAAATAGAAGTAATAAAATACATTTTTCTTTTTAAAAGCTCAACCCCAAAAAATATTTTCCTTTCTTTCTGCAGTATTATATTTAATTCTGGTTTATTAGAACTTATTTTATTTTTTCCTACAGTGAAGTCTAACAACAACAGCCCAAAAAGTCCCACAATAAGATTACATAAAAATATCTCATCTGCTTTGTTTGAAGGTGGATGTCAGAAATATTCCTTCATTGCAAAAGAAAACTATCAAATTTCAAAGTCGAAGCAAACTGGGATTAAATGATGTAGAAGGAAGTAAAATAGCTCCTTCAGACAGTATCCATTATAGCATTATAAATATATTTGATTTTAACTGTGCTGTTAAACTGTCCACTGACTTATTTTTGAAAACTGCCTTCACCAAACTGTGAGGATTTCAGTTTTCAGGACACATGAACTGAAGCAGAAATGTTAGTTTGACCTGAGAGTTTCTTTAAAATCTCCCTTATAGTTAGTTTCTATAATGTTCACGTTCAGATGTTCAGAGCTGACAATCCTGAGTTTAATCTGACTAAATGTCAAGTTGTATCATTATTTAACAAACCCCACTCGTCAAGGTCTCTTAAAACATTTGTTTATACTTCACAGCATGAATAGCACAAAGGTTAAAATCCTTTCTTACAGCAGCATGACTGACTGGCTCTTCAAATTAAATCACAGCAAATCAGCTGGATCTGTACTTCGGACACTTCCTGTTTCATTATTGTGTGATACAATTGTGTCTTGGGGTCATACTGTATTTGGGAATATTGTGTTTTGCCTTTTTGTGGCGGTCCACTGAACAGAAAAAGCTGCCGTGAGAAATAGAAAAAGCTTCTCACGCAATAAAAATCCAAACCTCATTTGGAACCAAAAGCGACTTTCTAAAGGGCAAAGCACATATTTAAGTTCCTTTAACTTCAAATAAAAATTCCAGTTTAGAAATTATAGGAGTCTAAGTTGTAGGCAATGGAAGTAAGATTCAAAGAACTCAAAGCAACAAACAATGACAGTTTGCGTGAAAACTTTTTTACACTTTTTTACGTCCGGTTTCACTTTTCATTTATTAGCAGACAGCGCAGGCTAACACGGGCGTTAGCCCAAACTTAAGCAATACACTTCCTGTTAGCGCTTTGAGCTAACTCCCAAAAACCAACAACAAGAACAACAAACTCCCCTCCTTCATTATTTTAGCGCTCTCTTACACAAATCTGCGTCAAAACACGTTCAGCAACATCCTTGAAAGCTCAATAACTGTAAAAACATATTTAAATCTGCTCTCATCTTAGCAAAGTGGCTTTTACAACGGTCTCTTACAACAACAACCTCAGACAAGGAAATTATGTTGTCAAATTAAACACTAAATTGTTTGCCTTTTGCTTATTATTAGCCTCACGTCACAATTAGAAGATAACATTAAAATGAATTTTCAGTAACAGATAAAGGGGTTTGCTAAAATCAGCTCAACATTAGCCGACTGTTTATATGCAAGCAAAAAAAAAAAAAAATGAGGCTTCCGCAGGAAAACCGGAGTGTATTAAATTGAGCATGTTTGGCATTTTATTGCTTGTAAATTATGATACGTTTCATAAGATGGAGAATCTGATATTTCAGTGTGCAAGTCTGCCTTTTTCAAACTAATGGAAGGTAATTTTTGTGGCATTCCCTGCTGTTCATCACTATTACAAAGCGCATCTAAAGAACAAGAATGACAAACAGCTCGAGGAAAAGTAAAAGCTGTTTTTAGATGCTATTCGGCTATTTCTGAATGGCTTCTCGCTCTCTGCACTGAGATCAGAAATGTTATCGGAGAACTACGCAGCCAACAGCGTGTAGCCGGCGTCAGGCCAGCTGAAGACAAAAACCCAGCAGGGAAACTCTCCTCCACTGTCGTATCAGAGCGGAGTCGGCTGCCGTCCCGCTCGGCGCCGTTTATCTCGTCCGTTCCTACAACCAGGACCGTAAGCAGGAAGTAGTTGAAACTTAGACCCCCTGCTCGCTTCCTGCTGAGCTCAGGAAACATGAGGTTGAATCACACTTCCCATGGAGGGTTAGGATACTGTTACACTTTCTGCATCCGGAGAACCAAGCGGCTAAAAAAAAAAAAAAAAATGAGGCCAAAGACTGCAATCCATCAGGTGACCATTTGAGATCAACTCCAAGAATAAACACATTCACAGTCCAGCACAAAATAAATAAATAAATAAATAAAAGACACATAAAATAAAAAAATCATGACCTGGCCAGCCAGGCCGAGTCTCCGTTCTGCCTCTTTACCTAGTTTGGGATTAGCTGAGCGCGAAGCCAAGATGGCAACGGCGGAGCAGCCCGCTCTTCAGAAACCGGTGGGTGACTCACTGAGACGATGTCTATTATCATATTCAGCTTAAAGCGAGCTGAGCTCCATAAATTTAGCAATTTTGTGTCTGCAGGCTTTGCAACGCTGTGAGGACACCAGCAGTCCTCCAAGTAGACCAGACAGGAATCTACTTCTACAACATCACCGTGTCTGTTTGGGTCTCATGTCGTTTTATCGTGGTGATAAAACGCAGAAGGCCCGAGGACACGTCCGTGCTAACGCAGAAAACACGGAAACGCTTTTTAAGCAAGCGGTCTGGCTTGTAGAAAATCTTTCTAAAGGCCCCGTCGTCTGCTGTTAAACCAGAAAGACAATAAACTCACTTCCTTTTGTTTTTGCCGTATTGTTGCCTGGTTTATTACCAACATGTACGGAAACGGCTGAATGAACAGACAAACTTGGCAACACTTGGCTGTTCCTTCCAACCTCAATGTGATTTTCCTGGTGCTTTTTTTTTTATTTCAGAAAAAAAAAAAAAGAAGCTAAATCATGTCTAAAAATCCATAACCATCTAAAATGGTTTTTTTAGGGAATTTTCTCTTTCCATATAATTCCATTTGGACAAACTGTGTCGAAATGAAAGAAAATGAATGTATGTACGACATAATCTGAAACAACCTTAGATCCATATATTATAAAATAAGGTGAAAACTGATTTGTGATTGGAACATAAACTTTTATGGTACTTGTCGGCCATCTTTGTTGATTACAGATTACAGCCTGGCCAGAACAATATCTCTGAGTGACTTTAACAATTCAGTATATAACTGACATGAATTTCCTTTACATGGCCGACACTGCGGCGGAAACATTTTGGATAAGGCTCATTATAATCATACTTTGTTGGTTTGTCTGAACAGCTGAAACCCTGAAATGAACTGAAAGCAAAAATCTCTACAGCTTCAAATTTATGTACTTCATTTTCATGTAATTTATAAATAGCAGATAAAAATATCTAAGAATGGCTCATATTAGGCGGTATACCAGCCCAATTGTTATTTCTCGCCTCCCGCTGATCAAAGAAACGGTTTATAGATTAAATATTGATTTAATAATCTAGAAAGCTAACTGCTACAGCTCAGCTCTTATTAAACTTTGTGAAACTGAAAAAAAAAAAAAAAGAAATCTTCATGAAGTGGAGAATAAAGCAACACATCACATAAATAGAATCACCAGCGTGGTCAAACCGTGAGTCATGTGATTCTCTGTCACATATAAATGAGAGAGAGACAGACAGGCGGGCAGACAGACAGACAGACAGACAAGCCAGCACAGGCTCCACTGCCCTGCTGCAGCACCCTCTGCCCCCCCTCAGCACAACAACAACCCCCCTATCTACCCTACCCCACCCAAGAGGGTGCCTATTGTTCCCCCATCACCAAAACAAAGCCTACCCCACCCGCACCACCACCCCACCTCACCCACAAACCCCCCTCCCTTTTTCCTTCCACCTACCCCCATTGCCCCCTGCCCTCCAAAAACCCACCCACTCCACCCCCCCCCCCCCCCCCCCCCCCCACACACACAGTCAGCATTGTTGCTCTAATAAACCGTCTGTGCTTCCTTAAAATGTCATTACATTCGAGGCTTGGCTTCTTTTACGCTCCAGAGTTTTTATCCCATTTAGAAAAAAAAAACAAACAAACAAACAAACATAAAAATAAATAAATAAATAAATAAATAAACAGAGTTATCATATTTATCCATTTTCATCCTGCCGGCTGCTAAATCCTGAGTTGTTATGTTGAGACCAACATGTGGGAAATAAACACATTTGTGAGCAACAGATTTATAAAACTGCAAGAGCTGTAATGTGTAAAAAACAGCGGACTGTGGGGACGCTGTCAGCCGAGTTTAAATCTAATTCTGAAGAGAAGCGGATTTTAAAAACAATTCAGTGTCCTCGGTCACATCATCCCTTCACTTCCAAGACTCACTGTATCACCTGTTGATTCATCTGAAACTCATCGGACAAATCTTCCAGCTGCAACTCAAAAAAAAAAAAAACAACAACAACAACAAACAAAAAAATAAATCAATCAATTTTTCCACCAAATTAAACAACGCAGAGTTTCATCTGAATGTCACAAGACATCGTTCCATGCCAGGAAGATTACTGCTCCTAATCCCACTTCCATAAAAATCTGTGTGCCGGATTTTTCCCTCCTGTTTAGAAATGAGACGACAGATGAAACAACAAGGAGGAAGGCAGCGAGCGGCCAGCCGCTCCAAACTCCACCATATTGTAACAGCATTGGTGAAGTGCATGAACACACACAAACACACACACACACACACGTACGCAGCGGTTGTGACTAAAGCACACACAGGCCATATGGTGCGTCCTCATCCACCGACGCCTGTTGCTGCTGCAACAATGGGCCTGCATGGCCTGGACAGCAAGAGGCAAAGACAGAAACACACAAAACACACACGCTGAACACAAAACACACACACTGAACACACCAAATGGTCGTTAGTCAGTCGGTCTGCGTTGCTTAGGCCAGAACAAACGCCTGGATTTGCATTCTGTACTACCCTTCATCTCCTCCTCCTCCTCCTCCTCTCCCTCTTTTTCTCTCTCTCTCTCACACACACACACACACAGACACACACAGACACACACACACTTCCCCAGTCTCTACAGGTGCACAAAACACTCAAAACAGATGTCAACGGACTGGAGAGGCAGAGACACAGGGGGTGGAAGAGGGGAGGAAAGTGGAGGGACGATGGGGGGCTGTTTGCCCAGGGTGACTGACAAAGCTTTGTACGCTCACCGGCCTAGACACAGCAAAGACAATGACACACACACAGACACACACCTCCTTCCTCTGTTACACTTTCAGGGCTGCCTGATTTATCAAACACTGGAGCAGAGAGAGAGAGAGAGAGAGAAAATGAAAAAGAGCAATTTGCTCCGAAATCACGAGCGAAACCTTTTCAAGAGGATTTAACATTAAAAACTAATTTGTGTAATTTCCTCACACCCACGTTTTCATGAGAAACGACAACATACACACACTGTTGTGCCACAGATGGCCCGAAACTTAAAAAACATGCACACACACACACACACACACACACACACCTTGGGATGATCTGACATAAATCGATTGTATTTTATTTATTTTTTTTTTGCCTCCCTGTTATTTTCTGAGATATTTGAATTGCGCTGTGATTGAGTGAACTGTAACTGTGACGAAACAACTGCAGGTCATCATTAATCATTTCAGTCAGTCCTCAGAGATAAAGGCCTTGAATTCTGGCACCTGGTTGATTAAACAAAACAGGAGATTTGACGACAATATAACCAGTGTTTTTCACTGTCTCGTACACAAAACAAACCCCCATTCATCAAGTAATTAATACAATTTATCTGCAGATTACATCCATAATTAATTCAAAAGTTACTTTCCAGTATGAACACTTTCAGGTCATGAACTTCTTTTGATTGTAATTATTTAACTAGAGCACGTCATCTCATTAACCAACGATTTATCTCCATCTTACAATTTAAGACACATCAGCTCTAATAATAATAATAATAACAATAATAATAATAATAAAAACCAATGATACAGAAGAGAAGAGAGTTTTTCTCTGAATTAGTCCCTTTATCTCCAACATACCCCTCCCCTGATCTGACAGATGGATTACTGTTTCAGAAGGATCGGATCTTCTATGTTTGTTCCTAAACACTGTAATTTTCTGCAGTAATTACATCGGTTCTGCATTGCCACATATCTCTTGTTATAAAAGGACAAGAGCAGTCCTTTAATCAATATTCAAAAGGAAACACACACCACCACTATGAGCCCGTATGTGGGACATAACAGGCTGCTGACACTGAAGGGGATTTTTTTTTTTTTTTTTTTTTTAAATAAAGTCAAAACCAACTTAAAACCAAACTGAGCTGAATCTTTAGAAAGACATGAAATAATAAATAATAATAATAAATTTCAGAAATAGATCAGATCGCTCAGATCCAGCAGACGTAAGAGGAAAACGATAATCCTGACTTTTAAAACGACTGTTTGTTTGTTTGTTTTTAGGACAAAAAGGCGCAGAAGGAGCTGAAAACGTTACCAGATGCAGCAGCCGGCCGTGTGTCCGCCGGGTGAACAGCCTCCGGCCTGCTCCGGAGACTGCAGCCTGGCTGAGAGGAGAGAAAGCCCCGGCGATGCAACAAGTCCCCCCCCCCCCCCCCCCCCCCCATTCAGCCCCATTCAGGCCAGCTTTGTTCGGCTGCGTTATAATGTTTTCATCCTGTTTCATTTCACATCCGCTCCCGGAGCCAGCTGTCAGCTGACGGGCCGCAGACGGCTTTATTCTGCTGACCGACCAGCGAAACAAGGTTTGTGTTTTGTTTGTGTGTGCGTGTGTGTGTGTGTGTGTGTGTGTTGTTGTTTTTTTTTTTAATCATCGGGAGGGAGGAAGGGGAAATACAAACTGAAGTGAAAGCGACAACCAACCAACCAACCCCCCCACCCCCGCCTCCCCGGAGCTCCGGAGCTCACACGGCGGAGCGTCGGGGAGCTTGTCGGACTTGTTGGACGGTCTATCTGGTCTCGGTGAAGCCGGAAAAAACGGCTTTTAACTCGACTTCAGCAGGTTTTAGGAGACCGGCGAGACCGTCCGGAGGCTTTGAGACGCGGAGTGTGGACCGAAGAGGAGGAAGGAGAAGAAGAAGAAGAAGAAGAAGAAGAAGGAGAAGAAGAAGAAGAAGGGGGTGGGGTGGGGGGGGGCTCCTCCTTGGGAACTTACCTCGATTCATACGCCTCTCTTGTGGATTAATCCCCGCACTTTTCCGCCGGATCGGAGTCGCTACGGCGTCGGGAAGCCCTCCGACAACTCCGGGCTCCTCTCCCGGTTTCGGCTTTGACGACGGATCGGGCGCGCTGAGTGCGTAAAATGCGCAGCGTCTCTCCAAGGATGCGAAATATGCGCGGAATGGGAGCAGGAATGAAATGAACGCAGTGGACTGAGTTGAACGGGGCGGGGTGAGAGGGGCTGGCGTCACCCTGGATGGATGAAATAGTGTGAGTGAGAGATGGGAGGATGGGTGGAAAAAAAAAAAAAAAAAAAAGAGAAAGAAAGGGAAGGAAAGCGAGGGGGAAGGGGCTGGACTGTATGGGCTGCGTTTAACAACAAAAGAAAAGAGTGGAGCGCCCAAACTCTATTCAGTGGTGGTGGTGAGGGGGGGGGGGGGGGTTAAAAAAAAAAAAAAAAAAAACATACACACAGTCTGCTGTGCATGGAGGAGCAGCTGGCAACGAATCAAATAAAGTTTACACAGAATACACACTGACAAAGGCTTTGTTCAGCAGATACATGTGAAACTTTGAGCGCCTCGGGGAGAAGTTAATCCACAAACTCCCCAAATTAAAGAAAAAATGATTAGATTGGTATATTTTTCCTCCCCTGGAAGAGAAGTTTTATAAGTAATAAAACAAACCTTAGCTTGATTGCCATGTTTGTTCCCTAAAAGTTGTCGCCTCCTCTCAGCTTGTGTTACATTAGTTAACACCTATCTACACATTTCTGTTTTTCACTGCTCACCAGAAGTCTCATATTAAACATACTGTTTCAAAAATGAATCATAACTTGTGTCCATATCGCGCTCTATTATATTGGAGGTCGTTTTTAGGCTGGAACTTAAATAGCTTGAACTATTTTCAGCTCGTTGTCGCACACACATCAATGTTCTCTGAAAAAAAACGATGTGTTCCTTTATAAAGTCCACGTCAGGTTCACGTTTGGAAGTCACAGCTTTCACAAAAAGCTAAATGTGGCTTAGCCACAGCTCATGTTCTCATCGTGAGTTATACATAAAGGCCCCATTGATCTGTTTTTATAGATTTGTCAGAATCAAATGCATCAAACTGCTGATGTTTGATTGTTGGACATGATCGGTACTGCCACCACTGAGAGCTACCAGTTAGATCTGCAGATTAGACGTCTCGCTGAAAATCCAAACATTGCTAATCTGAAGTGAGGCGGTGCTATCTGCTAATGTTTCTTTGCTTTGGCTTCTTTCGCACTTTGAAGAAGAAGAAGAAGAAGAAACTTCCAGCCAAGTTTAATGTGATCTGATGTTTTCTCTCTTCTTCTCTGGATGTGGAAGCAGAGAGATTAAACCCTGAGTGACGCCCAGGCTCGTTTGGGGGTCGGTGGAGGGGGGGGGGGGCTCTTTGGAGACAGCCGCTGCCCTAACCAGGAAATCTTTGTCTCTCTCTCTGTTCTTTGAATGCAGCAGGCAGCCTCCTCTGCTTCATAAAGGAGTTGTTGTTTACTACTAACCTCTGCCTATCTCAGGTTTCATCCCCTCAGGCACTGCTGGACTGACATCTCTCTGGAGGGAGGGGCTGCGACATAAAACAAACACAGATATGCCCAGGTCACAGCCAGAAACACCTCCTGCAACCCGACACTGCAGCCGGGCAGCAGCGTGTTTTGTGTGTCGGTAAGAATTCTCACAAACATGCCCGCAGTCGGCTGACTCGTGTGCAGCGTGGTTTTTTGTATTTTTGTTTTTTTCCCCCCCGATGACACGTCTGTGTGTCTCTTCCTCAGACTCGGAGCCAAACGCAAACACTGAGCAGGCCGGTCAAACATTTAGCTCGGCGACCTTAAGGTCAACGGTCTGACCTCAAATCTGACCCCACCTGGTTTCCTGACGTTCTGTTAACACTCACTGTTCTCAGGATCCTCCATCTTCGTGAACGAGTCCAAACACAAAAATGTCATTTATCTCCTGTTATTTAAAAAATCTATCAAGATTTACACACATGATGTTGGCTTGTGTGACACAAAAAGATCAAAATCACTGCTTGGATCTCGTCCGTCACTCCCTGGAAACCCTTTAATGTGCCAAAAATAATTTTGCGGAGAGGAAAATTTGTCCGGCGAAGCTCTACTCTGGGCGCCGCTGCTTCAGCTGGAACCTTTTAATCTTTGCATCCATCTCAAACTGTGTGTAATTTAATATTTTTGGGACTCTTCTGTGCCTGAAATGACAGAGGAGGAAAATAAAAGATGGAGCACAGTACATCAGTGTTCACAGATACAAAATGTCAGTAAAGAGCCCTCTTGTGGTCTGTGGAGCCATCTAAACAATCCGGGTGTGGACTCTTCACGTGGGCTCGACCAGAGTTTAGGATGACGTGTGTGTGGACAGACAGGATTATAAAATACCCAGAAAGGTACCCGACCTTCTCGCTCATTCGTGTTCATGTTCCTTTGAAAGCACGAGTGAAGAAATCTGTTCAGGCATTCAAGTTTAATGGTTCTGAGAGACGTCCGAGGAGACGTGTGGTACAAATATGACATCAATTTTACATGTTGGTCTCATGTTCGAGCGAGCCACTTCTCCTTAAAGCCACAATGTCACAACTCCGGCCTGATAACACAACACAGAAATTAAATCGACTCCAATACAAGATTAAATGAAGAGGGAAAGGTGATGTTTGCATTTTGTATCATTTGTTGTATGCAAAGGAAATAAAATTGATGAAATAAATATTGAGTATTGTGAAAGAACACATCTTAAAGATAGATCTTTGTTTTTTGTTTTCGATGACGCAAAGGGAGGCGCATCCATGCAATGGCTTTACATGATGTGAGTCTGTATCTGGGTCACGATTGGATGGTGACGAGGGAGGTGAACAAGTTTAAAGGTCTGTAACTCTTTCAGAGATGTTTTAGAACGGATAAAGATGACTCGATCTGGAAGTGGCCCTGATACGTACTGCCGGATAAGCTTTTGGTTCACCATTCAGTCCGATGAACGCTGTGTTTGTAGTCTTCGCTCTAAATCAAGCTCATTAAACCGTCACTTGGTTCACTCGGACAAAGACGCCCATTTTCTCATGTGACATTAGTGTTTTGTAGTGTTTAGAATATCAAGGAGGGAAAGAGGGGGAACATTTTGGAAACATAAACATAAAAAGTAGACGATTAAAAATTGAAAGTGAACCAAACTTTGACACAACCTCAATACAAAGCATCACTAAGTAGATGTGAAATAAAGAGAATGACTCATTTGAGTGATACTGGGGCGAATAGATTAATTAAAACGTTCACCTGATGGAATTTATTCCATTATTCATGGAGCAAAAGAAGCAGCACAGCAGCATTCAGTGGTGCCACCGAAACCTTGAGCTTCACGATTGTTGCTCACCTCCATCCTTCCGCAAATTAGTCACCACATTCAGGAGAGTTTGTTTGTGTAGATTTCAATGTAACCTTCAGTAAAGTGTGTGCGCTTATGTACACTTCTCAAACAGGATCAGGGTCAGTGCATCCTCTGCCTCCATGTGAGGTTAATGTACACGGCAACACAAAGTTACTGTGATTTGAAATGTGCTGTAATGAAGGCAAAGGAAGTCCACGGACGGCTGAAAAGCAGAATATCCCGCCCCTCTTTGTGTTTTTTTAAACTGTTTTATCTCGCTGCTCGTGTTTTTCTTTCCCTCTCAGTCTGAAATTTTAACCCCCTCAAGTAAAATCAGTTTTCTATTTATTATTTAGGTTTTTGAATGAAACGGTCACGACTTATGACCTTGAGACGTTTTTTTTGTTTTTTTGCCTTTTTTTGTTTTTTTTTTTAAACACAGTCACCTGCTATTTTATCTCAACAAAGAAAATCCTCCCAACCAGGCCAACGAGGACCTTTGAAATAATAATCTAATTCAGCTGATTGCTACAATCGCTTTTAAGTTTGCATATCACGTACACCAACATAATGGAATCCTATAGCATACTATAGGACAGGAATATTAATCTGGGTTTCTGTAAATATTTTTAATAAATCGAATAAAGTATTAATATTATTTCTGCAGATGCTGCGCTGAATGTTGTCCCATTAATTTTATTAATTTTATGAAACCTTAAAGCTGCAGTGACCGGTCTTTTTGTCACTGTCGTCGTTATGTCGAAGGGGTCATGATGAACCACCACCCGATTCTAGCTGCAGAATTTCAGCTGACGGAACTCCAGCAAAGACTTTATCTTCTCACCGCTGTCGGCGAGGATTTTGCAAAACAGTGCTGAGCTGATTGACAGCGAAGGTGGCGGAGGGATGGGGCAGTCGGAGCAGTTCAACAAGATCTACTTGAAAATCTGAATTTTTTTTCTCTGAAGTGTGCTGCATGCAGTTTACATTCGCCTCAGCGGAGGTGTGCGCTCTCTCAGTGACCTACTCGCTGTTTGGGCATTATTGCGACCTTTAATTGTGTCTCTAAAGGCCCTAATGCGACGGAGTCAACGCCAAATGGCACACCGGCTGCTGAACACAATGTGGAGTCTTGACTGTAAGACTCTGGCGCTCATTGAGACCAAATTAGAGATAAAAAAGAAAGTGAGGACAAAATCACTACGTCTAAGTTTTGGCAAGACTTATGCTTCTTTCGTGAATCTGCCTTGATCTCTAACAAACAGCAGAGTGTGAATGACGCCAACAGAGCGGTGTGAAACAAGCGGCAGGAGCACACGCAGTCATCAGTGTGTTAATGTGTCCTTGGCCTTGTGGATATAATATATCGTCCTGTATCGCAACTCGCGGTCAGCACCAAAGTTTTTAATGATAACGACCACTTGTAAGCTGGGATGATTTTAAATGATATAAAATTTGGTGCCCACACGCTGCAAACAAGATTACAAAGCACGTCGCTGTGAAAACACTTCATTCACAGCAGCATATTTAGTTTAATACCCAACTCTTTTCTGTGGTGACTCAGACTTGTGGGGATCCTGGCTGCCACAATGCGCCACATTTTTACACAATAAGTTCACAATGAAACCTCAATTGTTGTATAGTGCAATAAAAAGTGGCAGATAGAGTGCAGCAGTGGAGCGCCGAGCTTCAGGCAGACTGAAGCTTCTTCTCCTTTTGTGCTTTTAAATGCTGCCTTTTTATGGAACTGGGGCACAGACCAGCCTCCTTTTCAATTTTTGACATTTATTTGACACACGGCTGGAAAGAGCCACGCAGACGTGAAAGGTGGTGGTTACAGGACTGAGGTTTAGGGACACAGTTTCCATGATCGGCATTGATCAGTCCTCTCAGAGAGGAGGGAGCGCATGAATGAAGCACAAGCACCTTTACGCTGCTGCCTCCTGAGTACAGCGCGTTGAGCCAAACTGTTTTTACCTGTCAAGTCATTATGTGCATGATAAGTCAAACCTGCATTTGGCCAGGAGAGTCTGGCTTTCATTTTTCTGCGGCGCAGTTTGGTTGAGTGTATGAGTTGATGAAATAATTCAATCGAATCCACAGCACCGAGGCTTGGCTGGCTCAGGCTGTTTCCACCGTTACCATCACCGCCACTAAAGGTCGCATTAGGTCACCGGCATCCCGGAACAAAACTAAAAACTAAAGCCACGGCAAAGAAACACCTTGATGACAATGTGACCACGACCATTAGTCCACATTAGCATTTTGTTTTCTCCACAGCTAGCCAGTTAGCAACGTTTGCCGGACACTTCCTAACAATGGCGGCGTCAGCATGGCCAGTCTAACCAAACATGGACATGTGACGGCAGCCATCACGTTACTTTCACATGGAGGAGAATAAAAACCTGTCCTGGGTTTTCTGCCTCTGTAGAGTCGGACCAGTGCGAGGCCTGTCGGGCTCACAATCCTGAAAATTAAAAACCTCTACAGATGTTTACGGCTCACAGGCCAACTGGGCTTGGAGATCTGCGATAGTCAGCGGCCGTGATGGAGCTGATGATTTGGAGCGGTAACTGTACGCCCATTTTCTTCAGCTGTCCAGATGAATCCGGCTGGCTGATCCAGAAAGGCAGTGAGTGAGTTTGGCCAAAATGTTGTGAAAACTACATATCGCACCGAGGCGAGTCCACGGAGAGCTGAATATTCAGGTCTCTGTGCTACTTGGAGGCTTCATTCCCCCGAATACACTCAAAATCAGGATAAAACTCAAAACCTGTGCACATACTCTGTTCTCTGTACGTCACAGGTTCAGTGTCACCTAGTTACATCGGATCAACGCTCAGATAATTTTTTCATGTAGAGTAACAAGCTTTTGAATCCAGCTGTCATTGTGATGTCTAAGAGCGCTCTCTGTGAGAGCACTTCACAGTAGAACACACAATGGGATATACTGTGAGAGTCTCATCTGATAATACCGCTCGGCCTTCCCTCTTTCGGTCGGTCCCTCCGTCTCTTCTCCAAGTGTTAAAATGATACTGTCGTACAGATTCTGCTGAGATATTCCTCCTGAAGGCTGCAGGCGAGTGCCTAAGAAACGACGGGAAAGGGAGACATGTCAGCGCATAAACATATAATATCAATACACTTAGCACTGATGAAGCAATCCTGCTCTACTTTGTAACATTACCTAAGTGGAGCACCAGCAAACATTATTGGGCCATACGGCCGGGCCTTTTATCTAATGCCACATAATATAATAATGTGATACTTTATTGATCCTCGCAAGAAAAACTGTCTTTTCTCTGCCTCCCGGTCCATGAAGAGGTCAGAGGTCAGCTAAAGTTATGGCACTGTTGCCTCACGAGACGTCAGTCATCAACACGGCAGGTTTTCAGTCATTCCCAGACTGTTCAGTCGCTTTTGCTGCGGCCAAATGAATGAGATTTCAGGGTTAAATGGGATAATACAGAAGATGCCGAGTGAATACAAATTTAGGAAGCAGGTAATCTGCGATGTGAAATGTAAAACGTAAAAATGGCATGAAGTGTAATTCTGGATTTATAGTATCATCATAATTCCACACAGCTTTTCATCAGCGTGGCTAGAAGATAGTAAATATTTGTGCCAACAGATATCGTGTACAACAGAGCAACAGTATCTCGACTCTATTCACGATTAACTCAGCTTGTTTTTTTTTTGCTTCTTCTTTTTGGTCTCAACTTCTTTGATGTCTCTGATGTGTGCAGAAACTGATGTCGGTGCCGGACGGCTGAGATTTTAAAACCGGCACTTTGTGGGAAAGATAATGTGGTGATTTATTTATTTTTGTTAACTACAGGCAGCTCTTAACCTGACATTAACTTTTTTCTGCCACAGTTTTTATTTCTTCTTTTTAAAATGGCAGATTTCCCAGTCCAGAGCTTCAGCCTCTAAACTGTCCTCGGACAAACAGGTCAGAGACGCTGATGTGCTCCAATAACTCCTGAAAAAAGGAAAGTGAAGAGAAGGTAGACATTTCCCAAATAAATAAAAATCAATAATGATTTAAAAAAAAAAAAAAAAAAAACTTTTCTGTCATGATCTGCACAAAGACACCATCAACCGTCATCATTTTCTTTGCTGCAACTGAATTAGCGATTGTGTAAATAAAAACAAAACAAAATAGAAAACACAAGCCTGTCGGCACACTTACTCTGGAAAATGATGCAACTTTGATGATCCACATTCCCACCGGTGAAGCGTCAGGCATCCATTTCTCCATTACTGCGGTGTCCTTAATCACAGGAATGTCTCCATGCGTCCCCATGTGACCCACACAGAGCGACAATGTAACAGTAATGCAATAACAGTAATGTAACAAGGTAATAACTGGAGCGGCTGAATTGTTCCCCCGGCGAGGGAGCAGAGAGGAAATGATCATAACTTGCTTTCAGATCTCACAGAATCTGCTGCTGTTTTTTTTTCCTGTCGTTGAGAGAACAACCTCGGCCATAATGCGTCTCCTGGATCTTTACCCTTCACCATCACTACCCAAACGCTGAATTTCCTTTTTGGACCAAAAAAGAGAACCTAAGGAAATAGACACTGTGGAAATCATTACAATCATTAAGTCTACATCCAACCTGATTCAAGCTATTTTCTTGAGTTGATATTTCAAAAAAAACCAAGATGGCGACGAGGTCAAGGCTTCAAAGCGACAGCTCCAGACGCTTGACGTCACGGTGGGGTGACATTTAACCGGAGGTATGAAGACTGGCCACAAACAATGTTAAAACTTTGTCCGTGTCCACAAACACATATATCGTGTACTCACTTTCTCAAAAACCTATGGTGGAATATGAGGAAAATAAATTGTCTATTTTCTCCATTTATTTCAGTCTATTTTGGGGTCAGATCCAAATCTGTGCACATTTCACAGCTTTTCTGAGTGGAACAAAAAGAATTGTTGTGGAGATTCACTTGTCTGGAACCAATCTCACCCCAATTTTTATTTTGTGAGAAAATCTTCTCTTTGCTTCCTTTGAGTGATAGAAAAAAATGAAAATAAAGCCTCTCTCAGGGACTTAATGGTTTATTGAAATTTTAAATGCCTTTAAGGCATAAATAGATACATGATAGAAAATGTGCTGGCAGCCTGAACCGCAGATCGTTACCGTATTCAATCTTTGAAGAAGCAAACATCAAATATTCAGTTCAATATCAATATTCAAAAATTCATTCAATCAAATTTCAATTGTCTTACAGAAAAAAGTTGAAACTGTTATGAAAATATGATTTTTAGAACGTGTCAAGCTACAAACAGCAGAAGGATTATAGAAGGCGAATGAAAGTCATTTAAAAATATGATGCACATTACAATATAAAATATAAGACTGTGACTGGAGTGGCAGCAGAGTGAAACCTTTGTAACAGAACTTTGGTCAAAATATTTAATCAGCTCCTCCACACGTCAAAAGGAGTTAAGGAGCGTTAAGACGAGTGAGGAGCACGGACAGCTCAGTGAGCTGGGAAGTGTTCACGTTTGAATAAAGGCACTGATGACATACACAGAAGAGGAAATAAATACAAGTTAACAGTTTCTTCTTTGTGATACTACATGATCATTTCTTTGACTCAAACTTTTATGTCGTCTTATTCAATTCAAATGTGTAGCAAAGTTTACAATACAAAGCTAAGAGTCTGCAGGAGTTTGAGAAAAATACAGATTTGTGTGGTTCGTCGTTCAAGAGATACAAAAGGTGATGCATGCACTCAGATAACAACAGATTTCTACAACAAATAGAAGGACAAAACTTACAGTATTGTTAATCTTTAGCATGTGGTCCGTAGGGAAAAAAGGTTTGGCGGCGCTGCTCAGTCCACGTTCCTGTATCTGGTGAAGAGGTTGTAGAGGACGCGCAGTGTCGATTTAAGGTCACAGTTCACTATATCTGAAAAAGAAAGAACGCAGGAGGGCTCAGCAGACGCCATCGAGGCGCTCTGGTTGTGTTGAAACTGGGAATCCATTTTCAGAGCTAACAAAATACAAATGTCGTGCCTTTAGCTTTTGACCTTTAATTAAATTTTCTTTTTGAATAACAGCCATAATCAAAAAGCTAATAAAATGTTACTTTTATACTTTCTGCCTTGACAAGCATCAGAAATGGTTTCCATTCACTTCCTTCTTAAAGCTGAGCTCATAGTTGTTGCTTTTCTTTCCCCAATAAGTTAGAAAAGGTGACATTTCATTATCCTGGCTAACCTCAGTCTACTGTACGCTCAATATCATCATCCAGCTTCATTTTAACTCCAGTTTGGGCTCAACCAACTCCTGTGAAACATCCGGCCCTTTGACATCTAAGTTAAGCAACTACCACGAATTACAGTGAGCTGTCAACACAAAGCAATGAACTCAAAAACATCCGAACAAGTTCTGAAAAAACCTTCAACGAACTTGAGTTAAATAAAATAAAATAAAAAAGACAGAAGTGAGGAATGTGTCCTACCCTCCGGCCGGGGCTTCGGTCTCTCCAGACCTCCGTCCTGCATCAGTTCAAAGGAAAAGGAGACGTTGTGGACCTGCAGAGAGAGAGAGGGACGAGTCGGGGAGGCGTGATCACTATTGTGTGTACAAACACACAAACACACACACACCTGGCACACATCATACATCTCCACACCTTCTGTTGATAAGACAACATTGTAACTCGCTGCTTAATCCCGCAACACACTCCGGGTTGATTCAGTTGTGTTACCGCAGCTTCCTGCGTGGACAAACACAACGCAGCTCTGTTCTGTTAGACCATAAGCCTTCAGCAGCTGCACAAACACTCTGCGGCCTCATTTATCAACGGACACGTGTCACCGGTGTCACTCCAAGACGGCGACAGGTAGAGTTCTCCCTTCAAACACACGCACCAAAGGATTTCATTCATGACCTGGTCGTGTTTCATGCAGAGGGAACAGAGCGACACACACACACGTGATGAATGATGCTGGCTTCTCAAGAAGATGGACCTCCCAAATCCTGATTTGAGTTCAGCGACTGTTAAAACCAGCAGAGAGGAAACTCCACTCATGAGCGATAAGAAGAAACTTCAGGACGAGTGGAAAACGAGTGGAAGAGACAGTTGAAAGGCGTTTTCTCTTCTGTGCTCATTGTGTGTGTGTGTGTGTGTGTGTGTGTGTGTGTGTGTGCGCGCTGGGCCTGTTGTGAAGTACTAAAAGCTTTGCCCAACAAGGGCTTATTGTGTGATGAGCATGACCTTTGCCATCTAATACAGTCAAAAAGAAAAGGAAGAGAATGAGCCTCAAGTAGAAATCTGCTGAGCAGAAGCAGGAGTCATTTCTTGATGCCTCATGCTACTTTTCAGTCTGGTGTATCATCGACGGGCCTGCAGGCCCTCCAACACACACACACACACACACACACACACACAGAGTAATAGAGCTGAGCCCCTAAGCCACTTCAGCGTTTCCCTGTGCAATAGGAGATTACAGATGCTGTGGGGCTGCTGCCTGTTCTTCCGAGCCAGGAGTCTCTGTGTGTGTACATGTGTTTGTGTGTGTCGTTGTGTACATTGCAGCATTGATGCCCATTCTGCTTTTTGCAGCTTGGCAGGGGCGCCTGGCCAAGACCCAAACAAAAGGCTACTGTGGTGTCTCCGCAGATTGCCTGTTCAGAACAGTGTCGAACTACACAGGCCAATAGAGAGCAGAGATGGCTCCGTGCTGAATGAGCTCCGGGGAAAACGGATGGCCTTTATCAAGCTATTGAGAGGAGAGTCCTGGCTCCGAGTGCATGGTGCTTCTCAGAAACAGAGAGTATTGATTTAGGAGTGTGTCTTAAACTATAGGTCAGGACCAAAGGCAAGTGACAGCTTGGGATCCAACTGACTGAGCTCTTGACGACACGTTTTCATCTCAACTGGAACAAAATATGGCTTTTTCTTTGTACATTTTGGGAAATTCGTGCAAACCACTCAGAGCAGACCCAAAAGCGTATGACAAAGGTCACACAGCTCGAGAAAACAACATGTGAGACGCTCAGTCAGCAGCAGAGCGACACAGTCCAGCCCTGACAAGTTCTGCAGGGAACTGGACGGGAAGTTAACGGGCTTGTGCGGTCACCTACTGCATCCAAACTGGAGGAATTAAAACGGTGGCCATCTTTATGCACATTAAAAAGCTTGGAATGGCTGAGGTTATTCTGGTTCAGCACTTCAATCGAACGCAGCCTCCCTGACCTCCCCCGTCACTCAAAGTGACACACTTCATTGGTATGAAGCTTCGACGTGAGTTTATCGGAGCTGACTCTCTTTTGGTGATTTTTGTCATTTTTCAGCCACAGCTGTCGTTCGGTCACAAATGACAACCAAAATAAAAACAACCAGACTTTACCTTTTGGTCAAAGTTTTCTGGCGTGAGGAAAAAGTTGTAGAGCGGCACAAAGTATCCCTCCAGCAGCCCCATCAGCAGCACCAGATAAACTCCATCGGCGAACTGCAGCAGCAGCAACAGTGAGGAGAGCCACCATCAGTCATTACAGAGAGTCATGCTGATCCACCAAATCTCACCAAAGTGTGTAAATGCTTAAGCGGGTGTGTGTGTGTGTGTTGTACCTGTGTGTCCAGCTCAGACACCTCGAGGTTGAGCTTGTTCAGGTGTTTGTTCACAAATGTGATCAACGTCTGAGGAAACATAACAACAACAACAAAAAAATTTTTATAAAACTGGAGACATCTCAAACACAACTATGACTTTAACAGATCCGAACCGCAGAATTTATTCATCTGATGAAATCCACAAAAGTTAAATGTACAAATATACAAAATGCAACGCCAACGTCCAAACCAACTCCGTCACACTGATGTGGAAAACTGGATCATTCATGCTTTAAGACTGCTGATGATCCCGTAATTGTACGTTACTTCTCTGGCTGCATGGTTGCTAACAAAGCCAGAAACAATGTTCATCTTGAGACGAAATCATGGCAACAGTTACATTAAGTCCCACTTTTGTTTGAGAGCAAAAGAGGCAGAAAAAAAAGGGAAATTCATATTTTTGCTTTAAATAAAAGGGAACCTTCAGGTTCTATTTTCCAGAACCAGTTACGTAAGTAAAGTAAAAGTAAATAAGGAGCAGATTTATTTTGTGTTTATGCTCTACAGTTTGTATTACAGCAGCATAGTTGTTAGCGTTGTTGGCACACAATAAGAAGGTTGTGGGCCTTTCCGTACAGTTTCCATGTTCTCCCCGTGGCTGTGTGAGTGTGAGTGGTTGTTGGTCTCTGTCTGTGTCTGTGTGTTGGCCTGTCCCAGGTGACCCCGTGACCCGGAAACGGATAAAGGGTAGAAGATGAATGAATGAATGAATCAGTGTTTGCATGAGTGTATTTAGATATCAGCTGTCATTTATCCATGATGCTGTCAGATGGAGCGGATACCTTTTTCACAACGTTGAGTTTGTCCGGAGCGTGATCAAACAGGGTGTCGAAGGCGTCACGCTCTGTGCAGGACAAAAAAAGACAAACAGAAAGGAAACAAAAATGACTGACTGAACAGACAAAACAAATAAAATAATAACGATCAAGGCGGAACAGTGGAAAGGAACATACCATGTCTGCCAGAGAAAGCCCTTTGAAAGAGACAAGAGAAATGAGAAATTAGAGGCTGCGTCTCCTTATTGATTATTTCACACTGGATTATTCAAAAAAATTAAAAATAAACTAATAAAAGAACCGACATGCATCCAAGTCAATCACAGAGGAATGTAGAGAACGGAGGGATTATGTCAGAGAAATGAGAATACAATGACGTACCTGGGGTATAATTTGATTAACAGTAAACACAGTTACACTGCGGGGGGGGGGGGGGGGGGGGTCCACAATGACCACATGCTATAGCACAATGCAGTAATCCCACAGCGGGACAATAACACAATGAATGAAGACGTGCCTGTCCGTCCATTTTGCTTTTCTATGGGAATGGACGGATTCTGTTATTACAATGTTAGCACTTTGGAGGCTGCTGCTGTTGGACGGGGTCAGGTGGTTTTTGGAGCGCAGGGGACGCTGCAGAGCGCACGTCCCAGAGGAAGCCATATCGCAGTGGGCAGGCCAGCAAGAAGAGGCAGGCGCACACACACACACACACACACACACACACACACACACAAGAAGCACTCACATGTTTATGGTGTAATCTCTGATGGCAAAGGCAGAGAAGTCTGGGCAATGGTCCTGTTGGTAATAACCGTATTTTCACTGTGACCATGTGAGTGTATCTGAGCCTCACTGTGTGTGTGTGTGTGTGTGTGTGTGTTATTAACAGTGTATCTATCTTCCATGACAAAATGTGTGTGGCCATGTGTGCTGGCCTGCTGTTATCTCCTCCGTTGCTGCTGTCAGGCTGCAGGACAGCCTCACAGCGAGGAAACAAAAAAAAAGTGTGTGTGAGATAGAGCGTGCGTGTGTGTGTGTGTGTGTGTGTGTGTGTGTGTGTGTGTGTGTGTGTGTGTGTGTGTGAATGAAATTTTCTAATTCTTCAGCTGAGGGTGCCATCACATCTCTTGTTGAAACACAATGGTTACCTAAGCTGCCATTGCTCAGGCCATGTGAAGCGCGGCGGGCAGCGGGAAGGTGCTGAAGGTTTTGGCGTGAACCAAAGTCATGTGACCAAAGCGTGGCGTCCAGATTTTTCTTCTTACAGTTATAACCTGGAACTATTCTGCATTAAGACACACATGATGTGTGTTTTTATTCTTTGACATCATATCCTCTCTTCTGGTTGCAGGCCGGAGGCGACTTTTTCATCCATTTTAAGACGCAATCTTTACGTCTCGGTTAGTTTATATATAACGACAGAGTTTAATCATTGGATGTCTGGATCTGATATCAGAGAAAAACTAACTGTCACACAGCTCAGCTCTGATATGATCTGTGTCCACCGAACACATATTTTTTTTTTTACAAGTCAAACTGTTTTATTTAGTCTCGACTGGTTTTAATCCCCGGGTCTGTTTTTTTTTTTATTGGAGGAGATGAGATCTCTGTGGATAAAAACATCCTGAACTGGCTCTGGATCAGAAGTTTATCAGAGAGGTCTCATCTCCTGGACGTCTGTCTCTGCTCAAATGTGTTCCAAACACCAGTTTTTTTTTTTATGTGAAACAGCTTCAGTGTTTTTACTGAATATAATCAAAATGTCGGTTTAGGAGAAGAGAACTGAGGGTAATTCAGCTGCTGAACTACTGAAGGAATCCAAACCAGAAAGCTTCTTCACATCAACCTTTGTTATTGTTCTGAAGGAGTTTCTGATTTAATCTGTGATTCTCCTTCCCCCCCCCCCCACATAGTAAGGTCAGTTTAAAAAATCCTCCTCTGAATTCAGTCAAAAGAGACGAGTGCCACCATCTCACCAGAAATGAAGGAAAAAGCTTTGAGCTCCAGAAGCCAATTAAATAGTGACGTACACAGAGCACATGCACGACATCACGCCTTTTCACTTTGTGACATTTCACATCGGAGACGAGGGTCAATTTCTGTTTCAGCATCTGTGAATGTTCCACCAAATTATTATCTTCATAAAGATAGTTAGAAAGTAGGGGCGCACTTACTCTGTATTGCCAGTGATCTCCTCCTGGATTTGTCTGGACTGAAGAATGCCCTCTCTTTTCTGAAAGACATGAAGGTTTTGTTTTGGAGAAAAAAAAAAAAGGCCAAGATAAATGCAACCGGCGGCGCCTTCGAATCCAGCGTCACACTCACCTGGACGACCACCACTTGGATGGAAACGTGGTCAGGAAGTCTGATCGGCGCTCTGAAGTTCTGCGACAGGGCAACCAGGAGGTGCAGGATGGCAACGATGCTCTTGGCGTGAACAGCTGGTGTGGAGGAAAGAAAGTTAAATGAAGTGAGACATCTCTGTTTCTCTGCCTGTAAGTGCAGTTTCTGACAACAATGAAATCTTCAATGTCTTAATATTTCTGAGCAAATGAGTCATCATCACGTTATTCACGTTCCTGCTGCTTCGGAGCGTTTTCATCATCTTTTTAAATGGAGTGAAAAACTTGGACTGGACGTTATTCTTCATCCCACCTGGAATTTAGTATTGGAAGTTTTACACACCAAGGTCACGAAAGCTTTAATGGTAAATGCAAACACAAGATGTCGTTAAAGTTGCCTTGGAATGATAAAATAAAAGGTCACAAAAATACGAGCTTTTGTATGAAAGCAAGATGGAAAGCAGTCCGCAGCATTAATTCAAAGTACGAAGTCAACCACACAAAGAAGATTTGCCGTTGAATGCACAAGACAATCAGGATCAATTAAGTGTCGAAAGCCAGGCTTTGATTATACACCGTGGCTGCAGCTTATGGCCTTCATAAAGTCTATTTGATCCTCACTGCTAAGCAGGATCCAAATAATTTACAGCGGCAGCGAGTGTTTTTCTGCAGCGTCTGAATGGGGGATGAAAGTCGGGACAAACAAGAGTGAATTGATTAAAAGAAAGCTGCTCAAACAAAAGGACAGCAAAATCAATTAAATTCCACGTTATTCACTCGGCTCTTTAAGCGTTTTTGAAGACATCTAACACAAATAGCTTTTCATGGACAAATTTCTGCCAGAGGTGCATTCAAGAATGTCATATTATTTGCTCTGAATTCAGCTGATGTGGCCTTTCTGCAGAGAACTACTGTCACAAAATCAATGCTGTTCACAATTTGAACTGTGCCGCCGTCTCAAACAGTAAATGTGCCAGATGGATGAATCAGTTTTCCGCCCTCTCTTATGCCTCACATGCATACCTGCCTCAACTTTTGGGGAAAAGCTTGCGCCTGGTTTTCATGTAGTAATGTTGTAAAGAAGCACTAAGCACGCATGTTTGACCAAAAAAAAAAAAAAAAAAGTTTTGTGAATCTGATCGATCAAACTAAACAAAAAAAGAAGCGACTCAGAACAACAGCATGGAAACACTGACGTCTTCATATTCTCCTCTCAGTCTTTGTTCTTAGCTCATCTGTGTTTCCATTTTTGAGATACTGCCATCACTGTTTAGTGGATATTTACTTATTCAGTGTTTTAGAGGATCAGATCTCAGAGATCATGTGACAACATTCACAGCGAGCTGCTGCTTATATATTACAGCATATTTTCTAATGTGCACATGCAACGTAAATGAAACCAGTCTGGGGAACAACGTGTATTTGAAATTATGTTTTCAGAAGTTCTTATTTTCTGCGATTAACGATGTCAGATGTTCATTTGTCCCACAGGGATCAGTTTCGGTCTCATCTCATGATCTAATCACAAAGATGGAACTTACAGTCGACGTTCCAGCGAATGTTCCTGGTGGAGAGTTTGAGCGACTCGTTGATTCGCTCTAAAACGGTCTGCAGCTTCTGTTTCTGGGCGATCTCCGACTGGGTCACTTCAGCCACATTCAGCTTCTCACCCTCCAGCTTCTCTGAAGCACAAGTGGCAACAAAGAAGATGTTGAGGATGATGGATTTTAGGAATATTTCTTCTCCTTTGAGGTCATTTCTCATTTTACAGGAATAAAAAAACTGCCTTTTTTTTTTTAGTCCAAAGGGTTCGGGTTACACAACATAAAAAACCATCACGATCTGCTGAAAAATTCAAGACATTAAATTTATCATTTCCTGTTTTGAAATCATTGCCCTCGTGTCCAGTGACCTTTCCCTCCCTCATGAATTTCAACCTCCTCTCTTACTATCAGCTTTGCTGCTTCCTGTTTGGTGGCAGAGGAATTCACATTATTATTATTATTATTATTATAAACTTATATTATTAACCATGAATGAAATGTGATCGAGCTGAAGTGCTACCTGAGTAAAGTCTATTATTATGATATTCTTCATGGATACACTCTGTTTTCAAACATACTGATGCAGATTAATTCCACATACGAAGTTCAGTCCTCACCAAACAGTTTCTGCAGGACCTGCCCGTCGTACAGATCTTCAGCCAGATCCTTCACAATGATCCTCTCTCCCACCAGAACATCATTGATCCAGTCGATCAGCACCTACGTGGACAGGAAAACACAAACGTGGCTCATGTATGATGCTTTGTACAGTTTAAGTGTTTGAATCTAGATCTCCTGCCACCTCCGGACACACGAAGCGCCGCCTTTTCATCTTCACTTGGTTGTTGCAGGAAAATGATGGCTGCTCCATGCTGGCGCTGTTACAGCGTAGTTTGGGCTCTTTACCTTCATGAGCTCCTGCAGCTTGCGGTCGTTCTTGGAGTTGGGGTCCACCATGGTGCGAACTTCATTCTCCTCTAACGGACCAGCAGAAAATGGATACATGTTAGAATAACGACGACGACGACAACAACTGGCATTAACAGCAGCACCACAGAAAAAGTGCTCCCTAAAATACAGATCACCATGGCGACACCGCCTAATATTTTTCCTGGATCATCTGCTCTGCTGTAATTTTGTCCTCCGTGTATGGATTTAAAAACGAAGGTAGATGACTGACTGTCAGCAGCTCAGTATTTACTGGTCTCCTCCGGTCTTCGTGGTCTGACAGCGGTTTGTGTCCTGGCACACGAGACAGAACATGAAAACACAAAGCGTTGGCAGAGCGGCGCTTTGTTGACTTGGCTGCCCGGATGCCTGTCAGATTAGTCCAGCTCACGCAGTGATACAGCAGACTGTTCCTCTGCTGTGTGAGAGCTCTGAGATCTGTGGATGTATCTATTCAGCTAAATGTTTTTGACTCCATGTTTGGATTCTTCGTCAGGAGACGTATTAAATGAGTGCGGTGGTTTACCCAGCATGGTGTCCTCGGGGTCCAGCTCATAGTGGGAGGGGCTGAGAGGCAGGTTGATGGCGTTGATCCCCTCTTCCTGAAGCTCAGACACTGCGAGACAGAAACATCGGATTCATTTAGGTGAACGTCATGAACACTTTAGAGATGATACGGCTGGTGTTGTTATACATTTTGTCACAAAAACCAAAACCAAGCATGACTCAGCATTTCCTGACATTCACATACAGCTGAGCTTCAATTAGAGGCTGCAGACTGTGGCTTTAACACACAGCAATAAGCACTGTACCACAGCTCTGACTCACAATTAACTGCAGCGTTGTGTACAATTGTTCTATTGCAGCAGTTAACATTATTTAATTTGAATTCCTTATTTCTCAAATAGTTTGTCTTTTTCAGATATTGAATTCAGGATGGTAAGCTTTTTTTTTTTTTTTGCCTTCATTGATCATCAATCTATTCATTTAAAATTTCTGAAGAATTCATTTCATAAATACAGCCAAGACTGACAACCAAATGTGACGCCACTGACCATCCAGATCAATCTGGACTACAGGACGCCTTCCTGAGCAACGACTATCATTCAGCAGCCACTCGGATGGTTCCCTAAATGTTTCCCGGTTCCAAAAACAATCATTAGCAGGCCCTCCGAGCCGCCGTGCACATCAGCTCCAGGTCACACAAACTGGCGGTGCTGCTTCCTGGTTCTCAGCAGGCTTCACAGAAACCCAGCATGCCGTTCTTCTCGGCGCATCAGATAGCTGAGGAGGTTTGATCGCTGCCGATCTGAGTGTGTGTGTGTGTGTGTGTGTGTTAAGGGCATGGAGTGAACATCCTGTGCATTTCTCTGCCTTCACTGGAACAACATCCTCTCAATCAACACCATCCCTGAGTGCAACAACACACTTCCATTTCACCTCACACTGGGCTGCATTAAAATATTCCTGCAGTTACCTCACTGCCTTCATTGTGTAAATTACCACACACTCCACCGACATAACCGCCGGTACTCCGCTCTGCTGGATACAATATCACTTAAACTTAACCTTAAATTTCACTACAACTCACATTACGTAAAAAAAAAAAAAAAAAACCCTGCACTAAACCTGAAATTAGACTCAATCTTCCTTCACACTTCAGACTCTTGCGCTCCAGAAACTGTTTCCACAAAATTAGAAAGCGTTGTACAAATCCAACAACATGACATACAGCCAGTAATGCAAAAGCTGTTCCCTCTGCTGAAATCAGTGCAATACGCTCACACACTCAGGGTCACTCGTACCTTTCAGGAATTAGGTGGAACAACTACGCTGTCACATTTACAAATATTGGCCGAGAAACACTGAGCTGATTCTCTGCGGTCCAACATATCCCACAATTCATTGTGTCTGGTGAAAGAGAACAATGTGGCAGCAAACACCAGAGAGCGTCATTTCTGATCGCTCGTACATCTGATTAAAACCAGGACGGGAATCTTCGGAGGATGTGCGGTGGGTGGATTCATATGAAGGTGACCAAAGTATGTTTGTTCTGTGCAGCTTGATTTTCTGAACACACACACTCACTGTCCGTCTCCCTCCCTCCGGCTGCACTCGGGTTCAAAAGGCGCCTTCTGTGTGCCGGTCCATTTCTGTCTGTCTCCGGGCCGGGCCAGCTCAGGGAGCGACACATCACCTTTATGTGCTGCTCTCCATCTGCTGACCTTCTCCTCCTCTTTCCTTCCAGCTCCCCTCCATCCTGCAGCCGTCTTTCCTTTTCTCATCCGCTCGGTTCTTACTGCCGTTTCAGCCGGCGGCTGCCACAGACAACACAAGGACCTAAATTTGATCAACCTTCGACGCCAAGGGCGACCATCGAATCACGGAGGACGCGACGGACGTCCTACGCTGCACGCTGTGGACGGAGGGCGTCATAAAATGGGGCTCAGCTGTGAGACGGGAGGCACAAAGTGATCATCCAGCTGAAGGAGACCTTTCTCATGTCCCGTTAAAACCCCGGCCTTCAGCGATGAATGTCAGGCACTCTGAGGGCGGCTGTACTTTCAGAGTGGCGACCTCAAACAGATTTAAACAGGAATGGACGTTTACAAAAAGGTTTTTGGAGCATTAACCGACAGAGGAAGAAGTACGAACACACTGACCACTTTTCTATTACCTCAGAAAACGGTCTGTAGTTTCAATTCAACGTCGATACAACACGATGTGTATCTGTATACATTATTTTAAAAAAAATAAATAAAACGGTCCCATTTAGAAAAAACAAAACACAACATCAACAGATGTGTGCTTGACAGACTGAAGCGCAGGTCAGAGCTCGTCCTCGGCGCCGCCTTCTACTCCGAATAGATTTCATTCTGGTTAAAAAAAAAAAAAGACAGCAGCTCACAAGCCAACAGGTGATTTAAATTTAAATAAACCATTAAGAAAAGAAGACCATCATGTTACACTGATGACGGGAAAATAAAGACTGAGGTCATAAAGTCTTTGGGAAAATGTCCAATGACAAGTAGGATCATCTTCCCATTGATTTCAATACACTCAAGACTTCTTTGGAGTCGCCCTCTGATTGTCATTAGGTAGCACTGTATCTGACCTTTGACCTCTGACCTTGCTCCGCAGATGAATGCTGCATCCTATTGCCCAGGTGGATAAACCTGATCCTGACCCTGAACCAGATCCAGATCCAGATCCTGATTTCCTGATCCTGACCCTGAACCAGATCCAGATCCAGATCCAGACCCTGATTTCCTGATCCTGACCCTGATCCTGATCCAGATCCTGATCCTGACCCAGATCCTGATCCAGATCCAGATCCAGACCCTGATTTCCTGATCCTGACCCTGAACCAGATCCAGATCCAGATCCAGACCCTGATTTCCTGATCCTGACCCAGATCCTGATCCAGATCCAGATCCTGATTTCCTGATCCTGACCCTGATCCAGATCCAGATCCAGGGAGGGTGCTGGCCGGACCGGCCTGCTGCCTCTGTCTGTTTACTCACGTCTCATTCCTCACTTATTACAAATCCAATACCTTACATGGATACACACAGCCTGCAGCCATGAACACACACACACACACACAGACAGACACACAAAAGCAGCCACAGGTTGTATTTTGTGCTGTTTAATCTAATCAAAACTAGATATTGTGTAATAATCTCCTACAGTTTTGTGTTTGTTTGGATTGTTGAACTGAGTCTGTAGAAATCAGCTGCTCACCTTCTTTCGCCTTCTTCCTTCTGGCCAAAGTCCCTCCAAGTTTTCCCAGGAAAGAGTCGTCTTTCTTCCTGGAAGAAGGCGATTTGGGCGTCGGGCTCTTCGGAGAGGACGGAGACTTCTGCGGGGAGGAGGCCATGATGATCCCGGGACGGAAAACGGTCTGCTGGAAGTTCGGTTACAAAAAAATCTCCGTCCACTCCCCAAAGCGGAAACGGAATTCCAGACATTTTAACCCGGAGTGGGCTGGAGAGAGAGAGGGGGCCGTCCTCCGGGGGGAGGGGGGGGAGAGGAGGGGAGGGGGGGGGGGGGGGGAGAGCCGGGGGGAGGGACCGGAGAGCCGGGGGGAGGAGGGGAGAGCCGGGGGGAGGGACCGGAGAGCCGGGGAGAGGGGGGGGGGGGAGCCAGGGGGAGGGACCGGAGAGCCGGGGGGAGGAGGGGAGGGGGGGGGGGGGGAGCCAGGGGGAGGGACCGGAGAGCCGGGAGAGGAGGGGAGGAGAGCCGGGGGGAGGGACGGGAGAGCCGGGGGGAGGAGGGGAGGAGAGCCGGGGGGAGGAGGGACCGGAGAGCCGGGGGGAGGAGGAGGGGGAGGAAACTGGGATAGGATTTTGAGATTTTGAAAATGAATTCTATTCATCTTAAAGGATGCCAGAAAAACACTGCCGTTAAAATTTCACATTCATTTTTATTTACAGTTTTTTTCAGATCCAAAACATTTAAAGCAGCATAAAACAACAACAACAACAAAACTAAACATAACTTACTCTGAATTCAGTGTTCATTCAAAAACAATCAAATTTAATATTTAAAGCACAGGGACCAAATGTCGGATCAAAACTGTAAACACATCATTGATCATTTTCAGTCGGGGTCTTAAAATGGAGCAGAGCTGCTTCTTCGAGGTCAGCAGGTTAAAGACGGGACAGAAGTGAAAACTAAAATAAGCAGCTTTTGTCAGCAGAGAAACCGCTCTCTTTGCCGCCGCGGTGGATTTTCCCACGACAGGCAGGCTCGGGCTCTGACATCACTGATCGGGGCGTGGCTACATCCAGCAGGAGCAGCAGCAGTTCTGCGGCCTGTCATTCTGTCACAAAAACACCTTTTCAGCCACCTCCAGCCGACTACAACGTTCCGATGTTGTTCCTCCTTCGGTCATTAGTGTGCGAGCGGCAACGCGGCTGAATTTTATCTGACAGTACTCCAACACAAACACATTAAAAAGTTCACACTCGCACAAATAGATACAAAGGGACTAACTGTGAATTTCATCTCTGGATTTGTGACACAAACTTAAAACGATTCTCACTGCGGCAAGCAGCACAGCTAGAGGAGAGACGTGGAGTCGTCCCTGTGCTGTACAGCGTCAACACAAACACAATCACAGCAGTTACTGATTTAGGTCATTCTGGTTTATGAAGTGTGAATACATTATTGTAAGTGCTTAATCACGTTGAAGAGCAGCTTTCGGGTCAGTGTCAGCCTGGACAGATCACACTTCGGAGTTCAAAGGTCAGATGACCTTAATGGCAGATATGTTATTGGCCCTCACGGCTGGAAAGAAAGTCATTAGCTCAGGCTACATTTCCAGACTTCTTCAGTCTGAGTAATATGAAAGAGATGTGAAAAGAGAGCCTCGCCGTTGTTGACATTTTTCCATCCTTACAACATTTCATAGAATAAGCCGTACAGAAACTGTTCTGTTAAACTTTACCAAGCGTCTTTAGTATTGCTGTTCTGACATTCAACCCTCCATCTCCACGTTCTCCTGCCCCCAGCTGTCGTCCGCCTTCGCCCAGTGAAACTCGTAGCCCCTGGACAGCACCAGGCTTTCCAGGTCCCGGTCCTCGGCCCTCTCCCTTAGCCTCTGCTCCTCCAGTATGGAGACCAGCATGTCTCGTTTCTCCACCGTCCGCATGATCTCCGACAGGATGGCCTGCTCCTCCTGCAGCTCGGAGGCGCTCTTCGTCGTATCTGGGGTAAAGCAGGAGGGAGATTATTTCCTCTGATGACCGCCGATCATGTGTTCTTGTGTGCGTTCATCCCTCACCCTCTACTGCCAGTCTGCAGCGTAGATCTTGTTGCAGTCGGCTCTGTGCGTCCTCCAGTTCGAGCTCCTGGGCACTGAGAGAGAGGAGAAAAATGGGCGGCCTCTACTGGGGAGCACGACCAACTGCAACACCTCTGACAAGTCTGTTCTGCAAAAGTCAATCATCTGTGTGTGATCACTTACAAGATCATGAGTTCAGACTCGTAGCGTGCCAGTCTGTTCTTTTCCAGCACCAGTTTGAACCAGGACTGATAGAGCTGGGCCTCGTCGCTGTCGTCTGTCTGAGACGATTCTGATGGAGGGAAAGACAGAAAATATTTAGGAGTTTTATACCAGAACACAACCGCAAGAAGAAGAAAAAGAAGTCACACTGGACTAAAACTTCACAGGGCATCTGCTTTGTGTCAAATCTGAGAAGACCTCACTCTTCACTGGAACACCAACAAAGCCCTGTACTGTAAGAAGATGAAGCAACAATGGAGTCTCTCTCTGTGTATTGGGGGACGCTTTCGCCCACATCGGGATTACAAAGCAATGTCTTCTTCGAGATGATGTGAGAAGTAAGGGCACGGCAGATAAAAGGAGAAGAGGAAGAGTGAGGCTTTCCCAGAAGGAATTCCAGTGAGCTGCATCGTACACTGAACGGAGATCTCTGTGAGCAGTGTGCGTTGTTTATTACCCGTTTCTCCTCTTATGATCTTCTCGATGGCCACCCCTCTCTCCTCCAGGTCCCTCTGCTTCTCTCCGACTTCCTCCAGCTGTCTTTGGATCGCCTGCAGAGCAAAAAGCGACATTGTACCAGACATGTAATTAAAGTTTCCTCTGTGGGTCAAACAGCACAATTCAGCTTCCTTGTTACTTTGGGTAATGCTCAAAATACCCACTGAACCATTTTCAAAGGAACATTTTTTTTTTTTTTTTTTTTTTTGGCAATGAGTATTAAGATTTCTGGAAAACAGGTTCTGCTGAACAAGTAACACACTACTACACATACTTAATACACAAATACACATACTTATATTTGTGCATTCAATATAAAGGTAGATTTTCTTACTGTAAAGTTTAGAAATGGGGAAAATGCATCTGTCTAATATTTTAGAAAGCGCCTGTACAATCCCTCTCAATGCAACCAGTCATGACAGATGAGTCGTGATGTTTGGTTTGTCACCACATGTTTTTTTCTTTGTATTAATTCCTGGGTCTGTAAATAATACTATAAAGAAAAACCTAGACCTGCTGTATTCAAAAAGGAGGAACTCAAATAAATATACAGTACAAATAAAATTTACTTCAATTCCAAATCTTGCTTTTACATTTCAACATAATTCAGATCTACGGCAGATGTGTTTGGATACAACAAAAGTTATTGCCTGTTGAACACAGACAGGAATAAAATGAAAGTCAGCTCCTACAAAGGGACAAAATCCAACACAAAGGAGGAGAACACCAGTCTATTGAATCTGGAGAAAATGAAGCAATGACAATAAACTGCAGACATTTTTTCAGTCTGTGGGAGCAGTGAAACCTTCTCCTTTTGGAGCACCATTTTAATGTTAAAAATGTAAGAAGTATCATGATCACTTAAAGGAAAAAGCACTTCAGTCTGGCAGATGTTGGATGTTTTCACATCTTTTGTTGTCAAGACAGTACAAAAATACAATGAGACTAAAATATCGAACAGCTCTTTAAAATGAGCGACGCTGACAGAAAAAGAAAGAAAAGCACCTGAGCTCTGTGAAGTCTCTTCAGCTGTTCTCTTTTAGTCTGCTGGGCCACGATCTTCTCCTGCTTCCTCGTCTGCCTCTCCAGATACAGCTGGAAGGGGAAGTGCACCTGTAAATACATGAGCTCCGTGCACCTGCGTCATGCTTTCTGTCAGTACGTAGAAATAGTCTGCAAACCTGCTGACTCAATGGCACATTTTCATTTTCATCATCACTCGAGCAAGGCTCCGCCAGACTCTGCTGGCTGGATGCTACATGAAAAAAGGGAAAATAATAATAATAATAATAACAATAATAACAGAGAGTGCAGTCCAAATATTTTTCATCAACCATTTGTTGTTTGCATGCAAGTACAAAAAAACTGTTTTCTCTTACAAACCTGATAGCTTATTATAACTCATTAAAAAGACATTTGGCTGTTTCCTTCCTGTCTTTGATTAACAATTAAAAAAAAAAGTAGTAAATGTAAAATGTGAAAATGTGTTTTTTGAGGCAACAATGACTGAAATGTTGTCGGTTTTTCCTCAGATTGGTTTAAACATAATAATATCAGAACCTAACCTGAGATTAATATATTAAACTGGGATTCAGCACATCTTTCATCACACACCAAACACAGTTTTGCTGGTCTGACCTTTGTTCCGGAGGTTGGTGAGGATAGTCCGGATTTCTTTTTGGACCTCCTGGTCCTTCTCGCTGCTCTCCGACGCCTGCCTCTTCCTCAGCCTCAGTGAGGAGAACAAGTCGACCCTCCTGCGGGGCAGTGAGCCCATGTCATCAGAGAAAACCCCCCCGGCGCCTCTCCGGCCTTTTAGGGAGACCTGCTGCAGCAGAGAGGGCAGGTCCTGGCCGGCCCCCCACGGATCGGCCCCTACAGATGCCCACCGCACTTCCCTTCTGCTAGCCATGCCCTCCTCTGTGCCTGGCTCTGGATAGTCAGTGCTGATGATGGCGCTGAAGCTGAGCGCACCATCAGACACCGGCCTCTGTTTGTGGGGGCCGGCACGTTTAGGTCTCCTGGTGAGGTCAAAAACAAAATCATAATTCAATTTGAATTAAATAAAGACATTAGACGGCAGAAGAGGAAACTTAAGACCACAGAAAACATTTTTCAAAGAAAAAAAATCTTCCCTGCAGCAGAATTTTCGAAAGAAGAGCTTTAACTAAACTATGAATTGAGTATTTAACGTACATTGTGACTGCAGTGTTGGAGCTGTTAGAGGGATTGGTCACACTAAATTTCCTCCTGAAGGCATTGGCTATGAGCTGGAAGGCTGAGAGGTGGGGGGCCGGGGTTTGGCTCTGGGATGGTCCTTCGTCCTGGCCTGAGTCTGTGTGGGGCTTATCTGCTTCTGTCTCTGCTTGTACCTGATAAAACATCAGAGGAAAAATGCAGCAAACACAAGGTGGAATTACTTCTTCCTATCTCCGTCATATCGCTGTCTTCGCTCGACTGCATTATATTGGTGAAGGAGATAAAGATGAGACGACCTTTTACAGCCACGCTTTGTCTTGTGTCGAAAAACAGCATTAGTAAATACGTCTTCACCTGGTCTTTGTGTTGTTGTGTCGGCTTGGTGTCAGCGGCAGGTTCCTCCGACGTGACCTCCATGTCCCAATTCAGAAGCTTCTCTTTCGCAGCAGGGGAGATCCTGAGGCGAGTCCTTTGGGGGGACGAGTTGTAGGCTGTCTTCACTGTATCTAAGTGTTGTTTGCTCTTCTCACTCGTCTTCGAGTGATTCTGGGCATGTGCTGATGTGTCGGAAGTGCTGTCACAGTTCTGAGAAAGCAAAAACAAACAAATGTGTCTCAAAAATAAGCATTTGTCTAAATGGTGTTATGAACAATATCTGGGTGAATCACAGAGAGGATGTGGCATTCTGTGTCTACTCAACATGCTGCAAATGAACACTAAACAGCACTTTATATACAGTTTGTTTTTCTGCTGTAGCGATCTCCTCAAAGTCCGAGTCGGCTTCAGGCACAGTCTCCGGTCCGTCTTTGTCCAGCGGCCAGTTTCTCTGGAAGTGCTTGATGAAGATGAGAGGGAAAGCTACAGACACAACACAAACAATATTATAGAACAGATCAAAACAAAATGGGACTAACGATCTGAGCCTGTTGGAAGTGTGGGGGTTGTCATTATCACAGTGACAGATCATTATTAAGGCTGACAGAAACCTTTAATAGAACAATAGTGACCTCTAGCATTACACATGTAGTGTTACAGCACAGTTTACATACAGACACACAAACCATCAGAGACCTTCGGCCTTTGTCCAAATGTACGCTGTGAACTGTTGGATCCTGCGTCTAATCAATGACATGATCACATCCAAGAGCCTGAATACTAGAGATTTCAGTTTGGGATTTTATTTTAGAAATTCCAAGTATAGGATTGATCTTGGATCAATATTGATTATAAATCAGACACTTGGCTTCAGCTCTCAGTCAAAACTAAAGGTGGACAGTTGAAAATCAGGAAGTTCTAAGTGAAGGCACGGGCAGTCAAAATAAAGGAAAGGCACTCACTTGCTTGGATCTTTCTTTTCCATCGAGTATTCTGTTTGGTGTTACAGTGATCTACAAAGACCAAGACAAAATAAGAGACAGGAGGGTTTTCATTTTCGGGGGGTTAAAATGACCTGTGACGGGATGAAAGCACACAGAGCAAAAGGTAACACAACAACAATAGCATGCTGTTTGCGTTAATTTAGCTGGTTAAATTTACAGATCTGGTAATAAAATATTAGAAGAATGAAATAATTTCACACGATCATGAAAAGTAATTAAAATCAAATATGTAATATCTCAAATCTTGACACAACATTGTTGTGAGCTTGGATTAAAAAAAAAAAAATGCATATGAACAGACAAGAATCACATGATGGTGACAATAAATACAACTACAGAACGGTTAGAGTGAGCAGAGAACACAATGTCCAGGACAATAGAGGTTAATGCTGAGTTTATATTCAAATGTATCAAAAATAGTTATATTGCCATTTTATGAGCTGATTAACCATTTAAGTGTCTGTTACAAGTAACTGCTGGTAAGAACTGAGACTTTTGAGTTGTCACTGATGGTGCGTGTGGAGAAATGTTCTTCTTATGGAAACCGTTGCTGCTGCTGAGAGCCGGAGCAGTTTTCAGCTGCAGCCAGATTTCCCAGACAACAACAGCAGGGAGGGACTCCAACACAAACACACACACTGAGGATGAAGGGTCACTAGTTAAAGTTCAGCCAGTTTAAGTTTCTCCCTCAGGGAATATCATGTTTTCAAGTAATAACAGATGCTGAAACCCCTGTTAGCGCAGCTCCTTGTCTTACTGAGGAAAGACAGCCACTTCCTAGCGATGGAGAGGGTTTTTGAGGGATTGAAATATAAACCGACGATCGCTGTATGGTGGCAGTTGCCCTGACCTTTCGTGATGTCGTGCTTTTGGCCCTTGGATCCTGTGCCGTCTCTTGCTGGAGGTTTCACAATGCAGGAAGCTTCCAGAGCCTCCACAGCAATCTCAGCGTCTTCAGGAACTCTTTTCTGACCTTTATCAGGCGGCTGTGGGGCCAAACTGGACGCCCCATCTGGAAATAAAAACACCAAATCGTAAGTTTAACGACCACCGATATGATGCTAATTTAATCATCATTCTTAAAATGCATAAATATGGCTTATTTCATGCAAAACTATCTCACTGGATGTCCACACCAATGTGGCATGCTCAAGAACAAATATACACATATTATATACTCTTCATACAGTAAAATAACTTAGCATTACAGCAATGAGGTATTAATTCATATTGGCATCACAAACACTGATAGAATACACATTTCATAGCAGAGTACTCACAGAATAATGAAGTCAACATTGTACAGAAGGTGATTCCACTTGGTCACAGTAAATAAATTACATCTTCAAACAACCCTGGATGATTTCTTTTTATTCTTAATTATATGACCCACTCCCTTCTACCCACTGGTATTCTCTCTCTGAAAAAAAACTGCACATCTGTAAAACTATCAGATGATATTTGAGTACCAACCCCAGAGGAAAGGACAGAGAGGACCCACGAGAAGAGCCCACGAAGAAGCTGACAGGAGGAATTAACATTCACTTCAATTGTGTTCAGACAAATAAACCACTTTAACGGTGTTTGATTATAGCCGAGCGCAGTTTTCGGTAGCTCCGTTAAATGATGATTGCATTTTTATTTTACATTTTTAAGCATCATTTAAAGCGATTGGATTAAAGTTTAAGCTCTGTAACCCGTAAAATCTGCTGCAAAAGCTTGTTTTTCAGCTTCTCATCAGACTCTAGAAAGAACGAGTTAATTTCAGTTAACGAAAGCTGTGATTGTGAAAACTATCCGTATGGGTGATGTTAGGTCGACTCAGCACAGAAGTGGGGGAAAGGATTTTTGATAAAGTTGTTAATTTTGTTGTTAAAAGATGTGGATATAATTTTAAACTGTAGATGAATGTTAGCGTTTCAGTCCTGCGCTTATTCAAATATCGCAACTCAGCTATCTAGCAAAAAAACAACGAAGCAAATTATTTATGTAATCAAACTGATTTATTTTTTTATATATATTTACAGCTTATAAATATCATAAATTAAGCAATTTTACAGGAATTGTCAATGAGAAAAACAAATAACAAGGCCGGCAGGCTGCGTCCAGACTTCTTATAAACACAACTACAAAACATACAGAGTACAGCCAACCAAAAGTGTGCAAAAAGCTGCTATGGGGCGGCTGATCTCCTGGGCAAAGTCTAAGAGGTACAGGAGACAGATCTGGAGAGGGGCTCTTGGGGGGGGAGGCCTCCTTCTGAAACAGAGGGAACCACAGACAGACCACAGACAGACCACAGACACGTGGACACAGAGGTTACTGTCAAAGGGACCTGAGAGGAAGGGAGGCGGCTACTGATGATGATGATGAAGCAGCATCAGAGAAAATTATAAATTCAGGGGCTTTTAGATGGATGTTCGGTGTTAGGGGAGGTTAGGGAGGAACACAGCATGACTTGAGTGTTAGTGTTTGAGCTTGACGATGTGACAAACCAACAAACACACAAACTGGAAATGAATCATTTCCACAAGCTTCGTCTGAGCTTTTCGCAGTGAGCGACCAGCTCAGATTTCAATGTTTTCACATCATGCGTGCAGATCTTTGATGGCAGGATAAAGAGTTCCCGACTAAAAGGCCTTGAAGCACATGCTTTTCTGTAACAAGCATCTCTCTTACTGTTTCACCAAATATAAATCTGATTTCTGCTGTTTCGTAGAAATGTCATCGAGCTAGACGACGTTCCAATTGAACAAACTTTCAATCAGAGGACTCAGACGTGAAAATCAAAAACAGGAAGACTTTACATCCACGCTAACGGTCCCCTGAAGCCGTACTGCTGTCAAAATATGCTATGAAATGCTAACATCTCGCTTCTTTTTAGGATATTCTGGAAGAAGTGGACGGATTGATTTCAGCCTCACTCACGAACATCACTAACCTTTTCATGGAATTAAAAATAAGCAACTGTCACCAAAACCTTTAATTTCCATGAAAAGCTGAAATATGATGTTCACTGTTTATTTTAAAGCGAGGTGTAATAATTGCTGTGGATTTCAGTTTAACGTTTCATAAAGTATCGTGACGTATTAACTGACAGCAGCATGCTACATTAAGGACTCATGCTGGTTTGTGATTGGTAAATCGTGGTTAGGTGGAAGGAGGGCAGCAGCAGATCTACAAAGGCAGCCGATGCAAAACACAACACAACAAGATCTTATGGCTGAAACCAGCCAGTCGTCACCTTCCCCGCTGACGGGAATCAGCCAATCAGAGGGTGCAGCATTGGAAACTCGAAACAGACTGAACAAAATGAAGTGAACAAAATGGAGGAAAATGAATTGGGGGAAAGAAGGAAACAAATGATGTGGTGAAAAATGGAAGGTGGAAAACTGAAAGAAAAGACATACAGAGTGCCGAGAATTACAGAGAGAACGAACCGAATGTATTCAAGATATTACAGTGAGACATCAGAAAGAAATGTGGGAACTGCCCAAATAACGTTAGTGCAATTTAAGAACTAACTGACACAATTAAACCAGTCACCTCAGAATTCATTTACCAAAGAGAACAACAAAAATTAATGTAAATGTATATATAAAAAAAAAAAAAAAAAAAAGCTACAATACTGAAAGAACCAACCCCCCGGGAAAAAAAAAAAACCCCAACAGCGTGAATATTTTCACCGAGTCAAGAACATTCAGTCTTTTGTGAATTCAACTTTTCTAAACGAATACAAGTCCATCAGTGAGTAACAAAGAGGAAAAACAGCCTGGAATTATAAAGACCACTGTTTTTTGGTTTTTCAGATTTTTATTAAAGAAAAAAGGCGCAAGTCGTACTACGCTGAGCTTAAAATGTATTTTACAACCCAATGCAACCAACAACTCTTGAGTTTTTGTCACTAAGTCCCACAGCAGGAATAAGAAATTAAATGGGTTTTTTTAATAATTTGATTTTAATTAAAATAATCAAAATGTTGTGAAATAAAAACCATAAAAAAAATGAGCCGTGAATATATAAAGTGTGAACTAACTTCAACAAAATATATAACGTGAAATAGGAACTAACACAAAACAACAATGTCATTTTAATAACCTCCTGAAATTATATTGACAGAAAAAAAAATACTGTTTTGGCATTTCCATTGCACATCTCTGGGATACTGAGTTAAGGTGCTACAGGCTGTATGCAGTCAGTGTAGCATCAAAACATCATGTTTATTCCTCTGACATAATTTTAGTTCTGTGAATTGGCCAAGGTTAGAGCCGGGGGGGGGGGGGGGAGCGAGTTCCAGGTTACTGCAATTAAACTTTTGAATAGAACAGAAGTATTTAGGCACTTTAAAGCCTGATTGGAGGGAGGCCTCTGTTATTTTCTTGCTTTGAACTGGATCACGCAGCTTTGACAGGATGATGCCTTCAGTGTCGGCAGCCTGGAACAAGCCCATGTGAGTCGGCAGAGTGCAAAGGCAGGAAACCTCGAAAGTCCACAAACATGTACAGGGGAATGTGAGGTAATCACCAAAGGAATCCCATAAGCACAAGGGCTGCAGCATTTTATTCATGCATCACCCTCTACGTCTCCTCAGCACGTACCATTTACTACTTAAATACACCGTACAGTCAGAGCACCAGTCTGTCAGTTAGCTCTAGATCACTCTTGTTGTGCTGTCCACTGAGATTAAAGGCAAAAATTCACTCCAGGTGCTGAATTCAAGTGATGAACTTCTAATTTAACTTAAATGGTTTAATAAAAAATACTGATCGTTTCAGAAACAAAGTAAAATGACCATGATCACCTGGAATGAGCCAAGTACAAATACTATTATTTGGTGTAAGAATATAGCTTTTCTTTTCAAACCCCCAGATCATCATGTTTGGGCAGGACAATTAGCCTGTTCCTATCAGGTAAAGTGGCCCAAACAAGCCCTTTGTTAGTCCCAATCCTATGCGAGGTAGTGGCCACCGAGCTGCTGCTGGACCAGCTGGGGCTCCTGGTAGATCTGTCCCAGCACCTCGTGCATCATGCAGAGCAGAGGACAGCCCAGGCTCAGCAGCTCGTACAGGAACACATAGTCATGTGAGTAGCTCCTGACGTGGGACCCGACAGCTGTGAAAGACTCACACACACTTTCCAACAGCCGTCGAGGCAACACACACACGGCCCGGCTAGCACGCCTCGGCCAGCTCAGGCCTCGCCTAAGCAAGGAAACGAGGGTACCTGGGGGATGCATCTGGACGCCGCCTGTCGCTGAGTAGCTCCCGCTGTCCAGCGACAAGGGTGTGACACGGCTTTGGTCGTCCTACATCAATCAAGATACACAGGGGGAAAATGGAAAAATACAACTTAGTCTCCATTACACAGCTAAACAGCAAAACTTTTTTTTTCTTAAAAGGGACAGATAGAAAGTGTGTGTTTAATATCTTAAAAAAAAAAAAAAAAACTCCTGACACATTACTCGGTACGTATACAAACACGTGCATACATTTTTACATGTACACATTTCCACATCTCAGAATTCTGGACTCCAAACAAATATGCACAATGTTTGACAAAACATTTAAATAACTAAAAAAAACTATAGTCATTCAAGAAGGTGACATATTCAATCATGTTATTAAAAGCAGCTTTTGTCTTTCCTCTTAACTTTATAAACAGTGGTCTGCAGGAAAAGAGTTTTTTTGGGATTTCGTTTTCTGATAGCAGAATTTTATTGCAGGTGTCTTATTAATTTGCCACATTTGGCTGCGTGGTATCAAAACTCTTATTTCAGCTCGCTTTAAAAAAAATCTGGTGAAAAAAATTAAAACGGCAGGAGGCAGCTAAATTTGTTGCAGGTTCATGTTAAAAAGTAAGTACAGGAACGATGGCACTTTCTGAGGGTGTAACAGGTGTTCCTTACCAGTCTCCTCCTGAATCTGCCTAGATGAGTGCTGGATTGACGCTGTGCATAATGCATCTTGCAGTAGAACTTTGCTGTAAAGGAAGTACATAAAAATCATAAATATGCTAAAAACCTAAGAGAAAATCAGTCGTGTCACACAGACTGAATCAAAGCTCATATACGCTTTACAGACACACCTACACAGAGTAAAGCCTCCTTCGGTAAAATGTCTCAAACATACCCTCCTGTGAGTCGAAGGTGTGTCCTCCCAGACGGAGGGTGCAGTTACAGACGTCACAGCGGAAACACTCGCGGTGGAAGAAATACCCCTCAGCGCTGAGTCTCTCCATGACATACACCCGCTTGGTGCAGAAGTGGCAGATGTCGCTGCCGCCGAGTCCAGAGTGGAAGTCCTTACGTACCACACTCTGATGTGAAAAACACCAAGATGAGGTTACTTTGGTATTCTGTGATGCTTTTCTGCAATTTGAGGGTTGTGTAGAGATGCCTGCAACTACACAAAACAGGTTAGTCACACAACTACAACCTGTCCTGGAGTTTAATGGGGAAAAAGATCTGATTCAGTGCGAGAGAACCAGAAATATCTTCTTTTTTCTACATATTCTTTTTTCCTGGCATTGCCCTCATTGTATCTTCAGCTTCAGTCAGAGATTCCGTAATGCTATGCTAAACTGGAAAAAGCTAATAAAAGCTCGAGCCACTAAACCCAAAAATTTTCAAACAATTCAGCACTCAGTGTGTCAAACACTGAATTTTAATACGACTGGAGCTGGAGAGTGTTAACAGATTCCTCTACTTAACAAAGCTGAAAATTGGATTTTTGTGTTTTTTGACGAGAATCAATAGGTTTCAGTTCAACTCCTTTTATAGACCAGGTCAAAAAAGTGATTTGAGTTCGACACAAGTTCAAATCATGCAACTTGAATCCACGCCGCTACCATCAGCAACATTGTGTGCACACCATCATGCTCGCCAGCCAGCTACACTGCAGCTAGCAAGCTCCTTCAATGAGCAGCTTGAGGCCAAACAGTTGTTAAACATGAAGTCAGCAATCATAGTATATGTTCAGAAGCTGTTAATACGCAAACAGTCAGTTGGCTGACGCTTTTTCTAATTTCTCTGTGGTATGAAACCATTTGGCATTGATGCAAAAATGCCATCTGCCCGCAAAGAAAAAGCAGGACTGATTTACCCCCTCAACCTGAGGAGTCCTCCCTGGCCGCGGGACTAGAAGCTGAAAAGCAGGTGACCTGTTGTCATAACTCATAGTAGCAGTAAAACAAATTTTTGCTGGCTTCATTAAAGAAGTGACAGTCAATCATTTCATCTTAAATTTCAAAACTGCATCTTAAAATCAAAGTGATAAAACCTTTTCATAATGGTTTTATCAATTTTAAACGTCAGGACAACACAGACAACAACAAAAACGCTGGGTTAGATCTGTTTCGGCGACACCCACATGCATCTTACCAGAGTGTTATTGGGCCTGTGGTCTGTCTCATAGAGGATGGCCAGTAACTGAGCTTTAGCGTCTATGGCTGATGATACTTTTCCAACTGTGCGCTAATATTACCGCCAAAGACACAGTGTTGAAGTAAAACCAGAGCAAAGTGGAAACAAACAAGAAGGAATTATAAAGAGGAAAGACAGAAATGAAGAAACAACTGACGCCGACACAGTCATGAACTGATACCTCCTTCATGTAGCTGGGAGCTCCAGCCGGACAACTGTCAGAGCGAGTGACTAACTTTGGAGGGATTCTTCTGGTGTTCTCAAGAGCGAAGCTGCCGTTGCACTAAATAAACACCACAATGAGCATCACTGGTACAAAGACACGAGGTTCGTCTGCGTTATATTCAAATAGAGTTCCAATAGCTTTTAACAACCTATGGTTTCTCTCCTCACTATGAATTTATTGTTTGCTATAATAGCACCTTTTACTTTTTTACTAGGTTATATTGGAGTAATTTATGAACTTTTGAAACATTTGCATTTACAATTTTGTTATTAGAAAATGTACTAGGTCTCAGTTATACTGTATTAATCTCCATTTTTTTATCTTGCTTGCTGAAAAAGAAAAAAAAAATCGAATGTGAGAAATTTCCATGAAGTTTGACGGATTAGTGGTCCTATCCTGATGCATAAAGGAGACTGTTACCTTCACGTCATCATGTTCAGCTAATTTCTCATCAATAAATGTCTCCTGAGCATCTTTTTGGACGTCATCCTGGTCAGGGCTATGATTATTCTCCACATGTTTCCTCTCATGCCTGTGCAGCAAAGACGGTGAGATGCTGTGTCCATTTTCACAGTTAGTGTCAGAAATGGGAGAGGACGATGCCTGTGTCTTGTCACAGTGAGACAAAGAAAGGGGAGTGGGTGATTTGTTGGAGGACTCGCCATTAACCGACGATGTTTGCTCTGCTTTCTGACAGTCGTAAGACAAGGGAGGAGAGGAGTCTGTCTGAATATCAGTTTTATGTCCAGAAGTGAAGAGAGCAGAGGAAACAGAGGAGAACCCAGCCTGGGCAGTGGGGTCAGGGACAGGGTGGACCATGGGGTAGCTGGTGAGGCTCTTAGAAACAGAGGCAGAGGAAGGAGGAGGTGGGGATGAAGAAAGGAAGGAGGCAGAAACTTCCACCTACAGAAGAAGAGTTAGAAATTAAAGAATTATGAAACATCAGAGACTATAACTCTGTTCACTATATTTCTGTTTGAAAAACAACTACTTTGAATACATATTTTTACGATGTTTTATGTTCAGAATTCATAAAACATCCCTCAAAGGTTAAGAGAACTACAGTGTGTGACAGTGTGACCTTATCTCTCCACTGTTATCAATCATTTTCAAGAAATGATTAAAAAGGTTTTATGTGACTGAATCTGAGGTTCTTCCATCAAGCTTTGATTGATATTTCTGTTGCCTAAAAGAATCCTTTCACGAGCTCTCTCTTCAGTGTCTCGGCACAGGATTCAGTTGCATCACTCTGATCTTAGACTGGTTCGATAAACGCGGCTGCAGTCTTGTTTCAATAGATACATTTTGCCTACTTGATGCTAACTGTAGTTTTTGTTGATGAAAACACACTTCAAATTATTTAACTATTGAAAAATCAGAGTGCACTATAAAATAGTAACAAAGAAAGATCAATGCAAAGCAGCTCTCATGAACAAACTGCAATTTCACCCATGATTTTATTCAGGCAGGAACACTTCTCTGCCAGTAGCTAGTCCAATACACAACCTGTGACCCAGAGGGAGGAGAGAGAGGAGCACGAGAAGGTTTGTTGGACCCAGGAAACATGGAGGAGAGGAGGTCGGCTCTCTCCTTTATACTCCTCCTAGAAAACTCTCTAGCAGTCAGTTTCTGGGCTTTACTCTGCAGGGTCGGCGGGTGGGTGGGGAGAGGAACAGAAAACATTATACATGAGCTGTTACACAAAAGCTGCCATGAAGAATATTGTGAATTACTGGCATGAAATTCACCTGCTGCTTTGCATCCTCTAAGCTCTCAGTGGGATGGTCAAGGGTTGACAGAGCAGAAGCAGAAAAGTGAGTGGTTGCAGAGTTGAATTCAGGGTAGTATTGTTTGGTATAATTAGGGCTTGGCGAGCGGGAAGGACCCAGTGGGCTTTTGGAGAATGAGGGGGAAGGAGAACGGCTGCCGTCACTCAGAGGTTGAGAGATTTTAAAGGAACCGAGGGAGCTGTTTTGCTGAGTCACAGAACTGGAGCTCTCCAGTAAGCGAAGGTAGATGGAAGGCTGGAGGAAGAGACGAGGAGCAGGAGGAAACAGGAGAAGTGGGTTTATGGAAGATAGTGAGCTTCATTTATTCATGAAGGTCAACACTGATGTGCGTACCTGCCACTTGGGGCGGGTGGGGGGCAGAGGGGGAGGGGGACTGTCTTTGGGCTTGGCAAAACGGGGATTTTCTCCATCATCCTCCTCATCTGAGAGAGGAAGTGGAGTGGTGGGAGGAGACAGAGGAGGACTAGATGAGTCCTCATCAGACTGAGGCAAGGAAGAAAAGATGGGAAAGATAGGGAAAGGAAAGGAAAAAAGCTAAAAGCTTTATTTTGTTATGTTGTTGTATATGTTGGTAACTGATACTCCCACATACACATGAAGTTGGCTGAAACCAAAAACAAAACAAACAGCAAATCTCAACTAATTCTGGGTGTGAGAGTTTGCTTCTGACAGCGAGCTGCATTCCTGCAGTCCATTTCTCACCTTGCTGCGTGCCTTTGCCGTGGAGGAGTTCTCCTCAAACTTGGCTAGCAGCTGAGTGGCCATGGAGCGCACCTTATTCTCCCGCAGCTCTCCGTCCTCCCCAGCAGGGAGCGCACTGTGACAAGACAACTGCCATGGGAGAGGAAAGAAGTAGTAGGAGCAAGGGATCAATTCAAGTTGGATACTGGATAATATTTTCATAGATTTCACCCATATATACACATTAATCCAATATGAATACGTAGCTGAGCACCTGCACTTCAACAGCTCTTTCGCCTGTTTTGAAATGTTAACCGTCACTTTTAATGGTCTTCTGGTGAACTCACCTCTGTGAGGTAGGAGCCGCCCTTTTTCCGCCTTTTGTTAATCGAGTCATCTTCTATTGTGCTCTCGTCCTGTGACAGTAGAAACCACAGTAAATGTTCATTCATTGTTGACATAAAGGAGTGCAGCCAGACCTCCTTCTTTGTTCAAAGACACAAAGAACATTTTAATCAGTGTACAAGTCAAGACTGTAAATTCATAATGTGATAAACTGTACCGCTCATGTGAGCAGACCCAGAAAAATCTTCTTATCACACTGAATGTGATGCTCAAGATTACACAATGTTGACAATTAGCTAATGACATTTTCTTGTACCCTAGGAGTCCTCTTCCTGGGCGGAGGTAGGTTCAGCAGCTTGTTAGTTTTTGATGGAAAATCTTCGTTGTTTTCATCTGGTTCTCTTGTTCCTGGGGGGAAAAAAAACAAAAACAAATGAACAAAACATGTGCGCAGGTTACTCCAAAAATACAACAAACAAATTAGTAGTAAAAATGTACAGTAACATTTTACTGAATTATGATAACTGATGATTTTCTTTTTGTAACTATATCATTCACTTCGCCTGGAAAAGGATGATTGGTGGACTGACAGGATGTAATGGGGACATCTGGTTCTACCCACCACCCAGTGTGACACAGATTATATTTTATGATCTGCCAGCTCGTTAGCTAATACAACACAAAGGTAGCTTTGGTCTGTAGAATGGAAGAAACTATGTGCATCATGGACTGTTTACCAAGTGTTCAAAACCGCAGTTCCTTGAATGGCCACTCAAATTGATCGACCTCCAATTTTAAAACTTACAACTTCAAAGAAATAGATAAATATACAAATAAACATGCTTACAGCCTGGTAAACCCCTTTTAGTCTCTACAGCTGACTTCTTCCTCCATGCCAACTGTACAGGGGTTAAATCCTTATCTAACTCACACATTTAATTATAATATAGCTTAACAAAATATCATCTTCATAGCACCACTTCATATCCATTTCAGTGCATTATTTTATCATATCTCATTGCACTTATTGCCAAAGTCTAAAGCCCCCTCAGCTGAAAGTCACTTTGTATAGAAGCGTTTGCCAAATGAGGAGGAGTCAATGTAAAGTTATGAATAATTGAGGCCAAGCTGCTTTGTTGTTGGTCAAAACAGTTCCTCAGTCTAACGGTGGATCACAAAGGCTATGTGCACCTGCAATATACACAGTCTGTGTGTGCATCAGTCAGTTTAAAAGTTAAGAGTACAGAAGTTCTACTCTCACAAGTCATATTCATGTTTTCAAACATTAGCCTCATTCCAATCCAATGGCATACGATGCGGACATTAGGATTGGGTGCGGTGCAGCAGTCCAAAAATAGCTTTAAATATAATTAAACGGTACACTTAAGTTTCTACAATGTCTTAAAGTAAATTCTCAACAGATGGACTGAAAACGTTCACTGGGGTAAATCCTTTTCCCAGGCCTTCAGGGGTGTAGATTTCCCTGGGGTGATAGCAGCGTGGGTGACACCGAGCTCCCTGGGACATTAGCAGTGCAGCACAAGTGAAACGTAGCCGAACCTGAAGCTTACAGTGGTGGTGTGACCGGAGCCGAGGGCCTCACGAGTTATGCTGAGCTTCCACAGACATATCACACATACCAGTGATGTCTTTGGCAGGGACCAACCTGACCACGGTTGTGTAACATGGAACTTTAGCTCACACCACAGATAAAATAGTCCCCAAACCTAAGTTACTTCAAATACAGCTAGGCCAACAAGTTAATGTACCATGAAGTTTAACCTTGGAAAAAAAAAAAGCGCTATGAAAATATTTCAATTTGACTGTGACCCTTAATTATTGTCTTTAAACTGTTTAACTTCAAGAAATCAAGACAGAAACTACAATGTGTCAGTATGTTTGTTAAATTAATATTTTGTTCAGCAATGTTTTGCCCTTTTATGACCCTGTTTTCACAGCTTTTTAGTGAGGTATAGTATTACACATTTTTTAGTGGTCAGGATAAAACTAAGCGTCCAACAGTGCACTACATAGCTGGCCAAGGTATTTTCCCATCTGTTTGTTCAGTGCAGCTGGATCCAATTTTCATGCACTGCAGTAACTTTGTAATGAAACAATTTCCTTTTATAAAACTGGGGTTGTGAAGTCAGTGAGAAGCACTGATACTCTGAATACCTGATCCACTAAATTTCAATTGAAACTCAAGCCTTCGATTTTCAAGGCCGCTGTTTGCAATGATGCCGCACTCGGTGCTTTGGTCAAGTTTCAAACACTTAGATTCAAAGGTTAACTGGCGCCTGACCCAACATTTAAAGGTCCCATGCTGTAGAAAATTACGTTTTAATGTCTTTAGATATAATAAAGCAGATCTATGTTCGATAATACTATTAAAGCATTAAAACATAAAATCGTTAAGGAAACGCCTGTATGAAGCAACTATGAGCATCTTCCTTGACTTTGGGTAGCCCACAAATTTTAACTTTATCCAAAAAACACAATCATCTCTTAAGCCATAGATAATATTATTCTAGTGAATAAAGTTAATTTCTGAAATAGCAGCGCACTTGAGCCGAATTCATCAGCTGTCAGCTCATTGCAGCACCAACTGTCCACCCATTTGAATTTTCTCATTACTTTCAGTAAACTACAGTAGTTGTTGTAGTCAGTTGTGGCTGGATTGACTGTGCACCACATAGAAAACTAGTCAAACAAACAAAAGAGGACCAAAGAAACAAAATGTGATGAGCTATACAGGAGGCTTAACAATAATATGAAAAAAAAGCCCAAAATAAATCCAAAATAAAGTCCAAAACAGACTGTTTGCTCAAGAGCTTAGCATAACAATATTGAATCACAGGAGATTAGAGTACCTGCAGTGGCCTTTTAACAAGAAAACAAAAAGTATTCATCCACTGCTCAATGATTATTTGAATTTACCTAGGAGTGTGTACAATGGAATATAAATGACAAAATTTCAGGGAACGGCAGGTAATAAAGAGAAAAAGTACACCCACCATTGTTTACAGGGGAATTCCTGAAGGCCTCGTAGAATTTGGAGAGGTAGAGAACCATTAGTAGCTTGTCTGGTTCAGCCGCTGCAGCCATCTCCTTTCCTGTGGTCACTGGTTGGATGCTGAACTCTCGCTCAGCCACATCAAAAGCCAGCTGGTTGTTTCCGGCCACGTCCTCCTCGTTAAGAGCTTCATAATCACTGAGATGGAGAAAAGGCACAGGGAGGAGGGTTAATGTATCCAAGGTTGCGTGAACCATTTTACCATATCCTGAGAATCCTCTGTATTTAACAAGCTATAGTCTCATGCTAATGGTGTCTATTTTGTTTGTGCAACACCAGCTAAATGCTTGTTGAGCATGCTGCAATGGACCAGCAAAAAGCAGAGAAGAAGAATGCTAGATAACAAATACGTATATCAATAAATACAATTTAATATTAAAATGTGGTTTATGAGGAAGGACATTCACTTAATGTATTGACAGCCTTCAACACATATTGAGAAAATGTACATAAGACTGTTAGCATTACACTTAGAATGGTAAAACATTAAGTGTTTGCTTGCTAGCTCTTGGTAGAGCCGAGTGTCTGACTGGAAAGTTGATGGCAAAATTCATGACAATCCAAGAGAGTGACGTGTCGGATCGGTGGAGCCACACCACATAACTAAAGACTGTCAACCATCTAAACACCCCATTATCTTCATTTGAAAATCGATGCTATATTTGGAATCACATCTTGCTGCTATGACAAAGATGAAGATGACAAATGTTTGAGCCTACAAAAAGAGCCCTCTTCATAGAGATGATGTCACTCCGGTCGATGACTCCGACACATTTATTTGCAGTTGTGTGTGAGCACATTGGACCAAGTGGGTCAGTTTAGTTTTCACAAAAACTCAGCAAAAATCATAAGTAACTTAAAGGTTGAGCAAAAGACAGGAAAATCACACTTAAATGCTAATTCAATTAAATTGGAAATTCC